>NC_091985.1:166024426-166338412 GCF_044704955.1 Pristiophorus japonicus
CCCTTTCCAAAGAAGAGAACATTAAAACAGACTAAGAAGCAAAGAGTTAAGTACACACACTGATGGGCTAAGCCTTGGGGAGAGAACATATATACAAAAATCACCGGGGTTTCTATGCCTGATATCGCAACAATTGCTATTTTTGTGGACTATGCATGCCAAGATCATCTCGTACAATGTCCTTGGAATAGTGCCAGGCAGGAGGGAAAATGCATCAATCAGATCCTGCTTGGGTCTAGGTTTGTCACTCCCAAAATGGCAAAATATTTTAAATTCATTTTGTTTTTAAAAAGTAGGATCAGAGTATATTTTGGAAGAGCTAAAAGTCAGACACGATATTTCTTGATTACAATGAAATGTACTGGATATCTATTGATCCATAGAAGATCAAAACCATGTATACAAAATCAAAAAAAAACAATTGTCATAATTAATGCCAGCATTTCCAACAAGAGTTGATGGATTGATTTTGTCTTTGCCCAACTTGAAATTAATGTGGGAAGAGTTTTGTTTTCATTTCATGGTTAAGTTCCAATACACAATTCAGGATCGCCACTACAGTCTACTAGCTTTTTGTCAAAAGCAGAACTACACAGATGTGCAATTCCACAACACACCAATACTCACTTCACTAATTGAAAAATGCAACATGCCGCTCGGCACCATGGCTCATTTATATCAGAGCGAGTGAGGCTGCCAAGGAAACATCATTTTTCACAAGCAACAGCAGTGGTTCAATCAATACAATTGTATTTTGATTTGATCGTTTGCTCAATGATCAACAGTGTTAAAGCTGCAAATGTACAATTGTGGATGGAGTCGACACCAACTGACCCAGCAACCATTAATGGACTCTGGTATTTGAGTCTGCATGTAATGTCTGGCATTAAGAATTAGTATATGTTCATCTAGAATTTTGACAATGTGATAGAACAATGATTGCACTGATTAGCAAATATCCCCCAATTAAAATCTTTAATACAAGAGGCACAACAGAGTCAGGATAATCATCTGAAATTAATATGGGAACAGTGAGAATAGGAGGCAGACAAAAAGCAGGAAACTATAGACCAGTTAGCCTAACATCTGTGGTTGGGAAGATGTTGGAGTCCATTATTAAAGAAGCAGTAGCAGGGCATTTGGAAAAGCAAAATTTGGTCAGGCAGAGTCAGCATGGATCTATGAAGGGGAAGTCATGTTTGACAAATTTGCTGGAATTCTTTGAGGATGTAACAAAGAGGGTGGATAAAGGGGAACCAGTGGATGTGGTGTATTTGGACTTCCAGAAGGCATTTGACACGCTGCCACATAAAAGGTTATTGCACAAGATAAAAAGTTCACTAGGTTGGGGGCAAAATATTAGCATGGATAGAAGATTGGCTAACGAACAGAAAACAATGTCGGGATAAATGGTTCATTCTCGGGTTGGCAATCAGTAACTAGTGGGGTGCCGCAGGGATCAGTGCTGGGACCCCAACTATTTACAATCTATGTCAACAACTTGGAAGAAGGGGCCGAGTGTAACGTAGCCAGGTTTGTTGACGATACAAAGATGGGAGGAAACACAAAATCTGCAAAAGGACAGACAAGCTAAGTGAGTGGGCAAAAATTTGGTAGATGGAGTATAATGTTGCAAAGTGTGAGGTTATGCACTTTGGCAGAAAAAAAAATCAAAGAGCAAGTTATTATTTAAATGGAGAAAGATTGCAAAGTGCTGCAGTACAGCAGGACCTGGGGGTACTTGCGCATGAAACACAAAAAGGTTAGTATGCAGGTACAGTAAGTAATCAGGAAGGCCAATGAAATCTTGGCCTTTATTGCAAAGCAGATGGAGTATAAAAGCAGGGAAGTCTTGCTACAGTTATATAGGGCATTGGTGAGGCCACACCTGGAATACTGCGTGCAGTTTTGGTTTCCATATTTACAAAAGGATATACTTGCTTTGGAGGCAGTTCAGAGAAGGTTCACTAGGTTGATGCTGGAGATGAGGGGGTTGACCTATGAGGAAAGGTTGAGTAGGTTGGGCCTCTACTCATTGGAATTCAGAAGATTGAGGGGTGATCTTATCTAAATGTATATTATCTGGGGGCTTGACAAGGTGGATGCAGAGAGAATGCTTCCACTGATGGGGGAAGACTAGAACTAGGGGGCATAATCTTAGAATAAGGGGCCACCCATTTAAAACTGAGATGAGGTGACATTTCTTTTCTGAGAGGGCTGTGGATCTGTGGAATTCACTGCTGGGACATTGAATAAATTTAAGACAGAAATAGACAGTTACTTAACCAATAAGGGAATAAGGGGTTATGGGGAGCAGGCAGGAAAGTGGACCAGAGTCCATGATCGAATCAGCCAAGATCGTATTAAATGGCGGAGCAGGCTCGAGGAGCCATATGGCCTATTCCTGCACCTTATGTTTTAATAGCTGGTCCAGGCTTCAACTGAGATTGAAGTAGTAATTATAGTCAATTCACTCACCATTTTTATACTGCGTCCTCATCTTTACATTTCCAATTCAATCAGTGACTGTTCTATGCTTGTAACTTGATATATACACAATAGCAGCTATAATTAATTATAGTATACAGCTACAATAAATTACATCTCCAGCATCACTACATAAAGCATGACAAAGATTCATTATACCTATTTAAAAACACCAATAACAGTTGGCATTAAAATGCTACCAATTGATAAGATCTGTGAACATTCCATTAAACATTAAACCAAAGCATCCAAGTGCAAAATTCTACATAAAGATGAAAAGTGAACCATGACCAGCTACAGTACCCAAGGGAAGTTACTCGACAGGATTCAAACTTGCTCAATTCTTGTAATAATATTTTACTAGATATTAATGACCTATGAAATTTATTACTAATGGAGATTTATATTAAGCACAAAATTCTTGCATATAAACTCATAAGTCAAGCAAGGAAAACTACTAATGAAATTTAACAGGATCTCTGACCAATGACTCAATATTCTTGGGTTGATTCTTCAATAACCATTTCTAAATATCCACAGCCATAGTTTTGCAAACAGCAACGTAGTGAAATGTCCCAAGGCGCTTCACAGGAGTATTGTGCTATAAGAATTTGACACCGAGCCACACAATTAGAAATTAGTGGAGGTGACCAAAAGTTTGGTCAAAGAGGTATGCTTTAAAAGGAGTGTCTTGAAGGAGGAAAGAGAGAGATAGCGAGGCAGAGAGGTTTAGGCAGGGAGTTCCAGAGCCTGGGCTTTGGCAACAGAAGGTATGGCCACCAATGGTTGAGCGATTATAATCAGGGATGCTCAAAAGGGCAGAATTAAAGGAGCGCAGACATCACGGGGGATTGTGGGGCTGGAGGAGATGAGAGAGAGATAGGGAGAGGAGAGGTCATGGAGTGATTTGAAAATAAGGTTAAGTATTCTGAAATTGTGGCGTTGCTTAACCGGAATAGTCAGCAAGCACAGAGGTGATGGGCGAGTGGGACTTGGTGCAAGTTAGGACACGGGCAGCTGAGTTTTGGATCATCTCTAGTTTATGCAGGCTAGAATGTTGGAGACCAGCCAGGAGTGTGTTGGAATAGTCAAGTCTAGGAGGTAACAAAGGCATAGATGAGGGCTTCAGCAGCACATGAGCAAGGGCAGAGACGGTGATGTTACGGAGGTGGAAATAGGTGGACTTCATTATGCTGCGGATATGTGGTCGAAAGCTCATTTCAGGAACAAAAAGAGCCCTTTTTAAAAAAAAAAATTATTGTTAACAATTTGAAAAAGTAAGTTATTCCACCCCATAATATTGAGCTAAAATTCCAAATAAGCACAGAAAATTAAAAACAGTCTTCAATCATTCATCAACTTTGTTGAGTTTTCCAGGTATCAGAATTGAGGTATAGCAGTACAATTATGAAACGGTCAATATATTAAGCAAAATTTGAAGGAAAGCAGAAAGCAAAGTGAAAAGGAGCAGAAAACAGGCAGTTATCCTAACTATGTGCAGTATTAATAAGGCCTAGAATTAACACTTTAAGCTTTGGTCCTCTTAAAAGAATGAAAACACTACTAGTGAAACTGGCACAGTGAGGAAAAGACAAACCATGCAATGATGCACTAAACTGCACATTAATACTATCTTTTGGCATAATTAAAAAATTAGCATGAGTGCCATTGTTCACACCTATTTCTCAGGTTAATTTTACCATGGTTTATAAAATCAGGTTAATAGTCAATTATAACATAACATAATAGGAGGAGTAGGCCTGACAGCCCCTTGAGCCTGCTCCACTATTCAATATCATGGCTGATCTTAGACCTCAACTCCACTTTCCCACCTGATCTGTCCCTAGTTTCCAAAAATCTATGAGTCTTGAATATATTCAGTGATTCAGCCCTCTAGGGCAGAGAATTCCAAAGATTCACAACCGAGAGAAGAAATTCCTCATGTGTCTTAAATGGCCAACCCCTTATCCCAAGACTGTGCCCCCTGGTTCTAGACACTCCAGGCAGGGGAAACCACCTCTCAGCATTTACCTGGTCAATCCCCTTCAGAATGTTGTATGTTTCAATGAGACTACCTCTCATTCTCCTAAACTTGAGATTATAGGCCCACTCTACTCAATCGCTCATCACAAGACAGTTACCTCTCATCCCAGGATTGAATCTAGTGAACCTACTTGCACCACCTACAAGGCAAGTATTCCTTCTTTAAATAAGGAGACCAAAACTGTGCACAGTACTTCAGGTGTGGTCTCACCAAGGCCCTGCACAATTGTAGAAAGACTTCCTTACTCTTATACTCCAACCCCCTTGCAATAAAGGGCAACATGCCATTTGCCTTCCTTATTGCTTGCTGTACCTGCATGCTAGCTTTGTGTTTCATGCACAAGGACATCCAAATCTCCGAGCACCAACAGTTAAAAGTTTCTCACCACTTAAATATCCTGTTTTTCTATTCTTCCAACCAAAGTGAATAACCTCACATTTCCCCACATTATCCTCCATCTGCCACCTCACTGAGCCTATCTATATCCCTTTGCAGACTGTGTTCTCCTCCCAGCTTACTGTCTCACCTAGCTTTGTATCATCAGCAAACTTAGATACATTACACTTGGTCTCTTCATCTAGGTCATTAATATAGATTGTAAATAACAGACCCCAGCACAGATCGTTGCACCCCACTAGTTAAAGACCCATTTATCCCTCCTGTTTTCTGTCCATTAACCAATCCTGTATCCATGCTAATACATTACCTTCAATCCCATGAATCCTTATCTTGTATAATAACTATCAAAATTTGGAAATCCAAACATACTACATCCACTGGTTCCCCTTTATTTACCCTGCTCGTTACATCCTCAAAAAATAATCCCTAATAAATTTGTCAAACACGATTTCCCTTTCATAAAACCACGTTGACTCTGCCTAATCATGCAATGATTATCTAAGTGCCCTGATTGATACCACTTCCTTAACAATGGATTCCAGCATTTTCCCGACAACTGATGTCAGGCTAACTGGCCTGTAAGTTCCCCGGTTTCTCTCCCTCCTTTCTTGAATAGCGGTGTTACATTTGCTATCTTCCAATCCACTGGGACAGTTCTAGAATCTAGGGAATTTTGAAAGATCAAAACTAATGCATCCACTATCTCTGTAGCCAACTCTTTTAGGACCCTAGGATGTAGGCCGTCGGGTCCAAGGGATTTGTCGGCTTTTAGTCTAATACTTTCTCTACTTATACTAATTACATTAAGTTCCTCACCCTCATTAGACTCTTAGTTCCCCACCATTTTAGGTATGCGTTTTGAGTCTTCTACTGAGAAGACAGATACAATATATTTGTTGGAACATTTCTGCCATTTCCTTATTCCCCATAATAATTTCTCCTGCCTGTCTAAAAGGGTCCAATGTATACTTTTGCTATTCTCTTCCTTTTTACATACTTGTAGAAGCTCTTACAATCTATTATATTTCTTGTTATTTTTCTCAATCTATTTTCTCCCCCTTTATCAATTTTTTAGTCAACCTTTGCTGGTTTCTGAAACTCTCCCAATCCTCAGGCTTATTACTATTCTTCGCAACATTATGAGCTTCTTTCAATCTAATGCTATTCTTAACTTCTTTAGTTAGCCACAGATGGCATTTTTGTTTCTCAATGGAACTGGAGTGCAACAGCCCCGCAAAGCGCAACAGCTGAACTATGGACTTTGAAACTTGTGGTAATGTTGATCAATCCTTCATTTTGTGACCCAATGTGAACAGTATCATACAACCATTTTACAGTATAAAGTCGAGACCAAACATATCCTATTTCCCACTGCAGTCGCTCAAAGACAGCAAGGAGAGATTGTACAAATAGTAAATCCAACAGGATATGTACTGAAAATTGATCCAAAAGACTTGTAGATGTTGAATCACATCTGCATTTCCCATCATAACTTGCTGCTTCATAGTTGCTTTTAAATTGGAGCAGATTTATTGCAGATTCCAGGAAACTAGGATCTGAGCCAACCCCTGGTATGAGTGAGCCAGGATTACCAACAGCAGACTTGGATGCATCGGTTTTAGGAGTCTACTACTGGGATAATGGAGCCTGCTCATGGATGCTAGTCTCCTGCCAGGATAACGTCAGAAGCCAGCTCATGCTCACGGATGTCCCAAAAACCAAATTAAAACTGTTTCAATATAAAAGTGGCTCAACAACTTGTAATTATGTTTTAAAATGGGCATGCTTAAAGCAGAATATTCAGCTCAAAAAAAGCTATTACAATTTGCTGTTTACTAGGAATAAAATATAATCTTTTGTACATGTGCACACAAGTCAGCTCTTATAGATACAGTAACAGACTTTTGATGGAAGCTATATTCTGCTACAATGACAATTCTAAAAAAAATTGGATGTTGCACCAGGAAAAGCAAGATGTTCCTTGCTGTATTTGAGAATCATCTGCAGAAGCATGCTCAACTTTTAGCACAAGAATTTTAGTACAAGAATTTCAAGAGCTGGAGCAGGAAACTCTCATCTTTCTCCTCTGCTTTTATTGGTTTCCCTGTGCCACAACATAGTTTCAGATCAGAGACCTGGGAGTAACAGTTAATAAGTTGCAGAGCAGTCTGGGTTATCTCTCCTATTTCCCTTTATTAAGGAAGCCTCTGGGTTTTCCCCATAGAATGGTTTGCGAACTCAGCCGAGAATCTATTAACACAAGACATTAATTAGTCTGGAAGTTCTTGGTATATACAGTTTAATTATTTCTATTATAGCTGGATGGGGCTTTGTCTGGCAAAGTTATTTGGCAACAAACAATTAAGCCATCTCATTTAATGCCATGCATTCTAGTGATGGCTGCGTCATGGCCTCTATACTCCCATCGTGTCAATCACACATACGACTCCCTATGATCACTTCCTCGCATCGTTGGCCACCCACGTTCCTCTTCCCCCTCCCAACCACACGCGATTCTGCGATTGCCCCCTGGAAAAAACTCTCCAACTCACTTACATCTGCACTTTCAAATTCCCAACTGTCCAGCCTTTGGCCTTCCAATCACCGTAACTTTCTGCAGCTACCGACCCGCACCCTCGCCTCCATTTGTGATGCCCTGGTTTCCATTAAACCCATTACTCTCACTCAGATCGTTTCCCTTGGTAAGATCCTAATCTCCGCTCCCACAAGTGCAAGGGATGCAGACTTGAACGTTTATGGGGACAAGCAGTTTAGCCATTTAAGTACAAACACACCAGGTTCTGCATGTACACGGACGACACCCAGCTCCACGTCACCACTTCCTTGGCCTATCCACTGTCTCCAATTTGTCACACTGCTCGCCAGACATCTAGTAGCAGAGGAGAGCAGAACTTTTCTACAACCAATATCGGGAAGACCAAAGTCATGGTCTTCGGTCCCCTTGCCACCGACTCCATCCCTCTCCCTGGCAACTGTGAAGCTGAAATCAGACCATTCATAATCTTGGTGGCGTATTTGTCCCAGAGAGAGCACATACTGCTCCATCAAGATCGCCTACCTTCCACCTCCATAACATCGGCTGACTCCAACCATGCCTCAGCTCATCTGCTGCTAAAACCCTCACCCATGCTTTTATTACCTCTAGAATGGACCATTCCAATGATCTCCTAGCCGACCTCCCAGCTTCCACCCTACATAAAGTAGAACACATCCAAAACTCTGTTACCCATATCCTAAATCGCACCAAGTCTTGTTCACCCATCACCCTGTGCTCACTGACCTACATTGGTTCCCGGTCTGACAATGTCTCAATTTATAAATTCTCATCCTGGTTTTCAAATCTCTCTAACCTCCTCCAGCCCTACGAGATCTTTGTGTTCCTCTGATTCTGTCCTCCTGTGCACCCATTCCCGATTTTAAAATCGCTCCACCATTGGTGGCTGTGCCATTAGCTGCCTGGGCACCAAGCTCTGGAATTCCCTCCCTAAACCTATCCACCATACTACCTCCTTAAAGCCCAACACTGACCAACCTTTTGGTCACATGTCCCAATATCTCCCCTATGTGGCGGTCAAATTTTGTTGATAACACTGCTCTTTGGGTCATTTTACAACATTAAATGTTTTACCATATTAAAAATTGTACTATATAAATGTGGATTAGTCATCAAGTGACAGGTCAGTGAGGGCGACAAGGCTAATGATTGTTTGTAGTCACGATGAAAGACAGCCTTGTGGCTAGGAGCACTCAATTATTGACTTGTACCTAGCTACATTTTGCTCTGGACAACAGTGAGCATGAAGCCAAAAGAGACACAAAAACTAGACCAGTGTCGATAGTATTTTGACCTGCAAGGTGAGTAACTGTATTTCAAGGGTCAATCTTCTGTTGAGGTAGAGCAGGAGAAACATCGGTTATTCCGACACTGAGCATAGTAAAGTTCGTGAATTACTAAATATACTTTGGGCTGTTTACCTATTCAAAGTTAGATAATTTAATTGCGTTTATATCCAGGGCCTTGTTCTGAAAAGTGTATATCTAATATACTACAAGGAGGGCAATCGTGGGGGGCACCTCATACCCCTGCAAGCTGGAATAGTGGCAAGGGTTCTGGGTTTGATCCTGGGGTCTTATATTTATCAAGATATTTGAAGAAAGATAAAGCTGGTTTGGAGAAGACAATGCTTACGGGAGTGGTCATCGGCACTGAACTCGTGTAGATCACCACAACAATGGTTTTCAATAATTTTAACTTTGTGCTTACAGTATAAGCAAGTCATAAAGTTGCCTTTATCATCTGTAAAAATGTTGAAATTGTGGAAACACCCTGTACCACATCTCTACTAATTGGGGAGCTGTGGCCAGTCAATAGACCTCTACATGTAGAGTGTTATCATCTCCTCCCCAAGTGTTGGGCTACATCCAACACATTCTTTAAATAACTGCTTAAATGTTTTTAAAACCAATCAGTGCAACAGCACTGCTTCTGTATTAGTGTAACAGCACAACTTGTATTTATACCCATCAAACTACTGCTTCATATAAAAAGCACTGAAAGCAAGAAAATTTTGCACTCTTCGGCAAAGATATCCCTCATCTTGTTAAGCAGCATTTTAATCTAGGCACCCATTTAAAACATGGGTCAAATTTCAGTGACATGGCATACTGAATAAATAACTCATCTAGAAACCAACTGAGCTCAGTTTACTCGATGAACTTTCCTAGAGAAATATAATGCCCAGAGATCCCATAGGAGCGCAACATTCCAAGAACTGGAGGGAATCCCTCATCTCTCCTGAATATCTTAGATGCTAAATACTTACCAAGCAGTGGAAACATGAACTCTAATAAATGCAAAGAACAAGAAGGTTCTCTATCTCTAACTTTTTTTAAAAAAAAATCACCTCATCCACCTCACAAGTGGATTCTGTAACTGGAATTTTGGCACGTTTTATTTTCTGCTCTTACTAAAAATATAAGCAAACAATCAACTCTTTGAAGTTACCAGATGAATCTATTGTACTTACTAGTAAGAATAAACTGCAGACTCTTCCTCATCTATCAATCTATATGATTCAGCTGGTTAAGCCGGAATGTAGCAGACCCACAGAGATCAAAATGACCCCATGTTCAATCGTGATCTGTGCATCAGTAGGAGCACTACAAGTGACTTCCGTGCCCTAGTATTCGGGGGGCATGGATACAGCCAGCCAGTGTTCCTAATCCTCAGCACCATCAAATAGCTGCTACAGGAAATGTACAGGAGCACAAATCAGTTTAGGATGAGAATAGGTCAGTTACAATGAATGAATAACGTTTCAAAGTCATCCAGGTTCAAACATGAAAGAATGACCATTTGGAAAAGGTACTGGAGGGTAAATGGCAATGGACCCAACAAAGAATCACCATCTTAGAAGAGGAAGAGGAAAAGGGGAGATTTTTTTTTGAAAAAAGTATCAAGTTAATAAAAAGGAAAGATAATAAATTGAGTGCCAGCCCTGTGAACATTCATGGACAGTCACCTCTATATAGGATGCATACAATGATCTGTTGATGCAAGTGCTTGAAATGTCTATTAAAATTTGATGCCAACATTTACAAAGGCTTTATTGTTGAATGCAACAGTAAAAATTGTCTTGTTCATTTAATTTTGCAAAAAGAGTTCTAATTTGGTACATAATTGCTTTATGAATGATGCACATGAAAGCTATGTGACAAGTTTCAGAAAGTGAAAGATGCAGAGAGCTGTGGAAGCAGGGACAATGAATAAATTTAAGACAGAAATAGACAGTTTCTTAAACGATAAGGGGTTATGGGGATCGGGCAGGAAAGTGGAGCAGAGGCCATGATCAGATCAGCCATGATCTTATTGAATGGCGGAGCAGGCTCGAGGGGGCCGTATGGCCTACTCCTGCTCCCATTTCCTATGTTCTTATGTAATGTACAGCTTTCAAAACAGTCACATATACATGAAGTCCAAATAGGTGTGGAAAAGGAGGCCAGATACATCAGTTTTGAATTAGTAGTCAATATGGACACCTAGCAGTATAGAACAAAACTAATACGTATGGAATTGCCCAGCAAATCAAATGAGGCAGCCCATCAGCCAGACAGACAAATTTCAGTGCATAAATGCACTGTCATGTTTACACGAAGCAGTAGTTTTATAATATGACCAGAGGCTGCTGGCGCTGTGAACTGCTATTTTTACATACTGCAGAGCAAAATTGCACAGTGAAACTTGTAAACAGACACTCCCAAAAGGCATGTAGTGAGAGACCCAAATAACTTGCATTTTAAGACTGTAAAATAGGAAAGAGGCATTTAGAAACCACAAACACTCAAAAATTACACACTACGGACAGCTTTCAATGCACCAAGCCCTTTTACACCTTAAAACACAGGTCACAGCCTGGTGTTACACTATATTCAAAGTATGTACTACAAAGTCTGAAGATCAAGATGACCGATGGATCATTACTGGATTCCTTTTTGTTCTTGCTGGTATCAGGGTTTGATCAACCCTGCAGCTGCTGTCCCAGCTTCCAAAAGCACCCTTGTTGACAATGCACGCTAGAGGATACGCATGCACCCCACCCACGAAGTACTGGTGCCTGTCGTCCGAGTGTCATTAGGAACAGGTTCTACTGTCTGGGTGCATAGTTGCATTATACCTGCTTCTAAACTCAAATTCTTAGCATTGTTGGAACTGATTAGGTGCTGGTCCTTGGGAACATTTGTAAAGTACATACAATGACCATTTGGAAAATAAGGACACCTGCAAAGAAAACAAAAACAGCTGATGTCAGGCACCTCAATCCCCGGGGTCCCTGTAATTTACAGTGGGTTATGTTAAAGACCACCAGGACCTCTGATGAAGGGGAAAGATTGCACCGCTAGTTTGTAAACAGGCTAAATCACTCGCCTTGTATTTGCTGAGAGATGATTGTCGCCTCGAGACACCGCTGAAAGGCCCATTACATTTATTTAAAATCGGACAGGTCTTGGAAAGTGATCTTCCTCGCTCTTTCTTCAAACCCCCCCGCCTGCCCCCCCCCCCACTCCCATGAAAGCCAGGCAAAGGCCGAGCATATGTGCAAGCTGGTCATGACATCTGGCCTGTGCATCTGGGCTGTATAATGCAAAGGTAATAAAAATGCATGTGATGACTACATCATATTGCAATGTGTACTTGCCCCATTTGAGATCAGCAGCAGCCAGGAATACAGAATGAAAAATGAGTTTTTTCCTGTCAACAAAAAAAGTCCACTAGATTTATCTTGATGGGGTTGCTAACTAAAAAAAAACACATCTTTATAGGTGGGACTTGGTATTTTCCTATGGTGTAGTGCTATCTTATTTACCTATCAGCACTCAATGGCAGAACTGCAAAGGGATCAATGCACAAGCCGCTCATTTAAATTTAGATGTTCAATTTATACACTAGATTTTACAGTAATTTCAGATGAAAATAAATCTGAATAGAACAATTTACATACAATTCACTCCTGTCCAATTGTGCACTTTAATACTGATCCTTGACTAATGAATATATATTTGCACGTGAGAGACAGAGATAGCTCGCACACTCAAGACAGATGGAGAGCGTGAGTAAGCGACAGAGAGCAAGAGACAGAGCCAGAGACCCAAGACAACATGAGCACTATCTAGTAATGACAGTGACATTAGTGAAGACCAGGGATCAGTCTGCTCTCTTGCCAGTGTAGTAGTGCACAATTTGTGGATATGGGGGGGGGGGGGGGGAGGAAAAAAAGGAGGGGGGAGATAGAGAAAGAGCACAAATGATGTAAATCTAAATATGGAAAAGGAGGAATGGTGAATAATGATGTTCAAGAGTTCAAACGTTCCATCAGGCTTAGATTAGCTTTTACTTATCTTTTCTGATTACGCCTTGATGAAGCACCTTGGGATGCTTTTCTACATTAAAAGGCACTATGCAAGTGCAAGTTCATTACCTAGATTAAGTGTGGGTGAAAGCACTGTAGCTTTATCAATCTGTTACCAAAGTACAGGAAAGCAAGACACTGTATTCCACGACATAGCAGAAACTTTTCTGAAAGCATTAGTTTTCAGTGCATGAAAAACAAGTGGAAGATTTATTGCCAAGTGGTGAAAGGTCAGTACAGTCCAAATGTTATGGCTTCTTCAATTTGAGGCTCAAAAATACCCACTACAGAATTTAAGCTTTGTACAGAACCCGTATGCTCAAATATACTACACAGAAGTACGGTATAATATTTCCAATAGGCATGCATAGGTAAAATTGCAAAGTGGAGATACCGAACATTTTGCACAATTATAGCCACTATCCACCTGTAATAACACTATGGAATAGGAAATGACATTCTTCCAATTCTAATTATCTCAGGATTTCATCTTCCCTTTTAAATCTGTGCTGTTAACATTTCAACAAGATGAATTTCATTGGTTTCAACTATTACGGAGAGTACATGAGGAACTAGGTAAATTCAGACTATTCAACAGTTTGAATCAGGTCAAGTTTGAATTCAAAGCTAAACACCATTAAATAAATATTCTGCTTACTGTTTCAATATGGAGCAAGTTTACTTTTGCAATTTCTTTAAAAAAAAAATTAAATTTATCCAATGCTGTTTTGGTTACTGCTCATAATCCAAGCAAACAGCTCCAGACACTACTAAAGATCTGTTAAGTCTGAAAAGTAAACTTAGCTCAGTAGCTCAACAATAGTAGCTCAGTATTCAATCGATTCTATATTTTAGATGAGAGAAAAGTCCAGAGTTTATACTATCCTGTGCCAATTACAACAATGTATGGAGGGAAAAGCTGGAGTAAATGGGCAGGGAAGGCAACCCTGGGCCATTTCCATTCCCCTTTGCCTGGTCAAGATGCTGGCCAAAGTGGTAGAACACTCCATGGCTGCAACTCCCAAACGAAAAAGTAGCATTGCCCTGGGGACAGGTAACAATTTGACCTTCTAGCTCAGTTTATGGCAGAGAAGAAAATAAAAATGTGCGTCCAGTTTTCAGGGTTCCGAGCCCCTATAATCCTAATGTACTGCTTTTTTTCAAAAAATAAAACTATGACAGTAATTTTAAAAAAAAGACAAAATACACATTTTAGCAGATCTTCTATGGTGTTGCTCACAACAATTTGATCATCTTTTTTCCCCCAAAGGTAGCAATGTTATGCCACCTGATGCAGTATTATTCTGCTGGCAAGGCAAAGCTTTAAGGGCACAAAATTAATTACTGTTCAATATATAGCAATGGTAGGTAGGTGCAAGTTCATAGAGGTTAATTAAGAAGCTGCAGACATTTTGGCTCCAGTATTGTGTTCAGAGTTTTCCTGGGTTTATTTATACCCTCAGCATCACACTACTTTTGTCACAGAATGCATGCTCGGTGCACTGTAAGAAGACATACATGCACAAAATTATCCGTTCTTGGTCAGCTTAAAAGGTCATGACCCAAAAAAGTGCAAATTATACAAATATGTAGGACACCATACTGAAGCATGAATGCATTAATACAAGTAGGTTGCCAATGTAGATTTGGACCATCAACCGAATTTAAACTATGGCACCAGATATTTTTTTGGCGGGGGGGGGGGGGGTGAAGAAAGAAGACAGAAGCAAAGGGGCAAAAGTGCAATTCACCGCAAAATCAAATTGTAACAGTTACCTTGGGCTCAAGCTTCGGACCCCCGCTAGAACGGCACACACCGGAGGCCCGCCTAATTTGTGGAACAGAAATTGTGCCGAATACTTACCTCACGATTCTCCGAAATCTGTCGGCCCATTTCCAGCTCGGCGCTGCTCAGCAGGAGCTGCTGGGGGCAGAGCTACAGCCCTGCACCAAAAAGAGTGGAGGCTGTGCGCGTGCGAGTGTGCAGCAGCGCCGGGCCCTCCCAGCGCGTCCCGTCTCCGGGCACCGCCCCTATCCCTGGCCGAAGGGACGCCGCCCCTATCCTGGACCGAGTGGCCTGACCGCCCAAAGTCCTCGGCGGCGGAGGGGCCCGCCTGATTGGCATCTCCTCGGCGGCGGGCCCCACCCGAGCAGCTCTTCAGCAGGCTGTTGGAGGGCTCCCGGTGCTGCAGCAGGCGAGTAGAAACTTAATTTTTTTATCTATTGATTTATTTATATAATTTTTTTTGATTGATTTATTGGTTGATTTATTTATTATTGATGATGGCTCTTTATTGGTAAAAGTGAAGTGTTTAATGCTTGCAAAATCCCCCAATCTCTCGCTCCCTACGCCCAATTCCTAAAATGTTGGCAAGGTTTTTGCTGAGCGTACAAAAATCTACACTTACTCCATTCTAAGTTAGTTCGGAGCAAGTTTTCGCTGCCTAAACTTGCAAAACAGGTGTAAGTGGCTGGTAACGCCCCCTTTTGAAAAAACTGTTTTAAAACGAAACTATTCTCATTAACTAGAATTGGAGCAAACTAAATGCCGAGAATTGCAATTTCTAAGATACTCCATACTAAACGTTGCTCCAAAATAAATAGGAGCAACTCGAGCCAAAAACGCACATCTACCCATCACATTTTATCTAAAGGAGGTTATCATCCACAGAACTTGGGTCATGAGGGCCAACGATGGTTTAAGGAACGATAAGGAGGCTTAACCCAAACAAAGATTTAAATAGGCGTCACTCTGTAATGCAAGATTTAGATCAGGCTGAAACAAGAGCCAATTCAAAGCTAGTTGCGCCCTTCACTGCTGCCTATGCAGTCACACGATAAACTCATTTGTAACCCAATGTACAGTATACCAAGTTTTGTTTGAGTTTCTCCATTACAACAGTGACTACACACCAAGTGTACTTCATTGGGTGTAAAGCACTTTGAGACATCCAGTGGTCGCGAAAGGCGCTATATAAATCCAAGTGTTCTTTCTATTCCGCCATTAATGCTAATTTTTGTGGCAGTGAAACACAGCCACCTCAATGGAAAATGGCTTGGCACCTCTAATCTAATGCCTTGCAAGGCATGAGCTTTGGACATTAAATCAAATTCAATCCAATTGCTTCTGCATGAGTAACCTCATGCTATACAAAAATGTTATGACGACATGCCAAGCACCAAATAGTTTAAACAGTTTCTGGAATGTACTGTTACTTCTGTTAAAAAATACATTGTTCACTGCCAGATTTTAAGCACTAACAAAAATAAGATTACTTAACAAGGATTATATACAGAACTAGAGCTTGCTGTCAACTTTATTTTTTCTGAGTTTCCAGCTATCCTTGGGATCTCTCAAACATTGGAGGCTTTCAAATCTCCACTTGAAGCAATTCATGGTTTTGATTAATTTAGCAGTCAAGTGCTGCACAAGTTCATAAAAACTATGAAATTAATATTTAGTTATTTCACGGTTTTCAGTAATTAGCAGAACCACTTAAACTTCAATTAGCCAAAAATAAAACCATCTAATTGAGGCATTTAAATTCACCAACCAAAAATTATGGGGTAGAAGCCTCAAAGATGAGCGTGTCACTGATGTTTGATCTGCTACACAAAAAAAGTTGGCAAGTATAGTTTGGCTTTTTAAAAAAGAGAGGAGTGTGCAGGTTCAAGAAAATCCAAAATACAGACCTAGAAATATGCAAAGAGGAAACTAGAGTTATTTGCATAAGCATTCTTATTTATATAAATAAGTCAAAGAAACATAGAAAATTAGGTGCAGGAGGCGGCCATTTGGCCCTTTGAGCCTGCACCACCATTCAATATGATCATGGCTGATCATTCACCTCAGTACCCCATTCCTGCTTTCTCTCCATATCCCCTGATCCCTTCAGCTGCAAGGGCCACATCTAACTCCCTTTTGAATATTTCTAACGAACCGGCCTCAATAACTTTGTGGTAGTGAATTCCACAGGTTCACAATTCTGAGTGAAGAAGTTTCTCCTCATCTCGGTCCTAAATGGCTTACCCCTTATCCTTAGACTGTGACCCCTGATTCTGGGCTTCCCCAACATCAGGAACATTCTTCCTGCATCTAACCTATCCAATCCCGTCAGAATTTTATATGTTTCTAAAAGATCCCCTCTCATTCTTCTAAATTCCATTGAATGCGTCAGTCCTGTCATCCCAGGAATCAGTCTGATGAACCTTCGCTGCACTCAATAGCAAGAATGTCCTTCAGATTAGACGACCAAAACAGTACACACTATTCAAGGTGTGGCCGCACCAAGGCCCTGTACTGTAGTAAGACCTCCCTGCTCCTATACTCAAATCCTCTCGCTATGAAGGCCAACATGTCATTTGCCCTCTTCACTGTCTGCTGTACCTGTATGCCAACTTTCAATGACTGATGTACCATGACACCCAAGTCTCATTGCACCTCCCCTTTTACTAATCTGTCACATAAAAGGTGACATGCATTTTCAGCTCCTTAGTACTGATACAGCAACAACCACATATAGCATTGTTAAATGTAGAAATTACACAGGCTTGATTTACACTAAATATCAAAACAAGGAAGAACAACCACCGGAATCATGCCTTTCACCCAATATCCAAGACTCCATCACCATTCCCCAGGTACGTCCTGTCCCACCAGCAGGACAGACCCACCACAGCTGACAGCACAGTGGTATACAGTCAGGAGGGGGTGGCCCTGGGAGTCCTCAACATTGATTCTAGACAATGAAGTCTCATGCCTTCAGGTCAAGCATGGGCAAGGAACCTTCCTGCTGTTACCACCCAAAGCCCTCCCTCAACTGAATCAATCAGTACACCCCCATCTTGAACAGCATTTGGAAGAAGCACTGATGGTAGTAAGGGCACAAAATGTATTTTGGGCGGGGGACTTCAATCTCCATCACCAGGACTGGTTCAGTAGCACCACTACTGACCGCACGCTGAAGGACAGAGATGCCAGACTGGGCCTGTGGCAGATGATGAGAACCAACACGAAGGAAAAACCTACTTGATCTCATCCTCACCAATCCACCCGTTCACGACCACATTGGTAGCAGTGACCACCGCAGTCAGTGTACAGATGAAGTTCCATCTTCACACCGAGGACACTCTCCAGAGTTGCGTGGCACCACCACAGCACTAAATGGGATAGATTCAGAACAGATCTAGCAACTCAAAACTGGGCATCCATGAGGCGTTGTGGGCCATCAGCAGCAGAATTATATTCCACCACAATCTGTAACCTCATGGCCTGGCATATTCCTCACCCTACTATTACCATAAAGCCACAGGACCAACATGGAGTGTAGAACAGCATGCCAGGAGCAGTACCATGCATACCTAAAAATCATAGAATGGTTACAACACAGGAAGCCATTTGGCACATCGAACCCGTGTGGGCTCTCTGCAAGAGCACTTCAGCCAGTCCCACTCCCACATCCCTTCCCCATAGCCCTGCAATTTTTTCCCCTTCAGATACTTATCCAACTCCCTTTTGAAAGCCATGATGGAGTCTGCCTCCACCACCCTTTCATGCAATGTATGCCAGATCCTAACCATTTGCTGCGTTAAAAAAAAAAGTATTTCCTCACGTCACCTTTGGTTCTTCTGCCAATCACCTTAAATCTGTGTCCTCTGGTTCTCGACCCTTCCACCAATGGCAACAGTATCTCGCTATCTACTGTATAGACCCCTCATGATTTTGAGCATCTCTATCAAATCTCTTCTCAACCTGCTCTGCTCGAAGGAGAACAACCCCAGCTTCTCCAGTCTATCCACGTAACTGAGGTCCCTCATCCCTGGAACCAGTCATTTTTTTTCTGCCCCTTCTCGAAGGCATGCACAACCTTCCTGAAATGCAGTGTCGAGAATTGGACATAAGGCTCCAGTTGAGGTCAGACCAGTGATTTATAAAAGGTTCAAAATAACTTCCTTGTTTTTGTACTCCATATTATTTATGAAGCCCAGAATTCAGAATGCTTTTTAAAAAAAAACTCAAGCTGCCCTGCCACCTTCAACAATTTATGTACATATACCCCCCCCAGGTATGTCTGTTCATGCACCCTCTAGAATTGGACCCTTTAGTTTATACAGGTCGAGCGTCCAAAATCCAGCGTTCCAGAATCCGGACCAGCCGATCCGGAGGCCTCGCCCCCGCCCGACCTCGGGGCCTCGCTTCGCCCCAGCACCTCCCCGGCCGCAGGGCTCCGACTGCTGACCTCATTGCCCGACGAACACCCACCTGCTGACGTTCCGAAATCCGGAAATACCCGAGCCTGGGTTCGGGTGTTTCTGGATTCGTGACGTCAGAAAGACTTTCCAAAATCTGGCAAAACGCAAAATCTGGAATGGCCTCGGTCCAGAGGGTTCCGGATTCTGGACAGTGCACTTGCATTACCTCGTACTTTTCTGCGTTAAATGTCATCTGCCATGTGCCCGCCCATTCCACTAGCATGTCTGTCCTCTTGAAGTCAGTCACTATCCTCCTCACTGTTCACTATACTCCCAAGTTTTGTGCCATCTGCAAATTTTTAAATTGTGGCCTGTACACAAGTCCAAGTCATTAATATGCAATAAGAAAAGCAGGGTCCTCGTACCAACCCCTGGGGAACTTCACTCTATACCTTCTCCAGTCCGAAAAACAACAGTTCACGCCTACTCTAAGTTTCCTGTCACTTCGCCAAATTTCATATACAGGCTGTTACTGTCCTTTTTATTCCACGAAATTCAACTTTGCTGGCAAGTTCATAATGTGGTAGTTTATCAAACGCCTTTTCGAAGTTCATGTACACATCAACCGCATTGCCAGCATAAACCCTCGGTTACCTCATCAGTTAATTAAACGTGATTTGCCTTTAACAAAATCAATCAGTGCTGGCTTCCTTAATTAATCCACACTTGTTCAAGTGATTATAATCCGGGACAAAATTAACAGTTTCTAAAAGCTTCTCCACGACCGAGGTTAAACTGACTGGCTTGTAGTTGCGGAGTTTATCCTTACACCTTTTTTTGAACATATGTAGGTCTCTTTTTTGGTCGCTAATCGGCCCCACCCCTCCTCTTACTACCCCGTTTACTATTTGTGTGTCTATAGCAGACTTTTGGATTATCTTTTATGTTAGCTGCCGATCTATTCTCATACTCCCTCTTATTTCCTTTATCAAATCCCCTCTGAACTTTCTATATTCAGTCTGATTCTCAACCAGACATCTTTTCTGCTTCATCTTACTCTCGATCATCCAGTGAGCCCTGGCTTTTGTTGCCTTATCTGTCCCCCTCGTGGGAATGTACCTAGATTGTACCCGAACCATCTCCTTTTTAAAGGCAGCCCATTGTTAGATGACAGTTTTACCTACCAATCTTTGAATTCAGTTCTCAACCCACTGAAATTGACCATCCTCCAATTAAGTATTTGTACTCCAGATTGCTCCCTGTCCTTGTCCATAGCTAATCTAAACCTTATGATACTATGATTCCTTAAATGTTCCCCTACTGACACATTGGTACTCGGCCATTTTTGTAGTGGTTTAGTTTTTGAACATTTTTTAATAAAAGTACATTGCCATCAGCACAGAGGCTTCTTGTAGCAGTGAGAAGGATGTAGGAAGCCTCAGAAAGTTGAGGTAGCCGTTTCCCGACGACCTCCCCCGTTTGCCGTCGGGAAATGGCTCCTCAATTTCTGAGGCTTCCTGCAGCCTTCTCTCTTTCCTGCCAGCCGTCTGGAACGGCTCCATTCCGCCCCCCCCGCGCGTTCGGTCGGCTCCCTCGTTTTGTGAGGCTTGCTGCGCCATTCTTCCCGGCTGAAGCACTTTCACACAGGTAGGAAAATGGTTTATTTAATATCTTCTTTGCTTATAAATGTTTATTCCGGTTGGATTTATTTGTATAATATTTGTATAAGTATAAATAAGGATTGATTGTAGAATTTAATGAGTTCCCTTCCCCCCCTCCTCATTCTGGACACCTGATTTGTAACCTGCGCCTGATTTTTTAATGTGTAGAACAGGTTTTTTCAGTTCTACAAAAATCTTCACTTGCTCCATTCTACTTTAGTTTGGAGTACATTTTCACTGTGGAAACTTTCAAATCAGGCGTCAGTGGCCGGACACGCCCCCTTTTGAAGAAAAAATTCTGTTCCAAAGTAGAACTGTTCTACCTGACTAGAACTGCAGAAAAAAAGTGGAGAATTGCAAATTCTAAGATAGTCCGTTCTCCACCAGTTGCTCCTAAAAATCAGGCGCAAATCATGTGGAAACTTGGGCCCATAATCCCAGTCTATTAGGATAGTTGAAGTTCCCCATTATCCATACTCTATAGTTCTTGCACCTCTAATTTCCCTGCAAATTTGCTCCTCTATATCCTTCCCACTAGTTGATGGGACATAGAATACACCTAGTATAATGGCACCTCTAACCAAATGGATTCTGTCCTTGACCCTTCCAGGACATCCCCTCTCTCCCCAACATTCTGCTTAATCAATACCGCCACCCCACCTCCTTTCTTTCCTTCACACCTTATATCCAGAGGAAAAAAAATACAAGGAGTGATGTCACAGGACAGCTGGCAGGTGAGGTGTAGTTTTTTTCCCCTTTAAACTAAGAACTGGTGAACTATAACATTATTTATAGTTATAATTTAGTTAAGTTTTTAAATAAACATATGCTTAAAAATAACGAATGAAATAAGCAAATAAAGTCTAAAGTTGGCAGGGCAGTCTATGTGTCGGGACTGTCCTGCATACCTACATCTGCAGGAAATGTCTCTGCCTTCAATCACTCTGGCTCAGTGTCATTGAGCTGGATTGTGAGTTAGAAACACAAACACAAGGGAGGGCGAGGAATTTCTGGCTAGTTTTATCCAGAATACAGTCACGCCCCAGAGGAAAGCACAGGTTCAGGAGAGGGCATGACCGCCAGGAAGCCAGGTAACAGGGATTTAGGAGAGATTGAGAAGGAGGTCCCGCAGACACCGACCCTGTCCAATAGGTACAACATACTCGCTACTGTTGAGGATAAGGAGAAAGACCGCGGGGAGAACAGTCACAATGCAGATCAAGGCACTGTGGCTCAGAAGGCTGTCCTGGGGGTGGGGGTGGATGCGAAAGAGAAAGAGGAGAGAGCAGAATAAAAGTGTGGCAGTGATAGGGGATTCTATAATTAGGGAGCTAGATAGAGTCCTCTACAGCCAAGAACAAGAATCCCAAAGGGCATGTTGCCTATCTGGTGCCTGGGTAAGGGATATCTCGTGGGTGCAGAGGAATTTGGAAAGGGAGAGGGTAAGACCAGTTGCCGTGATCCATGTCAGAACAAACAACTTCGGTAACAGCCAGGAGGTCACCCTGCTGATGGAGCATCAGGAGTTAGGAGCTAAATTAAAAAGTAGGATTTAGAGGGTAATCTCTGGATTATTGCCCAAGCCACGTGCAAATTGACATAAACAGTCAGATCCGGAGAATTAACACATGGCTAAAGGGCTGGTGTGGGAAGAGAGGTTCCTTTTCATGAGACACTGGCACCAGTACTGGGACAGGAAGGAGTTGCACCAATGGGACAGGCTCCAGTTGAACCAGGATGGGGCCCCATGTCCTAGTGGAAAGGGTAAATAGGGAGAGGGCAAAGGCTTTAAAAACTAGCAAGACAGGGAGGAGGGATCTGCAAGAAATTAAACCAGCCTAAGTATAAACAAAATAGGAAAGGAGAGCATAGAAAGACTTGCATTTATATAGCGCTTTTCACAACCACCGAATGTCTCAAACCAGTTTACAGCCAATGAAGTACTTTTGGAGTGTAGTCACTGTTGTAATATAGTGAACGTGGCAGCCAATTTGCACACAGCAAGCTCCCACAAACAGCAATGTGATAATGATCAGATAATCTGTTTTTGTTATGGTGACTGAGGGATAAATACTGGCCAGGATAACTCCCCTGCTCTTCAGGAGGAAAGAATAAAGTGAGGCAACACATTGATGGCCAGGGAATAAATAGAATTAGAGAATAGGAGTTTAAAAAAATGGTTTAAAGAGAGGAATTGCTATTAAAAATGTGAGTTGAACCGTTTGCACGGCAATGCACACAGTGTCCATAATAAAACAGGGAGCAGGGTGCAATCATGCGTTGTGAGGAACCAGACATAGTAGGGATTACTGACACATGGCTACAGAAAATTCAGGACTGGGAATTAAACATTGCAGGGTACAACATATTCAGAAAAGATAGAGGGAAAAAGGAGATGGAGTAGCTATACTTCTTAGGGATAACAAAATGGCAGTAAAAAAAAAGTGACACAGCTATGAGCAAGTCAAAAATAGAATCCATAGGATAGAGATAAATGATAATAAAAGATCACACTAATAGGCATAGTCTATAGACCACCTAGTAGTGGAAGGAGGAGGAGAAAGAAATATGCAACCAAATTTGGGAAATGAGTGAAAATCATAGAATAAATCATTTAATTAGCTATACACTAAGGAGACAATGTGGATGAGGGGAAAGTGTAAGGAAAGAGGCATACAATACATGGACAGCAGGGGAGAACATGACAAGTGAGAATATAAAGGTATCCTTTCTGACTGTGACAAAGGTAAACTATCCCTCCTCATCCTTGAACTGTCTGCAGCCTTTGACATAGTTGACCACTATCCTTCAACGCCTCTTCACCATTGTCCAGCTGGGTGGGACTGCATTCGCTTGGTTCCATTCTTATCTAATCATAGCCAGAGAATCACCTGCAACAGCTTCTTTTCCCATCCCTACATCATTACCTCTGGTGTCCTCCAAGGATCTATCCTTGGCCCCCGATTTCTCATATGCATGCTGCCCCTTGGCGACATCATCCGAAAACAGTCAGTTTCCACATGTACGCTAACGACACCCAGCTGTACCTGACTACCACTTCTCTCGACCCCTCCACGGTCTCTAAATTGTCAGACTGCTTGGCCGACATACAGTTCTGGATGAGCAGAAATGTTCTCCAATTGTTTTCGGTCCCCACCACAAATTCCGCCGCCACTGACTTTGCCCCTCTCCCCAACCTCTCTGAGGCTGAACCAGACTGTTCGCAACCTTGGCGTCATATTTGACCCCAAAATGCGATTTCGACCACTTATCCGCAGCATAACTAAGGCCCCCTATTTCCACCTCTAACAATTGCTAGTCGCCACCCTTGCCTCAGCTCATCCGCTGCTGCATGCCTTTGTTACCTCTAGACTTGACTATTCCAACGCACTCCTGGCTGACCTTCCACATTCTATCCAAGTAAATTAGAAGTGATCTAAAGCTCGGCTGCCCAAATCCTAACTCACATCAAGTCCCGCTCACCCATCACTCCTGTGCTCGCTGACCTACATTGGTTTCTGGGATTGGAATAGGGCCACAAAGGGAAGGAGGGGATAATACCACAAGCACCAGAGAGATGGCAGAGATATTAAATAATTACTTTGCTTCAGTATTTACCAGGGAGATAGAACAGGTGGAGATGACATCAGATGAGATTAGTAATGACTTAACTGCATTTAAAATAAAATGAGGATATATACTAAATACATAATGAAATGGAGGATAAAATCCCTGGTCCGGACAGATTACATCCGTGCATTTTAAAGGAATCTAGGGAAGAAATAGCAGAGGCATTACTACACATTTAGCAATTCTTTAGAAAAAAGGTGTAATGCCAGAGGACTGGTAGATAGCTTACATAATGCCTATATTTAAAGGTTTTGGGGGGGGGGGGGGGGGGGGGAAGCGATAGAACATGTCCAGAGAACTATAGACCAGTCAGCTTATCAGTGGCAGGAAAAATATAATAATGAATAGTCAGCATGGATTTCAAACAGGAAAGTCTTGCTTTACCAACATCGCTGAATATTTTGAAGAGGTAACAGAGAGAGTAGACATGGGTAAGGCAGTGGATATAATTTATCTAGATTTTCAAAAGGCCTTTGCTAAGGTACCACATAATAGACTACTGAATATGGTCAGGCAATGTGGAGTCAGGGGACAAGTAAAAATAGACAAGCAGAGTAGGGGTAAAGGGTAGCTATACAGAGTGGCAGAAGCTGGGGCCACTGTTCACAATTTAGACTTTGGAATAAAAATATATTTTCTAATTTTGCTGACGGCACCAAATTGGGGGGGGGGGGGGGTGCAGTAGCCAATACCGAGGAGGACTGCAACAAGTTACAAGACATTAAGAAACTTGCAGAATGGGCATATAATTGGCAAATTAAACGCAACAGATAAATGTGAGGTATTACCATTTTTGTTTTCCAAGCAAAATGTGTCACATATTACTTGGAAAATAAGAATTTAAATGGGGTAGAGGAGCAAAAGGATTTTATACAGTACAAATACACAAATCAGAAAGTATTGACAGGTTAACAAGGCATTTAAAAAAAAAAAGAAAACTAAGCACCAGGGTTTATTTCTAGAGGGATAGAATTGAAAACTATTGTAGTTATGCTAAACTTGTATCAAACCTACGTTAGACCACACCATGCAATTCTGGTCACCATATTATAAGGATAGAGGTACTGGAGAAGGTGCAGAGAAGATTTACAAGGACGATACCAGAAATGTGAAGGTACACCCATCAGGAAAGGATGAATAGGCTCAGTCTCTTTTCTCTTGGAGAGAAGGCTGAGGGGTGACCAAATAGAGGTCTTTAAAATCATGAAAGGTTTTGATAGAGTAGAGAGAACGAGAGCAAGAGAATTTCCACTTGTGAGGAAGAGCAAAACTAGAGGCCATCAATACAAGAGAGGCACCAAGAAATCAAATCGAGAATTCAGAAGAAACTTCGAGTCTGATGAGAATGTGGAGCGCACTACCACGGAGTGGTTGAAGCGAATAGAATAGGTGCATTTAAGGGCTGTTAGATAAGAGTTATACCGAGAGTTAGATGAGGAAAGACAGGAGGCTCAAGTGAAGCATAAATACTGGCATAGACAGGTTGGACCGAATGGCCTGTTTCTGCGCTGTATATCCTATGTAACCCTATATAATATTTAGTACCCAATCCTGCCCTTTAAGCCAAGTTTCTTATCGCCATGACATCATATTCCCATGTGGCTCACCAACCTTATTTACCATGCAGTGTGATGCACTGTAAACCTCTTGGACCTTCTTGTATTCTCACTTAGTCTGACCCCATCTAATACCATACCATTTCTTACTCTACTGCCATCTGTCTCTCTCAATCCTTCATGCACTATGTTTCTCCTTTCCAATGCTACAACCTGGTGCCCACCTCCTGCCAAATTAGTTTAAACTTTCCCCAGCGGCACTAGCAAACCCCGCCCCACCGCAAGTATTTGTCTGGGCTCTGTTGAGGTGCAACCCCCGTCTGCCTGTGTAGGTCCCAATGTCCCAGGAATCTAAAACCCTCCCTCTTGCACCATCTCTCCAGCCACACATTCATCTGCTCTATCCTCTATTTCTACACTCACTCGCTCGCAGAACCAGGAGTAATTCAGAGAATACTGCCTTTGAGGTCCAGCTTTTTAATCTCTTTCCTAGCTCCCTAAAATCTGTCTGCAGGACCCAATTCCTCATTCTACCCATGTCATTGATACCAATATGGACCATGACCTCTGGCTGTTCACCCATCCCCCTCAGAATATTCTGCAGTCGCTCAGTGACATCCTTGACCCCAGCACCAAGAAGGCAACATACCATCATGTCTGTGGCTGCAAAAATGCCAGTCTGTTCCCCCAACGATTGAATTTCCCATCAGTATTGCTTTCCCGATCTTCCTTCCCTTCTCCCCCCCACAGCTGAGCCAGCCACGGTGCCGTGGACTTGGCTCTGGCTGTATTCCCCAGGAGGAACAATCACCCTTACCAGACCAGTTAGCAAGTGAGTTGCACTCAGGAGACCCCTGAACTACATGCCTGGTCCTCCTGGTCGGTCTGTTGGTCACCCATTCCCCCTCTGCCTGTAAACTCTTGCACTGTGGGACGACCACCTCTTGAAACGTGCAATCCACTGAGCCTCGCTGATGCACTGAAGTGATGCCAGCTGCTGCTGAAGTTCCGAAACCCGAAGCTTGTGCTCCTCCAGTTGACGACACTCCCTGCACACAGGATTGTCCAGGACACTGGAAGCGCCGTGGATTGCTACATGGCACAAGATGTGCATTCAACAGAACTGAGGTGCCCTGCTGTGCCTCTATTTAATAGACTATTAACAAAAATAAACTCAAGACTTCAAAAAAAAAATCAGGTCAGGTCCTTCCCTTGTGCTGATGCCACTTAGTTTTTTTTTTAAAAACCATGCTCCCCGACGCTCGCGCTTCCTCTGGCCTACATTTATCTCCAGCCACTCCTCTCGCTCTCTGGCCTATTAACTGAAAAGTCCTTGGGTTCTGTTGCTCCACTCCTCCTTTTCAGTTAAACGTCTCAACCGCCTTCCTCCTCCACCCAATTCCTGCTCTCAAAATTCTTCCATTCTGCTTGCAATCACCCAGCTCCGTCTCCAAGCTCGGTGCTCAAGCTCAAAAATGAGGTGCCAAACTGGTGAAGCTACAACACAGGACTACATGCATGCTAAACAGAAGCAGCAATGCTGTAGACAGAGCTAAGCAATTCCACAAAAAACAGATCAGATCAAAGCTCTGCAGTCATGCCACATTCAGTTGTGAACGGTGGTGGACAATTAAACTACTAACGGGAGGAAGAGGCTCCATGAACATTCCCATCACCTCAGTGATGGCAGAACCAGACAAGGCTAAAGCATTTGCAACCACCTTCAGCAAGAAATGCCAATTGGATGATTCACCTTGGCCTCCACCATCACAGAAGCCAGTCTTCAGCCAATTTTATTCACTCGACGTGATATTAAGAAACGGCTGAGCACACGGGATACAGCAAAAGCTATGGGCCTCAATAATATCTCGACTGCTGTGCTGAAGACTTATGCTCCAGAACTAACCACGCTTCTAGCAAAGCTGTTCCAGTACAGCTACCTGACAAAGTGGAAAATAGCCCAATGTCTTGTCCAGTAAAACCAGGACCAATCCATTGTGACCAATTACCACCCCATCAGCCTACTATCAATCATGAACAAAGTGATTGAAGGTGTCGTCGACATTTGACGTTGACTATTAAGCAGCACTGACTCACCAATAATCTGCTCAGTTTAGGTTGTGCCAGGACCACTCGGCTCCAGACCTCATTACAGCCTTGATTCAAACATGGACAAAAGAACTAAATTCTAGAGGCGACACAAGGAGAGAGTGACTGTCCTTTACATCAAGGCATCGTTTGAGCGAGTGTGGCATCAAGGAGTCAGAGTAACATTCAAGTCAATGGAAATCAGGAGAGAAACTCTCCACTGGCTGGAGTCAAGCCTAGTTCAAAAGGAAGATAGTTGTGGTTGTTGGAGGCCCATCACAGGACATTGCCGCAGAAGTTCCTCAGTGCGGTGTCCTGGGCCCAAACATCTTTAGCTGCTTCATCAATGATCTTCCCTCCATGTCAGAAGTGGGGATGTTCACTGATGATTGCAGTATTCAGTTCCATTCACAACTCCTCAGATGGTGAAGTAGGCTATGCCCACATGTAGCAAGACCTGGACAACATTCAGGCTTATTCGCACCACACAAGTGCCAAGCAGTGACCATCTCCAACAAACGAGAGTTTAGCCATCTCCCCTCGACATTCAATTGTATTATCACTACTAAATCCCCCATGATCAATATCCTGGGGTCACCATTGACCCAAAACTAAACTGGACCAGCCACATAAATAATGTGGTTACAAGAGCAGGTCAGAGACTGGGTATCCCGAGGTGAGCGATTCACCTCCCGATTCCTCAAAGCCTTTCCACCATCCACATGGCACAAGTCACGAGTGTGATGGAATACTCTCCACTTGTCTGGATGAGTGCAACTCCAACATTCAAGAAAAACGATACCATCCAGGACAAAGCAGCCCTCTTGATTGGCACCCCATCCACCACCATTAACATTCACTCCCTCCACCACAGGCGCACCGTGTATGCAGTGTGTACCACCTACAAGATGTACTGTGGCAACTGACCAAGGCTTCTTCGACAGCACCACCCAAACCTGCAATCTCTACCACCTAGAAGGGCAAGGGCAGCAAGCGCATGACCTCCAAGTCACACACCATTCTGACTTGGAAATATATACTGTCCCTTCATCGTGCTGCATCAAAATTCTGGAACTCCTTAGCTAACAGCACTGTGGGAGTACCTGCCCCTCATGGACTGCAGTGATTCAAGGTGCCTCACCACCACCTCCAAGGGGAATAAATGCTGGCCTGGCCAGCGATGCAACAAAAAACCCACATGAATACATTTTTTAAAACTATCAAATATCATTTATTGTTAAACTTGCAAGGGAATATAGAGCAAATATTTACAGGAAGGGGGAAATTGGCCTCTTCTATTGGAAGGCAGAAGTAAAAAAAAAAAGAGGGGACATTCAGGTGGCTCTGCTCTTGAAATCTACTCAAATAAAGCAAGTTTGTTAAAGATTTCACTTTTAGGGAATAATTTCTGTAGTTGTTTCCTAAAGAACTGTTCCCCCAATAGTTCATAAGTTTATCTTGCAAGTAATTGAACCACACAAACCAGGAAGCTTCCAAGGTCAATCTCTGATCTCAGCAGGGGCCATGAATGGTGCTAGAATTAACACTGGTTAGGGAGAGCAAATTAATGAGGGTTCCCAATCCAAAGCCTGATATAGTTAGCGAATCACCCAGTGCAAATACATAGATGTCAGCTATGGACAGACTGCACATAGGCTGTGACATCCACCGCAATCAAATAGCCCATCACAATCAAGGCTCACAGGAATAATGACATTTAGATGAGGTACAGGGTGGGAGGGGTATCCTACCTCATCAAGGAATCACTTGTACGAGAGGAGGGTAAAAACTATTAAACTGTAGAGTAAATCACCAATTGGGTAGGTCACCTAGGGAGTCCCTGAAGAACACTGCTCTAGACATAAATGGAGAACAATGAATGCAAAGTTCAGACACCATGAGCTTTTGGATGAAAACCAAGCAAGCATTCTACAAGTTGCTACTAGACTAGTTTAAATTGAGATCACCTGGTTTCAAACAAAAAAGCTTGCAAATATCTAACACATGAGAACACTCCGGTGGTGATACACAATAGTCATGGTTAAGTGACTGAAGATATTTCCAACAGCGTCCAGATTACAACACAACTTAATTTAGGAATGAAGTAAAAATAGTAGCAGCATAGTCTCTTACCTGATTGTACATGTACCGTAACATGAAGTCCAACAAAAATGATTTGCCTTTACGGAATGCTCCTGCCACAGAGACAACCACAACATTCAAGTCCCGAATGTGTTCCTGCAATAGGATTCGCTCCAAGGACGCTTCATCTAGATCAAAATGATGATTATCTTCATGTGCCAACACTACCTGTATTGGTTTGGCCTCTTTCATGGGTACATCGTCTGAATTCATCAGAACCTCCTGGGTAACAGACTCATCTGTTTAAAATCAAAAACAATATTTGAGTCTTTCTAAGCTATAAAATGAAAAACAATGTGTGGCTTGATTCCACCTCATCTGGTAGATTTACCTTTCCTAGTACAGAATCACATCAAGGCAATTGTAGTCCCAATTGAAATCAGTTAAACTCAGCACACACCAAGAATCAAGTGCCATTTTTTTTTTAAATAAAAGCAACTATTTTGCCTAACCTAAGCTCATACACAATGAGAGAGAGACACAAAAAACACATGTTCTGCCAAAAAAGCCCTAGCCAGGAACAGCAATTAATGCTTGGCAGACCAGAGTAAAAGAACAGATAGCTGCTACCCAACTAAATCAAAAAATTATCTGGGTAAGTTAAATAGTTGAGTTATCAAAATAACTTTTTAAACAAACTGACAACTGATAATGCAACTACTGCTAGGGGCAAATCTGAATAATGCATGCATCTATTAATACTCTTTAGCCAAGTATTAAATTAAATGATGGTGGAGCCCAACACACGAGTGCAAAAGACAAGGTTGAGAGATTCAAAACCATCTTCAGCCAGGAGTAGGTGATTCATCTGACTCCTCCAGAGGACCCCACCATCACAGAAGCCAGTCTTCAGCCAATTTAATTCACTCCACAGAAACAGATATCAAGAAACGGAGTGATTGTTTGCAATAACTGTGCCTTTCTGCGCATACGCCTTTCTGGACTCCACCCCCTTTTGCATATGCGTGCTCGATCCAGTCACGCATGTGCAGTGTGGCCAAATCACATGGAGCGGCTTCTAGGGCTTTTGCCTAGAACATGGCTGTGATTATCTACAAGCATATTTTTGCGGTTTCTGTGGGAGAAAAACAAAATCGGAGGAGAGAGTCCGCGCGCGGCAGAGAGGGCGAACTCAGGGAAGATGGATCACATTTTTCCAACTCCACCACCTTTACACCCACACCACGTTCTCCCTCTCCTCCACCTACAACTGGTTGATTTCGGGGAAAGTTCGGTGAGTGTGACACAAGTGACATCATTGGAGTGATTGACGAAATCCGGAAGTCATGATACGGTCACTATTTACTTCGTACCCAATAAACTGGTTAAGAATCAGTAACCCACCCACAATGCCCCATCTATGGCACGGAGGAGGCTGCAAAGGTCAGGAACTTGGGCAGGAGGTGGGGGAGAAAAGAACCTGCGAGAGTGAGCTCTCTCCTGTCTGGAGTCAGCAGTCAGAATGGCTCGAATTACACTTTGCAAAGTCACTGATCACATAGGCAGGGCAGTTCTAATTATACATTCCAGCAAAACTACAGTGTGTTTTATCCTCCAAGGGGATCAATCAGCAATCAGGTCATATGATCAAGGGGACCCAATCACAGCATTTTACTGTTTCAAATAAGCACGTCCATCAAGAAATGGCTGAGCGCACTGGATAAAGAAAAGGTTATGGGCCCCAACATCCCGGCTATCGTGCTGAACACTTGTGCTCCAGAACTAGTCGCGTCTCTAGCCAAGCTGTTCTAGTACAGCTACAATACTGCCACTTACCCAACAATGTGGAAAATTGCACAGCTATGTCCTGTTCATAAAAGGACAAATCCAATCCAGGCAATTACCATCCCATCAGTCTACTCAGGTCATCAGAAAGTAATGGAAGGTGTTAACAGCACTATCAAGTGGCACCCAATACTTGGTTTGCAGTCCACCAGGACCACTCGGCTCTAGACTTCATTGCAGCTTTGGCCCAAACATGGACAAAACAGCTGAATTCTAGAGGTGAGGGGAGAGTGACTGCCCTTGACATCAAGGCAGCATTTGACCAAATGCAGCATCAAGGAACCACAGTAAAAAATAAGTCAATGGGAATCAAGGGGAAAAACACTCCCACTTGCTCGAGTCATACTTCATACAAAAGGAATATGGTTGTGGTTGTTAGAGGCCAATAATCTGAGCCCCAGAACATACTGCTGAAATCCAGTGTCCCAGGCCCAACCATCTTCAGTTGCTTCATCAATGACCTTCCTTCCATCACAAGGTCAGAAGTGATTGCAATCCTCAGTGTTCAGTTCCATTCCTCAGGTAACGAAGCAGTCTGTGCCTGTATGCAGCAAGACCTGGACGACATTCAGGCTTGGGTTGGTAAGTGGCAGTTAATATTCGAGCTACAAAAGTGCCAAGCAATGACCATCTCCAACAAGAGAGTGTAACCACCATCCCATGACATTCAACAGCATTACCACTGCTGAAACCCCCACCACCAATATCCTGCAGGTTACTATTGACCTGAAACTCAACTGGATCAGCCACATCAGTACGGTGGCTACAAGAACAGGTCAGAGGCTGGATATTCAGGCTTTAGGAAAAAAAAGTGTCAAAAGCTTTGGAGCTCAGCTGTTAAGTGGGTCAGAAGTAGAAACAAATTCAACTTTGAATATTATAGATCAATTCCTTCTCATCCTCTATGATTACAATTATGCAATTCCAAATGTGGCTTTAAAGTTTTAAAATCCAAAAATCAATTCTGTGTTCTTTAATATTGGAAGATTTTGACTTGTGCCCACAGGAAATCTTTCTGAATACTTAATTATGGCAATAAAATTGATTCCTATAATAGTTAAATATTTGCCTGTTGATAACCAGATATGTTAAGGACCATAACGGAAATTAAAAGGTTCAATGTTTGTCTTTATATTCTGCATATTAACATGCTAGAACAAGGTCACTAACTTGCAGATTACTAGCCAGCACGTTGTTTATGTAGGCAGGTCATTCGCCTTTTTTTTTTTTTGAGGATAACATTTTCGGTCAGTCAAATACTCCCAAGTCAAAAGTGTTTTAGATGAAACAATAGAGAGCGCACTCTAGACAGCAAGCAACTTGTGGCTAGTGTTGGTATGCAGCCACTAGACAAATTCCATTCCCTACACAGCAAGACATTTATTTAAGCAAATCCTTGGTCTCACCAAAAGCCTTTACTATTATTGCCTCAAAAAATAACCAGAAAGCTATGAACATCTTTCACTTTAGCACCAGCTAGATGAAAGAACCTGGTTTCCCTGCTGCAAGAGATACTGAAGACATTTTAGGTCATCATTTTCCAAGAGAAAGCCACTCTCAATTTCAAATTTCATTGCAACAATGAAAGGGAGTTAACAATTTGTATAAATGTGAATCTCATTTTAAATGGATCCTCAAAATAACCAGTCAACAACTGAGCATTATTTACCTTCTGTATCCTTTTACTATTCCAATAATGCCAAGTCAGGTTTAAATGTTCTGTATTTCAACCCTATGAAGTGTAGGAAAATTATTTGTGCATTGGTGCCAATATAATCTAAATGATGTAGGCATGATTGTTATGCACGTTAGCAGTACCACTTCCGATCTACTTGCCTGAATTGTGTTAGTGCATCTTAAGGTAGCATAAGCAACCTTCAATGCATGCTATGTGACAACGATACTACAGTATTCTGCCAATTTTGTACACAAGGCCCATGAAAAAAAACTTAAACATTTTGGCCACCTCCCCCAAAGAACCGTTGAATGCATTGTATGACCTCGCAAACTTCTAAAATTCCCTTTAGTTTTGGCTTGGGTTCAACAGTATTTACTTACGATTGTGCACCAATAGATAGAACCAACTATTTAAAAAAGGTCCAGCCTGATTTTGTGCAACAGGCTTAATAAAAAGCAACACCTAAACCAGATTCATTTAGTTACCTCTAGATTTCTCACTTAATTTTATGTACATACTGTATAGAAAAATGAATACAAATCAGGAGTTTGTGGGTAATAAATCTTTAAAGTCAATGCACAATCATTTGAAGCCTCAAATGGCATTATGACAAAAGCAAAGTCCAGTATCAAATAGAAGAATTAAATACATGCCATGACAAATATTTTTTCTAAACGGACTAGTGTTAAATTGAAAGCTGTCTTTCCTTTTGAGACCAGCAGCCGAGAACACTCCTAGGTAGGGATAGTGGTATGGGTTAAATTGGATTAAATCACACTGGGCACATGCAGAAATACAAGACTGAGAAGTAAAGTGTAGGCTGGCCCAAGAGTGGAATGTTAATTATTGGACAGGCAAACATTCACGCTGTGTACTTTAGGATCTCCTAAGTTTTGATTGGAGTACAGAGAGGTCAGAGGACTCTATTCATGGTGAGTTTGTTGCTTGGGAGTAAAATTGACATCAACCTCAAGTATTGCATGCACTGGGTTTGTACACGTGTATTGATAAATATAGATTAAGTCCACAAACCTGTATTAAAGTGAAGGGTAACGATTATCCTAGATTCCAACAGTAATTAAACAGACAAGGGGTAGACTATACTTGTGTGAAGGAGCAGATGGACCTTGCTCCAGTTAAGCATTTCTTGATCATCTATGCTGGATTTCACCACTTGTATTAACAAAATGTGAGCATCTCCCATCACCGTCTCAAGGATATCCAAGTAGCAGAACTACTTTTTGCACTCTGTTGAACTATGGACAGATCACTGCAGCAACTTTGCAGAGCATAAATGGTGTCAGTTTACTTAAAAGCTCAGACTTAGCTTGGTCTCAAAAGCATTGGAGTGCTGGCTAGAATGGACTTTTTCTGCTGTTTTAACTTATTTGTTTAGATCTTGTACAAAGTGAATTACTAGCTTCAGCAAGAGCGCCACTGCTTTTCAATTAGCGATCAAGGTGGACAGCCCAAATTATTTCCAGTACTTACCTCAACTATATGATGCATCATTCATCCTGCAGCACATCAGCCCAGGATCTTCATGGACACATTGAAGTTTCAGATCATAGGACATGCTTGCTAAAAGGAGCCGATTTGTGCAGTAAGCACAACATGAGACGTACCCTGTACTGGGAAAGAAACATGCTGTACAGGCATCTAGTTATTTCTGCAACACCATTAACAAGTAGTGAATTGAATAGGTTTAATGTTTAAGTCAAGCAACTTGGGTCTAAGTTATAGATCACGATTCATCCATTCCATGGACTCTGGATCAGTTCCTATGGATTGGAGGGTAGCTAATGTAACCCCACTTTTATAAAAAAAGAGAGAGAAAACAGGGAATTATAGACCGGTTAACCCGACATCTGTGGTGGGGAAAATGCTGGAATCAATTATTAAAGATGTAATAGCAGATCTGGAAAGCAGTGACGGGATCAGCCCAAGTCAGCATGGATTTATGAAAGGGAAATCATGCTTGACAAATCTAGAGTTTTTTTTGAGGATGTAATTAGTAGAGTGGACAAGGGAGAACCAGTGGATGTGGAGTATTTGGACTTTCAAAATGCTTTTGACAAGGTGCCACACATGAGATTAGTGTGCAAAATTAAGGCACATGGGATTGGGGATTGTGGATTGAGGACTGGTTGGCAGACAGGAAGCAAAGGCCAAGTTTCCACATGATTTGCTCCTGATTTTAAAAAATGTTTTTTTTAAAAAAAAGGAGCAACTGGTGTAGAATGGAGTATCTTAGAAATCGGAATTCTCCACATTTAGTTTTCTGCAGTTCTAGTCAGGTAGAACAGTTTCACTTTGGAACTGAATTTTTTTTCAAAAGGGGGCGTGTCCGGCCACGGACACCTGATTTGAAAGTTTCCAGTGAAAACGTACTCTAAACTAACTTAGAATGGAGCAAGTGAAGATTTTTGTACGCTTGAAAAAACCTTGTCTACACTTTAAAAAAATCAGGCGCAGGTTACAAATTAGGCGTCGGGAACGAGGTGGGCGGGGGAAAAGGGAAGTCATTACATTCTACAATCAATCCTTAGTTATACTTATACAAATAAATCCAACCTGAATAAAAATTTATAAGCAAAGAAAAGATTAAATAAACCATGTTCCTACCTGTGAGAAAGTGCTTCAGGCAGGCCTTTCAGGCAGCGGTGTGGCGTCAGTGTCTCGGCAGCAGGGGCAGGCAGCAAGCAGCCTTCGAGCTGAGCTGCGGTGCTTGAGGCAGGCCTTCATTCCCCGCGAAGATGCAGCACCCAGATGGACTTGAGGCCATTCGGCCATGGGATTGCAGCGGCGTCAGTGGCTGGTCGGGAGCAGCAGCAGCCTTCGAACTGTGAGGGGGACTGACTGAGGCCATTTGGACAGGGAGAGGCAGCCACATCGACATCTTTATATTTAAATTTGCAGAATGGGTGCACCACATATTATGCAATGGTTTGCTTCCTCATGCACGAAATTCTTTGTTCTTGGTGGAAGTTGATCCATTGCAAAGTTGAATTGGCACTTTTATTTCTCCAAACACACAGTCCTTAATTTGCAGGCACCGGTTCTGCAAGTTTAGCAGTGAAAAGCTGAACTCACTGATTTCAGCAGGTGATTTATTCAGCAGTGCTGCTAAAAGCATTCCCTCACACAGAAATATCAAGAAAATTAAAATACAAGCCTTTGCAGGGGTCCAAGAAACAAACGTGGCCGAGTGCCAATGTTTACTTCAGACTGCGCGTGCGCGAACGCTCCAACGCGCAGAGTTGCCGGCACCAAAAGCCTCATTTAAATTGTACCCGCCCCCTCCTACTTACAAAATCGGCGCGAGTGGTAGGCTCCGCCCCGTGCATCGCGCCAAGTAGACATCGAGCTCAAAGGAGCTCGAGAATACCGCGTTTTTGGCGCGAAAAACAGGCGCCCAGCTCTGAGGTGCGCCTTTTTCGCCACGTGTGGAAACTTGGGGCCAAAGAGTGGGAATAAACAGGTCCTTTTCAGAATGGCAGGCAGTGACTAGTGGGGTGCTACAGGATTCAGTGCTGGGACCCCAGTTATTTACAATATACATTAGTGATTTAATGAAGGAAGTGCAGGTAATATCACCAAGTTTGCAGAGGACACTAAGCTGAATGGCAGTGCGAGCTCGAGGAGGATGCTAAGAGGCTGCAGGGTGACTTGGACAGGTTAGGTGAGTGGGCAAATGCAATATAATGTGGATAAATGTGAGGTTATCCATTTTGGGGGCAAAAACACGAAGGCAGAATAGTATCTGAATGGTGGCAGATTAGGAAAAGGGGAGGTGCAACGAGACCTGGGTGTCATGGTACATCAGTCATTGAAGGTAGGCATGCAGGTACAGCAGGCAGTAAAGAAAGCAAATGGCTTTCATAGCAAGGGGATTTGAGTATAGGAGCAGGGAGGTCTTACTGTAGTTGTAGAGGGCCTTGGTGAGACCACACCTTGAGTAGTGTGCGCAGTTTTGGTCTCCTAATCTGAGGAAGGACATACTTGCTATTGAGGGAGTGCAGCAAAGCTTCACAAGACTGATTCCCAGGATGGCAGTACTGACATATGAGGAAAGACTAGATCGGCTAGGCTTATATTCACTGGAATTTAGAATGAGAGAGGATCTCAGAAGCATATAAAATTCTGACGGGATTGGACAGGTCAGATGCAGGAAGAATGTTCCCGAAGTCCAGAACCAGGGGTCACAGTCTAAGGATAAGGGGCAAGCCATATTAGGACCAAGATGAGGAGAAACTTTTTCCACCCAGAGTTGTGAACCTGTGGAATTCTCTACCGGAGAAAGTTGTTGAGTCCAGTTTGTTGGACATATTCAAAAAAAGAGTTAGATGTGGCCCTTACGGCTAAAGGGATCAGGGGTATGGAGAGAATGCAGGGGTGGGGTACTGAGGTTGCATGATCAGATTGAATGGCAGTGCAGGCTCAAAGGGCCGAATGGCCTGCTCCTGCATCTATTTTCTATGTTTCTATAATGCTATAGCCATACTTGCTAAACAAAAATACTGCAGATACCCAACTAGGTTATCCAGTTTTACTACAAAGTCGACTAAAATGCCTGGTTACAATTTAGTTAAAAGTCTGAAAATGGGGCCTTCGAGAGGTTAAAAGCACTAAACCATCAACAACAGTAAGTCACAAGATGACTCTCCACATAAATAGGGCAGTCGATAGTCACGTTACTCCAGAAAGCCATTTGTCTTCACTGTAGACTGCTACAATCAACTCCCTCGCTAGCTGTTACCACAATGTTTCGAAACACTCAACCCCATGGGCTTTTGAAACAAAGTCTCCAATTTTCACCTTGAAAAAAACATCACAATCTAAATCTCGTCACTCTAATGACATGGCCAAAGTAACATCAATAGTACTTTACACGGATAAAATAAACTTTAAGCCTTTCAACCAGTAAAAGATCTTACATGTCCCCTAGCTCCATAATAGACAAAACTAGTGGAGACCGAGAAAAATTTTGGAATACCTCAGTTTACGACAAGATTGTGCTTTGAATTTCACAGAATTACCAGGAGAAACAGGCACAGCAGAAATTCCAATTTAAAAAAAAACTCCTATTGCAATATTAAAATAAAACAATTTCCATTCCTAAAGCACCTTTTCACAACCTCAGGTCATCCCAAAGCACTTTACAGCCAATGAAGCACTTTCAAAGTTGTCACTGTTGTAACGTAGCAAATGCAGTAACTAATTTGTGCACAGCAAGGTCCCACAAACAGCGACGTGATAAATAATCTGTTTTTAGTGATGTTGGTTGAGGGGTAAATATTAGCCAGGACACTGGGAGAACTCCCCTGCTCATCTTAGAAATAATGCTATGGGATGGGATCTTTTCCAGTCACCTGAGTGGGCAAAGAAATTGTGGAAAATGTTCAGGCAACATTGGGAAGTAATGGGAGACAATGTACCTTACTTCCCTACACTAACAATTATATCCTTAAAGGTCAAATCACTTGGGTAAATAGACGTAGATATATTGGCAATCAGAAAGTCTTGATATTACTGAATGAAAATTTTAAATCTTGCTTCAATATTTTCAAGAGCAGCAAGAATAAAAACTGCATGTATCTAAAACAGAATTGGCAAAAATACTCTGCCAGTCCCCATTTCAAAGTGGTGCAATTGCCATCCCAATTACAAGCAATGCAGGTCACGAGATAGCCTCAATCAAGCTACAAAAAAAAAAAGAGGGCTGAGAAGGCTATTCAATGGGCAAAATATTAGTATTTAAAATGGCATTTTCACAAGTTCTGCTGCACAGACAGATGTCAAACACAAGCGCCAATTCTAAATCTTCATTTGATCACAAGCATTAGTAACATTTGATTAAGTACCACATAATAGACTGGTTAGCAAAATTGATGCCTATGGGATTAACGGGTCAGTGTGGATATGAAATTGGCTAAGGGCAAGAGTAATGATGAACAGTTGTTTACTGGAGTGGTGTCCTCCACAGGTCAGTGTTAGGAGCACTGCTCTTTTTAATGTATATTAAAATGACTGGAATGTGGGTATACAGAGCATCATTTCAAAGTTTGTAAATGGCACGAAACACAAATGCAGTAATCAGTGAGGAAGATAGTAACAGACTTCAGGAGGACAGACAGACTGGTGAAATGGGCTGACACATGGCAGATGAAATTTATTGGCGAAGTGACAAGTGATGCATTTTGGTCAGAACAATGAGGCAATATAAATGAAATTGTACAATTTTAAAGGAGGTGCAGGAACAGAGACACCTGGGTGTGTACATCTTTGAAGGTGGCAGAAGGCTGTTAAAAAGCATGCAGGATCCTTGGCTTTATAAACAGAGGCAGAGAGTACAAAAGCAAGGACGTTCTGCTAAACCTTTATAACTCACTGGTTAGGCCTCAGCTGCAGTATGGTGTCCCAATTCAGGGCACCACACTAAGAATGTCAAGGCCTGAGAGAGGGTGCAGAGGAGATTTACTAGAACGATACCAGAGATGCAGGACTTATGGAGAAACAAGAGAAGCTGGACTTAAGAGCAGAGGAGGAGGATAGATTTAATAGGTGTTCAAAATAATGGCCCCAAGTTTCCACACGTGGCGAAAAAGGCGCACCTCAGAGCTGGGCGCCTGTTTCTCGCGCCGAAAAAAAGAAGTGCGGTATGCTCGAGCTCCTTGGAGCTCGATGTCTGCTTAGCGCGGCGCACAGGGGGCGGAGCCTACCACTCGCGCCGATTTTGTAAGTAGGAGGGGGCGGGTACAATTGAAATGAGGTTTCTTGGTGCCGGCAACCCTGCGCGTGCACGTTGGAGCGTTCGCGCAGTCTGAAGTAAACACTGGCACTCGGCCATTTTTAAAAGTGCTGCAGAAAAAGTGAAGATTTGTTTCTTGGACCCCTGCAAAGGCTTGTATTTTAATTTTCTTGATATTTCTGTGTGAGGGAGTGCTTTTTAGCAGCACTGCTGAATAAATCACCTGCTGAAATCAGTGAGTTCAGCTTTTCACTGCTAAACTTGCAGAACCGGTGCCTGCAAATTAAGGACTGTGTGTTTGGAGAAATAAGAGTGCCAATTCAACTTTGCAATGGATCAAACCATTGCATAATGTGTTGACAATGCAGCACCCATTCTGCAAATTTAAATATAAAAATGTCTGTGGCTACCTCTCCCTGTCCAAATGGCCTCAGTCCCCCTCACAGCTCGAAGGCTGCTGCTGTATCTTTGGCTGCCGGCCAGCCAGACACCGCCCCTAAAGCGTGGCCGAATGGCCTCAAGAACCTTAATGAGCTGCGTGTGTCCTGTGTTCATTCTTCGGCTCCCGGCCAGCCACTGACGGCGCTGCAATCTCATGGCCGAATGGCCTCAAGTCCGTCCGGGTGCTGCATCTTCGCAGGGAATGAAGGCCTGCCTCAAGCACTGCAGCTCAGCTCTAAGGCTGCTTGCTGCCGCTGCCGTTGAGACACTGACGCCACACCCCTGCCTGAAAGGCCTGCCTGAAGCACTTTCACACAGGTAGGAACATGGTTTATTTAATCTTTTCTTTGCTTATAAATTTTTATTCAGGTTGGATTTATTTGTATAATATTTGTATAAGTATAACTAAGGATTGATTGTAGAATGTAATGACTTCTCCCCCCACCCCCGTTCCCGACGCCTAATTTGTAACCTGCGCCTGATTTTTTTTTTATAGAGTGTAGACAAGGTTTTTTCAAGCGTACAAAAATCTTCACTTGCTCCATTCTAAGTTAGTTTAGAGTAGTGGAAACTTTCAAATCAGGAGTCAGTGGCCGGACACGCCCCCTTTTGAAAAAAAATTCAGTTCCAAAGTGAAACTGTTCTACCTGACTAGAACTGCAGAAAACTAAATGTGGAGAATTCAGATTTCTAAGATACTCCGTTCTACACCAGTTGCTCCTAAAAATCAGGAGCAAATCATGTGGAAACTTGGGGCCAATGAGTGGTTTTGGTTGCATAAATGAGAAAGGGTCAGTAACCAGAGGGCACAGATTTAAGGTAATTCGCAAAGAACCAGAGGCAAGAGGAGAATTTTTTAAAAATACACAGCAAGTTATGATCTGAAATGCACTACCTGAAAGGGTGGTGGCAGCAGATCCAGCCACTTTCAAAAGGTGAATTGGATAAATTTGTAGGGCTACAAGGAAAGGGTAGGGGAGTGGTGCTAAGTGGATAGCTTTTCAAAGAGCTGGCATAGGCTTGATGGGCTAAATAATCTTCTGTGCTGTATCGTTCTATGATTCTATGTGACTGCAAGTTCCAGCAAGCCAACTAGAGATGGTCACAACACAGGATTTAAACATCAGGTACAAGAAGCTCCCACTAAACCATAGTAATATTTTGCATAAATCCAACTCAAACAGATGCCACTATTGTGGCTTTGCTAATTCCCATCAGGTGCCTTTGACATCTCAGCCTGTTTTAGCACATCACAAGGAGCTACGTGCTCATAGCCAAAACGGCGACAGCAGAATTAGTTTTAAACAGACAATCCAGACAGCTGTCAAACACTTACACCAGTCTAAATTGCTTTTAAGCCCAGTCCCAGCATGCAACAGCTCAAAGCCATTAAACATTTAGCTGGCTAAATAAAAGTTAATAGTCAAATAAATTTAGTAGATGCACAATGACAATGATCAGATTACTGCGTGCAGATTTGAGAACTCCGCTATAGAAAAGGACCTTAAACCCAGAAAGCAACTGTAGTGTAGACCAAAACTAGGGACTATAAATACAAGATAGTTATTTACCAGAAAGAGACATGTTGGAACTATTTCCACTGCAGCAAAGACTGAGATGTTTCTTTAAATTATGAAAGATTTTGATAGTGAATAGGGAAAACACATTTCATCTGGTCGAGGAATGAATGAAATAGGTTGGGGGAGGGGGCTTGGAAAAATGTCTTTACAGTTAGAGCGGGGAATGCTTTGCCAGACAGAGAATTGTGTCTCAAGGAAAAGTGGATAAACATTTAAAAGGGCAAGATGTAGGCATATGGAGAGAGAGAGAGCAGAGCAGCGAGATTAGTTTTGGAAGCTCTAGCACAAAGAGCTCACACACTTTGCACAGCTTTATTTCAGTCTATTCATTGGCCTAGCTAGCTGCGCATTACAGACTTCTGGTGGTTCACATCTTTAACTGTGGCACTTGGCATACCTCTGCTCCACAAAAGCCTCCTCTCACTCAGCTTCAGCTCATCCTATCAACATATTCTTCTATCGCTTTCTCTCTCGTGTACTTATTGAGCTTCCCTTTAAATGCATCAATGCTATTCGCCTCAACCATTGCATGTGGTAGTGAGTTCCACATTCTCACCAGTCTTTATTGATTAGTGACTATTGTATATTTAGATTTATGGCCTAGTTTTGGGCCTCCCCACAAGTGGCAACATCTTTAAGTCTACCCTATTGAATCCCTTCATAATTTTGAAGACCTTTATCAGGTCACCTCTTGGTCCTCTTGTTCAAGAGGAAAAAGCCCCATCCTTTTCAATTTTTCCTGATCGTTGTACCATCTCAGTTGTTGTATCGAGGCAGAGCATAGGAAGTCTAATGTGCTGGCCAATATTCTTCTCAACCAATACCACCAAAAACACATTTAGCCATTTACCCCGCTGTTTGCTGGGACCTTGCTGTGCACGCATTCGCTCCCATGTTACCCAAGATCATAATGGTGACTACACTTCAAAATGTACTTTGTTGGCTATGAAGCACTTTGGGACATCATAAGGACATGAAATGAATTATAGAAATGCTACTTTGTTCTATCCCTACAACAAAAAAGGAAACTTAGACATTTCAGAGGATTATTAGAACCTGGAATTCTTTACAGTGCATGGATATTAAAGATGAACATTTTTAAATATCACCAATTCACCTTTAAAAGTAGTGAAGGGAACAGAAATGAGATTACAGTAGATCACTCCAGCAGAATGGGCCAATTAACTCCTATGGTGTAACCTCATTCTATGAATCAATTCCTGACAAGAGTTTGTCTTCACAGTATACCCAATTCTTGAATTATTCAATAAAACTTCTGCAATTCCAACCACACCAGATCAGGCAAGATAGAGAACGAAGATGAAAATACACACACTTCTAAAAATCTTACCTTCAAATTAGATTCCTACTACTTCTGCAGCAATTCATTATTTTAGTACTTATACAAACCTGCAGTTTCAGTATTGGCAAATTGCCATCTACACCAGAACTACATTCCTTCTCTCCCTTCCAAATCAAGGTCCCATGCTAGGGATTTAAACAAGTGGATACACTTGAAGGATCCAATAAAACAGGAGAACAATCAGATTTTCCAAAACTTAATTTAAACAAGACTACACAAGAACATATCATATCATATCATAGGAGCAGGAGTAGGCCATTTAAAAAAAAGTGTTTTATAGTAATATTTTGTTTGTTAACTCATTCTTCTCACTCATCCCACAAATGTCTTCCTTCACAGATATGGATTTTAGCACTCAGAAATGGAACAATTTCTAGCATCACCACCACTCTGGTCCTCAATACATTTATGCCCTGCCTCATGAACAGCCTACCACTGACATTTTACTTCCTACACCAGACATTCTTATGGCATCAAAGAATGCCAACAATGTGAGTTGGCACCAAATTCGCAGTTTTTGTTTATATAAAAGGCTCAGCCCACAAAGGACTGGAAAGATTGTCCAAACACATGTGGAACCAATACAGCCAGCAGAGAAGACTTTTATCCCATCAGGCAGATCTTAGGAGTGAAAGGACAATGTGCTGATCAACGGTTCCATTCAGTCCTTTTATAAAGAAAAAAGTCACTCAGTCTCTTAAAAAAAAAAAGTCACCGTGGGCTGGATTTATGGCGAAAACAGTAGCGATATATGTGAAACTTACCACTTGCGCTGCGCTACTGTTTTTAAGCCCAAACATTCGGCCTTTACATCTACACCGTAAGGGAGGCGTTGCACAAGCATTCACAGCGCAAACCGCGAATTTCGGCAACTTTAGTCTGGGGCCGGGAGCGCTGCAAGAGGAGGAAGAAAAAACTTCCAAACAACATTCCAGAAACACTTACAAGACCCTTAATGTAATCGCTTCAAAAAAAAAAAAAAAATCTTTAACTTAACCTGCAAAAGAAAAGTTAACATACCTGGCAGGGCTGCACGCTAATCCGGATGCGGCGTACGGGTCGGGAGAGTGCCGAAAGTCGGTCACAAACCCAATCCGCTTCGTTGCACGTCAGCACACCTCTCCCCGGCAGTACTTGAAAGCACCGCCACAAACAGGGACCCGAGGATCCCGCCTGGGCTTTGCGCTGCGGAGGATCAAATCGCGGCAAAAACCTGGCCCATCATGTGTACACTGGCCTTTAATCATAACAGGTACCTGCAGCACAACAAAGACTGGAGGTCACACATCCACCACCTTAAAGATTTACATCTTCCACCATCAGCACAGTGGCTGCAGTGTGTACCATCTACAAAATGCACTGCAGCAACTCGCCAAGGCTTCTTCGACAGCACCTTCACCACCTAGAAGGGCAAGGGCAGCAGGCGCATGGGAACACCATCACCTCCCCAAGTTCCCCTCCAGGTCACATGCCATGTGTACTATCTCACTTCCTGCATTTTGTCACAGTCCTCTTCTGTATTAACTATACCCTGTCCTCGCTTCCCCAAATTCTAAAATTGTACTTTCGATTCTCCTGTACACATAGTTTATGTAAATGGTGAACAGTACTGATCCTAGTGGATCACCACTTCACACCATATGTCAATGAGTAACTACTTTTAACCCGTATTCAGTTTTCTATTTTGTAGCCAGCTTGCTATCCATTCTGCTACTTGTCCCGACTCCACGGATTCTGACCTTCGTCATGAGTCTACTGTGCAGTAGCTTATCGAAGTCTTTTTGGAAATCCAAATATATTACGTCTACTGCATTACACGTATCTACCCTTTGTTACTTCTTCAAAGAATTCAATAAAGTTGGTCAAACAAGACATTCCCTTTTGGAATCTGTTCTGACTACTTGATTATATTTTCAGTTTCTAGATGTTTTTCTATTACATCTTTAAGGATGCCATTATCTTTCCTCCCACTGACATTAAGCTAATTAGACTTGTTCTATCTCCATTTCCGCTAGTCCTCTGGCACTACTCCCTTTTCGAATGAATTTTTATATATACACATGCAATAAGTGCCTCTGCTATCACTTCTCTAACTTTTAATATGCATGGATGCAATCAATCCAGACCAGTGATTTAATCCTCTCCAAGTGTGATCAGTTTATTATTTTCCCCTTTCTATCTGAACAATAGCATAATGGAACATTGGACTTTCAATTAATAAACTTCTGTATTTCATATCTTTATATGCAGTTGTAATTTGGTCCAGGCACAAATATTTAAAATGGAAACATGGTTGCCACAATAAAAGTTTCTCTTTCTTAGCAGTTCTCCAATAACAAGACAAAGGCTAAGACCTGGAACTCAACTGGTTTGAACACCTGTGGGTTAAGTTAAGTAGTGTTTATGTTTGGCTGATTTATTCTTGCTTCTGGATAATTTTAATTCTTGCAACCTCAATTAGGCCCGAGCTATAATTGTGGCATTTTTCACTAATTCAAAAAAGAGAGCTGATGAACATAGCAGGCAGGCTTAACAAGTGCGTGCAGCCTTTTCTGTAATAATGAACAGTAGTGATGCACACATTTCCACCCACCCCCAATTTCGCATTGTGACAAATTATAAAGTAACTCTGGAAAAACGAGATTTTTTTTACATGCCTATTAAAAAAAGTGTACAAAAAAAAAGCACTATTTTTTCCCCTCAAAAATAGCCACTAACTATCAAATAGTCTCCATTCCAATATTTGGCTGAGTTAATTTTAGAAAGAACCCTAGTGCTTATGCACAAATGGTAAATTAGGCTTCGGAGGATCGAGTTTTTCCTAGTGTTACAGTACAGGAACCAAAGCCTATTAACCCAAATTTCAACAGCCTTTCCTGGGATTTCATGTAAAATATTGTCTTAAACCTGGGGATTTAAAGCCAATTAACAATTTTCATTCAAAAGTAATTTCATTGCCACCTTAGGTTAAGTGGGATCAAGCTCACTTAAAAACTTACTAAAAGTTACAGTGCAAGACTATACTAGAGAATAGAACTAGCAATTCCAGAACAAAGCTATTGCTGTGGGCCTTAATCAGTTAACCTATATTTCACAGTAGAAAATACTGACGTGAGTACAGTGCACCTGGGATTCAGAAATGCACCTGCAAGAGGAACTTTGAAGGTCATAAAATAATGCAATACTTCAGATTTAAATCCCACGCAAATTAGCACAAAGTTATGCCACTGCAACAAAAAAAGTCATGTCTTGTAAAAAATAAATCTTTGTATTAAGATATCTGCTAGTGATTTTCAAGCACACGGAGATGGGATGCAAACCCAAAAGTTTTTAAAATCCCTCTAAATACATTACAAGTAAATCACAAGCATTTGTAAACTGTATTTCTTTGCTTCTAGATACAGCTTACAAGTTTCAGACTCAACAACTAACCGTACCAATGTTGATTACTGAATTATTCATACTCATACAAATCATGATGCAACTCCATCATTGTTCATTGCTGCAAAAAAGTGTTTAATATATTTAACTGCTCCCTTAGCTACCTTAAGAGGGAAAAATTGCTTAGTTACACTAACACACACAGACTACCAACAGATCAAAAATTCTTTCCTTCCCAACCCAAGAGTTTTGCCTCTACTAATTTTATTCTCATTCTGTTCATGAACTTGGCTGCAAGAGTGTTATTAAAAAGTATGCTTCATTTGTTTGTCCATTAGCAAATCTGATTAGATAGACAAATAAAGGGTTCCACGAAACATTCGTCTTGCACTTCCAGATATACATTCCAATCCAAGTTTAAATTCTGGCTAAATCGTAAAAGCAAAGACTGACAAAAGTTTGATAGTAATTCCACTTTCCTTCAAACCAGTGTCAAACTTTGTAATGAAGCGTTTGTGAAATTTCCATAAATATATATCTCTATTGAAACAGTGAAAAAAAAAACAGTACAATTATGAACTTTGCTTCTGCAGTTGGGTTGTGTCTGGAGAGCACTTTGAACTCTATTACACTATGCTGGTAGCTGATGAATTAAGAGCACATAAAATTAAAAGTACAGTATACTAGCTCCAATCGGATTCCTCATACACCTGGTGACAATACTGAAGCAAACAGGGCAGTTGTAATATAGAAATATTTGATCTGCAGCCTTTGGCATAGCTACACAGTTCTACAAGCACTGGAATGTGAAAGGACAAACATTAAGTGGAACAGTCAGAACTCTAGCATTTGAGCTCCAGGATTTTGTTACTACTTAAGGAAATCTATTAATTTTAAATACTTAATTCACATGCTTGCTACGCAAATACAAAAAGTGTCATCGATACAGAATCATACCTGTTCAAAGACAACCAGCAACATTGGAGCTCCAATTTTAGAAATAGGCCTACCTTCATCAGTGCTGTAAACTTCAAATATCAATGTTATTTATTTTGCTGTCTCACTCCCCTACTACCACCGCTTAAAAAGTGGTCTTTAATGCAGGAGACTATTTCCATGGAGACTGGCAGGCCGCCTATACCACAATCTTCATTGGGAAGATGTTAAACAGTTTCAAAAGACCAAAACGTACCACAGTGCAGCAAGTGAATCCAGTTCCTCATGTTCAGCTCACATGACAAGCAGCACTTGATCCAATGCAAATTTATATACAATTTTGTACACCTATGGTTGGTTCCTTGCAAATCACAGTCTATTATATTTTAGGATGCAGCCCCTAAATGAGAAAAATCACATCAGTTGCATTCATCTTGTGGAAAAAGGAGTTGCACTTTTCGGGACTAAACTCAAACTATTTACTCGATAAAATCAGAACAGTAAATATCTAGAATTCAATGAACGTTGCAGAATTGATAGATATAGAAAGCTCAAAGTCCAAAGTTCATGCAAGATTTTTTAAGCTGCAGTGACTTCCTGCCCAACTCCCATCCCTCAGCACTTGGAAAATAAGCTATCCATTTCCCATCCAGCTCTCAAGCATCCTAACTCCCAGTCATGTAGCTACCCACTAGTCACATTTCAGTTCCAGCAATCTATTCAACTGCCTTGTTTTTAGCTTGCAAATCTCCATTTCCATCAGACCTCACTTATCTCCCATTCCTGCTGGTCCCCAATATAATACTCGCATTTATGATCTCAAATCTAAGGGCCAAACAAAAATCAGAAATCCAGTAAGTGTGAAATTTAAAAAATATATATATTGGAAAATTGCTGGAAAGCACTGCACTGGCTAACATTGTGAATCATCAGTACACCAAAAGTGTCTCTAAACATTCCCAAATACATTCTCTGCCTGTCTAATGACTTTAGCAGTCTTCAGTACTCAAGTCCCTTGACAAACTGCATGAATATATATATATAAATGTAGCATTCACTCACTCAAAAGGCTATAACCATCCTAAAGGATATCAAATTGATGAAGGGGGGCTTCTTGTGCATGAAACACAAAAAGTTAGCATGCAGGCAAATGGAATGTTTGCTTTTATTGCAAGGGGATGGCGTATAAAAGCAGAGAAGTCCTGCTACAACTGTACAGGTATTGGTGATGCCACCCCTGGAGTACTGCGTACAGTTTTGGTCACTATTTAAGGATATACAGTAAACTAGTTTATCTGGATCACTCAGGGATTCGGCATTTCCGGGCAAACAAATTTTCCGTTTGGGGCAAGTTTACATTTTAAAGCTAATATTTGAAGGTGATAGAGCCACCCACAAAGATTTAGTTTGTTTTATCTGAACGTGAATGTAATAAGTTACATGAATTGATTCCTAACATCTTGAAATTAAAAATTTTATTGTTAAAACTGAGCTTGTTTTTAAAATAGCGACCTTAGATCGGCTTGTTTAAATTAATTCATTTTCTTAATTAAAATGTGGATGGTATGAGTTTGCAGAACCTCAAAGTAAAGTGAGAATTTCCCTTAAAAAAACAATATATTTCATTGCTTCTTCAGCAAGTGTCCAAATCTTTTATCTTTTTCTTCAATCTCATTGTCTGAATCGCTCATCTCTACGTCAGATTTGTCTTTATTGGTGACTATGCTGATGAATTCCTGGTCAGTATGAGTTTGCACTACATCTATCGATGTCAACATCTATCCACTGAGCAATGTCATCTTCTGCTAGGGATTTAAATGCGTTTGTTTCATGTGCACTGCTGACAATCTCCACGATTTCTGTGACAGCCTGTTTTTTTTTTTTTATTAGCCCGTACATAGAAACCTTCAAATTCTTAGTCATCAGAAGCACTGTCTACGAATATGAAATTGGGCCACAACTTGCACCAACACCTCTTCAATGTAGCGTTTTTTTACTTCTCTCCATGCCAGCGACCATGCATAGATGGCATCTTTAATATTGTATGCTCTCTGGAAATCAGAGATTGATTGATCGCTATCAATCAATTTGCACATGAAGTTATTCCTATAGTGGCACTTGAAGTTTTGTATGACACCCTGATCCATAGGTTGAATGAGCGAGGTCACATTGGGGGGCAGATAGCATGCGAAGATGTTGCCACAACTGGACGCTAATTTTGACTCGTGGCTCCAGAAGCAGCACACACTTTCCATTAGGTTTGTCTATTTTCTTCATGTTTGAGCTTGGGGGACGAATTCTGTTGAAAACCATTCCATGAATATGTCCTTGTCCATCCACGCACTTTTCTGAGCCTTATAGCTAACTGGTAAATGAGCAATTCCTTTTAAAGCACATGGCTTCCTTGATTTGCCAATCACTAAAAGTAGAAGTCTATGTTCTCCAGAGGCATTGGTACAATTCAAGATTGTTAACCTCTCATTCATGTTAAAGCCTGCAGCTTCCTTCTCCCCTGCTGCAGCCAACATAGCAGTTGACAAACACCTCCCTAGTAAGCCAGTCTCATTGGCATTGTATATTTGATCTGTAGTCAATTTCATTTCCTGCACCATCTCAGCAAATGTTCTTGAATAATTCTGTGCAACCTCATTGTCTGCTGATTTTTTTTTCTCACCCAACACATCCAGCTGGCGAATGCCGTGGCGATGCTTAAAACATGTGACCCAGCCTTCTGAAAAAATCCACTCTTCAGCTAGATTCATTCTCATCTTGAAGTCTTTGGCCCTGAAATTGCCACACCTTCAGACCGTTTCAAAGAAAACTATTCATAAAAGCACTTGGTCTAGTTTGTCAAACTTCAACTCTGGCAAATTCTTGCAGGACATTGCCTTGATGGGAGATTCAGAAGCAGCGGTGAAACTTTCTAAATCATTCTTTTGCTTCTTGATATCGTAAATTGTTGATGATCCAACTTCATATTCGTCCATCAAGGTACACACACTTCTGCCAGCTTGAGACTTCTTTATAATTTCTGCTGAATGCTCAACATTGTTTCCTTTTACAAGACAATTTAAATTGTACACCCAACTGCTTGAACTGCTTTCAATGGGTGTGACAGTTGAAGTGAGAAAGTCATCCACGCCTGTGTCAATTTATGTGTAATTGATAGTTGAAGTGAGCAAGATATTCACACGTGGGAGTTATTTTAAATTCCGTTACAACAGGTTTTCTGTTAGATCCGTATCCGGATAAACGAGAGTTGCTTGTACTTGCATTGGAGGCAGTTCACAGAAGGTTCACTAGGTTGATTCTGGAGATAAGGGGGTTGACTTATGAAGATAGGTTGAGTCGGTTGGGCCTATACTCATTGGAATTCTGAAGAATGAGGGGTGATCTTATCAAAACATAAGATAATGAGGGGGCTCGACAAGTTGGATGCAGAGAATATATTTCCACTCGGCAAACTAAAACTAGGGGGCATAGTCTCAGAATAAGAAGCCTCCCATTTAAAACTGAGATGAGGAGGAATTACTTCCCAAAGGGTTGTAAATCTATGGAATTCTCTGCCCCAGAGAGCTGTGGAGGCTGGGTCATTGAATATATTTAAGGTGGATATACAGATTTTTGAGCAATAAGGGAATAAAGGGTTATGGGGAGCAGGCAGGGATGTGGAATTGAGTCCACAGTCAGATCAGCCATGATCTTATTGAATGGCAGAGCAGGCTCAAGGGGCCGTATGGCTTACTCATGCTCCTATTTCTTGTGTTCTTGAAGGGCAAGGAATCCAATGCGATAAGGAATCGTGAACAATTTAACATTTGCCAACAGGGGCATGGGTTACCTGAAGAAGAGGGACTGTTTGACATTCTGTAAAAGTAGAAATGTCCTGGGCATTAGCCACAGGGATCAATGAAGATCTAAAAGCAGACTACAGACATATCCCATAAGGACTCCCATGCTAGAATGTGTTTCGCCGAATAGACAATGGTGTTTATTTTTTTAATTGCATCTCCAGTTGTAAAGCACTTCATACAGCTGCCTATAGATCAGTTTAAATATTTGGCTAGCAATTTGATTATTTGCATATATTTTAGTTATTATTCTGATCTAATCAGATTGCATCAAGAACCCCAGTTGTCCAAAGGGTAGAAGCCAAAATGACAAGCCCTGCTCTCCCATCACCCCCTCCTCAGTGACCGACAATGTCTCCAACAAAACCGAATTTCAAACAATTGTTTTGTTTATAAATCCCTCCATGGCTTCACCCCATCCCTACTCTACAACCTTCTCCAGCCTTGCATTCCCTCAAGTCCTCAGGCTCTGGTCTCCTGTGTATCGTACTCACCTGCTCTACATTTGATGGGAATTTCTTCCTGCCTTCAGGCTGGAGCCTTGGCTCAGTGGTACCACTCTCACCCGAGTCAGAAACTCCTAGTTTCAAGCCCCACTCCAGAGATTTGAGCACATAATGCAGGCTGGCACTTATGACATTGTAGTACTGCATTGCACGAAGTGCCATTTTCAGATGAAATGTTAACTAAAACTAAGGCACCAGCTACCCTTTCAGGTGGACGCAAAAAATCCCAGTGCCTTGGCCAATATTTCAATCAATGCTGAAAAAGTGTATCTGGTCATTTATCTCTCAGCTGTTTGTGGGACCTTGTTGTGCACAATTGTTGCAAATTTCCCGACATTACAACAGTAACTACACTTCCAAAAAGTAATTAGTGACACTTTGAGGTTGTGAAAGAAACTATACGTACAATGCTAGTTCTTCAACCTCTCTTCAACCAAGCTTTCTGTTGCATCTCTGCCACGGAGGCCCAGGAAACATATCCCTCAGCCTTTTTTCTACATCAAGTGGGTTGTACAATAACACGTCGTTGCTACAGCTACATTTTTTCTTGAGAATGAAAGTATTTTAATCATTTCAGTACTGGTCTTCTAGCATATATTTATTTTAAATATATAGCGAGCTAAATCCAGACTTAGATGCAGATATCGTAAATAAAATCTTCACAAAATTTCAAAATACAACAAATAATAAGGAACGCAGATTGCAAAAGATTTATATCTTATGTAACTGGGCTAATAGGTGGTGTAATGCATTTGCTTCATGGGTTCCTTTAAGAATTCGTAGCAACACATTGCTATTAAGAACTAGTTAGTTTATTCATCATCATAGGCAGTCCCTTGAAACAAGGATGACTTGCTTCCACACCAAAAAAGGATGAGTTCACAGGTGTTTCAATGAAGGACCTAATATTCCAGGTCCTGAAGTACATGTTGAAGGGTGGAAGATGCTTGTGCTTGACAGAGCTAGATTTTGGTCCAGTGGTAAGGGTCCAGGAGAGGCGCAAGTGCGGGGCCAGGGGCAGCATGGGCCAGTCCACACTGCGATGTGTGCGCACACTAGGTCCGTGCAGCAGAGCAGGTCTCCAGTTGGTTTATTAACAAAGGTAACAATCACACTACACATTACCAGCTCATCCACTACGTTCACAACTGCAGACCTCATCGTGGATGACCTAGACTCAACTGACTGGGGTTTTAGTGAGTCTTGTGAGCATCACATGACTGGCTAAGCCACTCACAATGCAACAGCTCTATAAACCTGTGAGCATACATTACAGGTGGCAGACAATTTGATGTGGCTACGTAAAATAAATCGGTGTAGGTGCAAGGAACCAAGACTGTTAAATGGAACTCTGGCAAAATATAAACAGCAAGAGATTTGGAGATAGTAAGTCAACATTGCTGACTGGTAGAGAGAGATGAAGCACTCCCTGTGCTAACTTCCAAGTGATGTATATCCTCCCAGTTAGTCAGAGCCCATAGTAGGAGTACTACATACAGTTCCAATCAATCACTTAATCACAGAAAAGGATATCACTGCCTGATGAGCAGTGGTAATAAATGCCAGGCCTCAACAATTTAGGAAGGATGTGAAGGCCTTAGAGAGGGGGCAGAAAAGATTTACAAGAATGGTTCCAGGGATGAGGGACTTCAGTTACATGGATAGACTGGAGAAGCTGGGGTTGTTCTCCTTACAGCAGAGAAATTAAGGAGATTTGATAGAGGTGTTCAAAACCATGAGGGATCTAGACAGAGTAGATAGAGAAATTGTTACCATTGGCGGAAGGGTCGAGAACCAGAGGACACAGATTTAAGGTGATTGGCAGAAGAACCAAAGGCACACGAGGAGGAACTTTTTTTTTTTTTTATAAACGCAGAGTGGTTAGGATCTGGAATGCACTGCCTGAAAGGGTGGTGGAGGCAGATTCAATCATGGCTTTCAGAAAGGAATGGGTCAAGTAGCCGAAGGGGAAAAAATTGCAGGGCTAGAGAAAGAGCAGGGGAGTGGGACTAGCTGAAGTGCTCTTGCAGAGAGCTGGCACGGGCTCGACAGGGCGAATGGCCTCCTCCTGTACTGTAACCATTCTATAATTCTAATTTTGAATGTTACCTTTGGAACAAAGAGATTGAGGCAATCCAAATACCTCATTATATAGTGCTAATTTCCACTGATGCAGAATCAGTCCTATTTATATTGCAGACACGAAGGGCCCTTACGGCTAAAGGGATCAAGAGGTATGGAGAGAAAGCAGGAAAGGGGTACTGAGGTGAATGATCAGCCATGATCTTGTTGAATGGTGGTGCAGGCTCAAAGGGCCAAATGGCCTACTGCTGCACCTATTTTCTATGTACAAAATTCACTGGGACAGTTAGTGCAAAGTTGCATGCGTTTGCCACTCTGGCCATAGAACTGCCTTGAAATGGGCAAAAGTCTGTGCTGCCCAGTAACAGAATACACAATGCAGGCCTGTGCAGTCTTCAAGTAGAGGTCATCCCACCCACAAACACCAAAATGGTGGAATCAAGATTATGCGTCACCACTGGCAGTTTCATTCAGGGATTTCAGTACCTCAGGTGGCAAGAGTTAGGTTACTTACATTATACAGTCGGCTCATAATTTTCCCTTTAGAAAAAACGATCCAGGAGGCAGTATTGAAGTTTTATAAATTAACATTTGTCACTAGAAGGGTATAACTACCAGAGGCTAAAAATTAATTGACCCAGCATCAATTGCTATGAGAGTGCTCCAAACTTCTACCACCCTTGAGTGTAGAAGTGTTTCCCCAACTTCACTTCTAAAAAGTCTGGCTCTAATTTTTAGGCTACACCCCCAAGTCCTAGATTCCCGAACAAGCTGATATAGTTTCTCTCCATCTACCCCATCAGTTCCCGGTCATGTTTGTAACCTTTATGTAACAACACTGTACACTGTATACAATTGTGAAATGCACACCTTGACCACAGGGGGTGAACTTGTGGGAGACACTCCTCACCTGATCATCCAGGTATATAAAAAGGGAGGTCCCACGCAGGGTCAGGTCTTCTTGGTCCTGGGAATAAAGGTTCAGGTCACGTAGTGACTTTGTTTGCAGTACATGCCTCGTGTGATTCTATAGTAAGGTGCAAGGACACCACATTTGGCGACGAGAAACAGGAATCAATGACCCACGAGGATGGCCACCGGCAGCACAGAGGAACGGTACTGTGTTGGTGAGGACTGGGACAATTTCGTTGAGAGGCTCCAGCAGAGTTTTGTCACGAAGGACTGGCTGTGAGCGGAAGCAGCTGACAAGCGGAGGGCGCATCTACTGACCAGCTGTGGATCCAAGACGTAAGCGCTGATGAAAGACCTGCTCGCACCAGAGAAGCCGGTGGACAAGTCCTTTGAAGAGCTCAGCACACTGATCGGTGAGCACCTCAAACCGGCGAGCAGTGCACACATGGCCCGGCACCAGTTCTATACACACCAGCGTCAGGAGGGACAAAGCATATCGGACTTCGTTGCGGACCTTCAGCATTTGGCCAGCCTCTAAATTCACAGACGCCTGCTGGGGGGAGGGGGGGGGGGGATGTTAAGGGATTTCTTCATTGAGGGCATTGGTCATGCCGGGATTTTCAGGAAGAATACTGAGACCCAGGACTTGACTTTGGAACAGGCAGCTTTGATAGCTCAGACCTTCATGGCAGGGGAAGAGGAGACCAAGATAACATATGCACGCAGCCCTGGTCCAAACGTACCGATGGACCAGGGAGTTAACATTGTAAACTCGACTCAGAACCCCGCAGTCAGGCAAGGGCAATTAGACACCGCCCAGGCAACAACAGACTCTAGGGTGGGCCAGCAACAGAGACAATGGCAGGGGGAATCGGCAATTCATGCCATCACAAGAGACAATGCGTCCCGGGATGGGACCATTGACACTCACCAACAGAGTGCTCAGGAGTAATCAAAGAGACAATCAGAGGAATGCCTGGTAACAGTTCCTTTGTTCACAACAATCTCCGCTCATGCTGGAGGTGCGGTGACAGACATGCTGCAAAAACCTGCAGGTTTCAACAATTTATCTGTAGAAACTACAACTTCAGTGGACATTTGGCCAGAATGTGCAGAAAACCTCTAGCGAGGCTAGTTTACGAGGCAGAGGAACCAAACGAGGGGTCTGCAAGGCAGATTGATGCTTGGGGCAAAACCATGGATGATGAAGTCCAGCAGGTTCACATGGCAGACATCCACAGCTCATATACCAAAATGCCACCTATGATGAAATTTCTATTAAATGGCATCCTGGTACACATGGAGCTGGACACAGGAGCCAGTCAGTCACTTAGAGTGCCCAGCAATTTGAAAAACTATGGCCACTCAAAGCTAACAGGCCTAAACTGGAACGCATTGACACAGTTATGGATGTACACCAGAGATCATCCCAGTGCAAACTTGGTGGTCACACACAACAGATCGGAAGCCAGCTGCCACTCTGGATTGTCCCGGGGAACGGTCCCGCACTTTTGGGGAGGAGCTGGCTAGCCGAGATGAACTGGAAATGCGGGGGGAGGGGGGAGGATGTGCACGCCATTTCATCTGTGGAGCGAAGTTCATGCTCACAGGTCCTACAGAAAATCAAGTCACTCTTTCAACCAGGTATCGGGACTTTCAAGGGCACCAAAGTAGTGATACGCATCACCCCGGATGCCAGATCAGTGCACCACAAAGCCAGAGCTGTGCCATATATGATGCGCGAGAAAATTGAATGAGTTGGACAGGCTGCTAAGAGAGGTCATAATTTCGCCTGTTGAATTCAGTGACTGGGCAAGCCCCATCGTTCGTGACCTTAAAGCGGATGGCTCGGTCAGGATTTGTGGTGACTACAAGGCCGCTATCAACCGAGTGTCACTACAGGACCAATATCCGCTTCAGAGAGCGGAGGATCTTTTTGCCACACTGGCAGGTGGCAAGTTGTTTACCAAGTTGGACCTCACTTCAGCCTACATGACTCAGGAACTGGGTGAAGAATCCAACCACCATCACTATGCACAAGGGGCTATTTGTCTACAACAGGTGTCCGTTTGGCATTCGTTCAGCGGCCGCTATCTTCCAGAGGAACATGGAAAGCCTGCTTAAATCCATTCCTGGCACAATCGTATTCCAAGATGACATCCTAATCACGGGTCAAGACACCGAGGAACACCTCCACAACCTGGAGGAGGTGCTACGCTGACTGGACCGGGTAGGCTTGCGACTAAAGAAGTCCAAGTGTGTGTTTTTGGCCCCAGAGGTCGAGTTTTTGGGCAGGAGGGTTGCCGCAGACGGGATTCCAGCCTACCGAATCCAAAACAGAGGCGATCCGTCACGCACCCAGACCCGGCAACACATCGGAGTTGGTCATTCCTGGGACTCTTGAACTACTTTGGGAACTTTCTGCCGAACCTAAGCACATTGTTGGAGTCGCTACACATGCAAGGGTTGCAAATGGTTTTGGGGGGACTGTCAAGAACGGGCTTGCAATCGGGCACGGAGCCTGCTTTGTTCGAATAAGCTGTTGACTTTGTACAACCCCTGTAAGAAACTGGTTTTAACGTGTGATGCATCATCCTATGGGGTTGGGTGTGTGTTGCAGCAGAGTAATGATGAGGGCCAACTCCAACCTGTGGGTTATGCCTCCAGGTTGCTCTCCCAGGCAGAACGGGGATATGGGATGGTTGAAAAGGAAGCACTCATGTGTCTATTGGGTGAAAAAAATGCACCAGTACCTTTTCAGCAGAAGGTTAGAGTTAGAAACAGACCACAAGCCGTTAACATCCCTGTTGTCCAACAGCAAGGCTGTCAATGCCAATGCGTCAGCTCGCATACAGCGGTGGGCCCTCTCGCTGGCTGCGTATGACTACACCATACGGTACCAGCCAGGCACCGAAAATTGCACTAACGCGCTCAGTAGGCTCCCACTGGCGACCACTAAGGGGGCGTCGGAGCAAAGCACAGAGATGGTCATGGCCGTTGAGGCTTTCAACATCGCAAGCTCCCCCATCACAGCCAGCCAGATCAAAATCCGGACCAACAGCGATCCCCTCCTATCCCTGATAAAGAAATGTGTCCTGACTGGGGATTGGGCACCCGCACATGGAGCGTGCCCAGAGGAGGTCAGACCGTTTCACAGAAGGATGGATGAGCTCTCCATCCAAGCCGACTGCCTGCTATGGGGCAGCCGGGTAGTCATGCCCCAGAAAGGAAGGGAAGCATTCATCAGAGAACTCCACAGCGAGCACCCAGGCATTGTGCTAATGAAGGCCATTGCCCGGTCACATATATGGTGGCCGGGAATTGACTCAGACCTGGAACACTGTGTTCGCAGGTTCATGACATGTGCTCAGCTGGGTAATGCCCCCAGGGAGGCCCTGGCCCACCAAGCCATGGTCACAGTCACAGACTACACGGGCCCGTTAATGGGGAAAATGTTCCTGATTGTTGTCGATGCATACTCAAAATGGATCGAGTGTATCACACTGAATTCGTGCACGACATCCACCACTGTGGAGAGTCTGCATGTGGTCTTTGCGACCCAAGGCTTGCCAGATATCCTGGTTAGCGACAATGGCCCATGTTTCACTTGCCATGAATTCCAGGAGTTTATGTCAGGTAACGGTATCAAACACGTCAGGACAGCACCGTTCAAGCCGGCTTCCAATGGCCAGGCAGAACGTGCGGTTCAAATCATAAAACAGGACATGGTCCGGATTCAAGGACCATCCCTTCAGTGCTGCCTATCGAGCCTTCTGCTGGCCTATAGGTCTCGCCCGCATTCGCTCACGGGAGTCCCGCCCACGGAACTACTCATGAAACGCACGCTTAAAATGCAGCGGTCTTTCATTCATCCAGCCCTGTCAGACATTGAGGGCAAGCGGCAGTACCAAATAGAGTGCCATGATCGCAACTCAGTGGGGAGATGCATAGAAATCGATGAACCTGTATTCATTCTCAATTACGCTTTGGGACCCAAGTGGCTTGAGGGCACTGTAATAGGCAAAGAGGGGAATAGGGTCATAGTGGTCAGACTTAACAATGGGCAGATATGCTGCAAACATCTGGACCAAGTAAAGAAAAGGTTCAGCATGGACACTGAGGAAGACCATGAGCTGTTACCCACACCACTGCCAGTGAACAAGCAACAAGGACATTCAACAGCATGCACAGTCCCTGCGGACAGGCCGGAATCACCTCAGATGACAGGGACGCATGCCAAGGCTCAACCACCAGAGCCCCAACTGCCACACTCCACGAGAGCACGTCGACCGCCTGAAAGACTCAATCTTTGACCCAAAGAAGTTTGGGGGAGATGATGTCATGTTTATAACCTTCACATAACTGTAACCTTTGTGTAACAACACTATACACAACTGCGAAATGCACACCTTGACCGCAGGGGATAAACTTGTGGGAGACACTCCTCACCTGGTCATCCAGGTATATAAAAAGGGAGGTCCCACGCAGGGTCAGGTCTTCTTGGTCCTGGGAATAAAGGTTCAAGTCACGTAGTGACTTTGTCTGCAGTACATGCCTCGTGTGATTCTATAGTAAGGTGTAAGGACACCACATTCCCCATAATACCTTGAAAGTTTTGATCAAATCACCTATTAATCTTCTAAATTCTAGTAAATATAGCCCTAGTTTATGTAATCTCACCTCACAATTTAACTCTTGGCACCCAGGTATCATTCTGATAAAATCGACAGTGCACTCCCTCAGAGGCCACTATATGCTTCCTAGTGTGGTGCCTAGAATTGAACACAGTACTCGAGGTGTGGTCTAACCAGGGCTTTGTACAGCTGCAAAGACATCAATATGCTCTGAACATCATTACAATCCAATGTCATTTTAAGACTTCATCATTTTGACCATTAATTTTAAGTTTTGAACCTTTGCATGGACCAGTTGTATACTTCAAATATTACAGTATTTCTTCATCTATTTGGCACAATAACTTCGTGAGCCACAAAAATGTTTTAGACCAATATGTATGAGTTACAGTATCGTCCAGGCTCATTCAAAAATGGACACTTAAAATACCAGTGAGGAGGAGCACACTGCTCACGAACAACTACGCTTCAAATGGCTGTGTATAAATCCTGAACAGCAAAATACTAATCTATAGGGAAATTTACACACTGCACCAGAATGGTATTACCTGTTTGGGATACCCAGCTTTAGTTATCTCAAGTGCATCATTTCCAAGTGGAAGTCAAGCATTGCCTCATGGGAAGTTACTCACCTGAGTTATCAGGTCAGATATATGCAATGGTCACTAACAGCAGCAACAAGTCACCTGCCTGCTTGGTCACAGTTGGTGCAAAGCTGAGAGAGATGCAAACAAGGCAAGGTAGAAAACAACTTAGAAGGACTGCAGGAAGATATCAACTGGTCAGGTGGGCAGAACAGTGGCAATGGAATTTAATTCAGAGAAGTGTGAGCTAATGCATTCTGTGAGGATTATCAAGGAACAGGAATACACATTAAATGGTGTAGTGTAGAGGAACAAAGACCTTGGAGTGCATGTCCACAGATCCCTGAAAGTAGGTGAATAAGGTGGTTAAGAAGGTATACGTAATGCTTGCCTTTATTAGCCGAGGCATAGAATACCAGAGCAGGGGAGTTATGCTTGTACTGTGTAAAACAACTGGTTAGGCCACAGCTGGAGTACTGCATGCAGTTCAGGTCACCACATTACAGGAAGGACGTGATTGCACTGGAGGGGGTACAGAGGAGATTTACGAGGATGTTGCTGGAAGTGGAGAATCTTAGCTAGGACGACAGATTATTTAGGCTGGATTTATTTTCATTGGAACAGAGGAGGCTGAGGGAAGACCTCATTGAGGTATATAAAATTATGAGGGGCCTAGATATAGTAGATAGAAAGGGCCTATTTCCCTTAGAAGAAGCGTCAACAACCAGGACGCATAAATTTAAAGTAATTGGTAGAAGGTTTAGAGGAGATTTGAGGGGAAATTTCTTCACGCAGAGGGTTGTGGGGGTCTGGAACTCACTGCCTATAAGGCTGGTAGAGGCAGAAACGCTCACCACATTTAAAAAGTACTTGGATAGACACAAGTGCCATAACCTGTAGGGTTACAGACCTAGAGCTGGAAAGTGGGATTAGGCTGGATAGCCTCTTGTCAGCCGGCATGGAGATGATGGGCTGGCATGGCCTCCTTCCGTGCTGTAAACTTCTATGATTCTATAATGAGGCATGCATACCACAAAAAACCTTGCCATTTCAATTTCAACTTCAACAAGAGTCCCATATTTAAGCAGTGTTGTTAACAGTTGGATTGTATTGTATTGTAGGAAAAACTTCAAACACAATGGTCCTGTAATTTCTATTATGTAGTAACAGCATGGACAGGGAAGGATGCATCTCTGAGCCAGGGAGTTCAACAAAAAAAATTAGAATTTTCACTCAGAGAGCAGCCATGAGAGGACTTTGAGATAATTGGATGCACATGATGCCACCCACAAATAACTCACTCATCTGGGGTATATACAGAGCCACCTCAAAATGATACTTAATGCCTATTAGCACCCACAGAAAATAGTTCAACAGCTCACCTTCAGGAGATAGAGAAAAACTCTGAATAAAAAGCCTAAATATATCCTGCGATAAAATTTTGCACTAAACAGCTATGGATTGCTGGGATTTTGATACATTGATATGAAATTAGCTGCTGTAACCTTATCATGGATGCACTCATTCGAAGACAAATTTCCAGGTTAAAAAAAAACACAAAAAGCTGCCACTAAACTGGCTGACACCAGCTATAATGGCCATCCACATTCCGAGGATTATCACCCCCACCAAATAGAGTGTGCTCGATGCCAAAAAAGCCACCTAAGCACTTGAAAGTACAGTGTGTTAAACGTCAAGGGCATTGATAAGCTTATCTGCAACAGTTATGCAAAATGTTGCACAAGTAGCTAATTACCAGCATTGTACCTGTATTGCTTTTCTATTAGACTTCAATTTAGCACTTTTCTAAAATCTTGCCATGCCAATGCAAGCATTTGATTGTGGGCAAATATGGTAGTGTCATTTACCACATTGAGCCATCATTCCAAATCTTAACAGCCTCACTCGGGACTGAAAAAAAGAGGTATCATGCCAAAAAATTGCATTTGGAAATCATGCAAACGTCTCCCAGTTCGATCAAGTGACAGCTGTCGATTGCAGGCCCAAAAGAACTCTGAAGGGAAGGAGTCGGAACCGTTTGCAGGAAATCCCAGCAATTTGAGGCCAAACTGGACTAAAGCCACTAGTGGATGGTAACAAATTACAACCACCGCAACCTTGCTACTCAGACAAATCTTTTATTCATTCAGCAGAGAGCCTGGGTTTATACAAGATTTGCTTGTGTGTGCACAAGTTCTTATTGAAATAAAAGGGAATTAGATGTGGCCCTGACGGCTAAAGGGATCAAGGGGTATGGAGAGAAAGCAGGAATGGGGTACTGAAGTGAATGATCAGCCATGATCATATTGAATGATGATGATGCAGGCTCGAAAGGCCGAATGGCCTACTCTTGCACCTATTTTTTTTATGTAACCCGACAAAGAAATGCGGCCAGACCTAAACTTTCACGAGGGACAATGACAGATGTCCCGGCTACGGCTCAGTTTGCTCCTAAACATTATCCATTAAATAAATGGAAGGTGTAACAAGTACTTCCCTTTCGGCCCACCGTCAGCCTGCTCTCGGCTCCTGTCAGAGCAACGTGCTGACCAGGGTGGACCAGGCCGGGGCTCAAGCCTTCCTCCCTCAAATAAATTGCCCTTGTGCCTCTTTGCGTTGGGAAGGTTGGAGGGAGAAGAGCCAGCGACCGGGGAAAAGGGCGCGAACCCTGCTCTCCCGTGACATGACGGTCGGGGGCAAGCGGTGACCGAGCAACCCCCCCGCCAGGCCCGAGGGTGGGGGAAAGTCAGGGGTGTTGCAAACTGGTAATAAAACCATTATTAAATAAGCGTTCTCCTAAATAAGCACAACTCTGTGGTGCACAACTCTGTGGTGTTAACCCAACACATGGGCGGGCGGAGGGAAGGAATGCCGAGCTAAGAGACACCACACGCTGCCAGCCAGCCGGCCGGCAATGTCGGGGGAGGATGGAGAAGACGCAGCGCCTCGCAACACGCTCCTCCAAGTCAGCTTCCTTCCGCTGACCGCACCCCCAGCTCTCTCCCACCCTCCCCGCGGGTAAAGGGGTTTGTTTACACTCAGACCCTCCTCCCCCTACCCTCCCCGGGCAAGCTAGTGTCAAGAGAGGATTCCTTTTTTTTTTAAATACAAACATAGGAAATGTCGAAATATTACTTCAGGAATGCGCGGCAATAACGCCGGGCCGTCCCTCCTGTCACCAGCGGCTTCCCGTACCTGCCGTTCATTTGAAAGCAAACGGCTTTCTGCGAACCGGGCACGCAGCACCGTCCCACTCCACCGCGAGGATTTCAGGCCCCCCCCCCCCCCCCTCCTCGTCCCAATTTTACAAACTTCGCTCCCGTTTAAAACCCCTAAAGCACGTTTCTTTTTTTTTTTAAATCCGCGCTCTCTTCCAAATAACACTCACCGGCTCTCCGTCCTAGAGACCGCCCGAGATGCATCTCCTCGGATCTTTCTGCCGCTTTCAACAGCATCTTTTGCAGCGCCTGGATACGCCCGCTGCGAGAACGATTCTCCGGCCCCGAGCGAAACCGCCTGGAACAGATCACTCCGCACCAATTTCCCCCCGGCCCGCCCCATCTCTTCACAGCGCCTGCGCAGCAACAGATCACAGCGCCAACCCATCTCCTCCTCCTCCTCACAGCGCCTGCGCAGAAAAATCACAGCGCCAACCTCCCCTCCGCTTCCTCCTCACAGCGCCTGCGCAGCAACAGACCCCGGCGCCAATCTCTCTGCTGCTCCTCCTCCTCCTCCTCCTCACAGCGCCTGCGCGGCGACAGTCACTCGGCGCCAAACGCTCCTCCCCCCACCTTTCCCTTCACGCGAGCAGTTCCCCAACTGCGCGGCGCTATTCAAATTCTCCCAAGGTAGCAAGAAACGAACTTTTACCGGACGCAACGACGGGGAGAGGCGTCCCTCCCGCAAGCCGACGATCCCACAACACCAAGTCTAAAGGGTACATTCGGTGAACGGGCTGTTACCTTCGGTGGTGTTGGTGGTGGCGCCTTCGTCATCGCCGCTTCCACGACGACAGAGACGCGACCCTCTGCACTCGGTGTCTGCCGCCATCTTTGAGTGTTTAAATCGGGAAAGTGACTGACGTCAAAGACTGACAGCGGCTCCTTTATCGGCGCGGCTCCGCTGGGGGAACGTGGGAGCGCGGCGCCGCGGGGTCCTAGCGCCCGGCAGCTCCTATCGGATTCCATGAGAGGGTGGAAAAGGCAAACAAAAACCTTGCTAAATCACAGCAAACAAAATCAGTTTGTCAACGCCGAACGGAAGGACACACGTTAAGAATGTTATTTGATATTTGACAAAAAAAATTGCAATTCAATTTAAACCTTATTCAGGCATCATATAATAGGTCATTTTTCCAGATCAAAAATGAATGTGCTGGCCACTCCTAAATGAATGGTGCCCGGTCGGTGTGCCGAAAACCGCACAGCTTTGAAGGCGTAACTGAAAAGAAATACAACAAGAATCTCTCTGGATCAACGCAGTTTGAAGAAGCTAATATCTACATATATACATGTGTAAACTAAGACTGCATACCACGTCTGGCATATTGCACGCACTTTCCAAGTGTTCCCACCACACAGAGCCAACACTATTTATAGGAGTAAATGTGAGCGAAACTGAAGCGATCCTAAAATGCATATTAGGGGAAATAAAGTTTGTTTTTGCGGAATAGTAGCATCACTGAAATATATTTTGAGCCGATCTTTTACTAAGATAACTTTTCTTAACCCCCTTTATGCTGGGAACAGAAAAATTAGTATGCTATTTCGTCCAAATTACAGTAATGAATAGGAGTACTTGTGGGTAGATTCATATGACATCCACAGAGCTGCTACATCCCACAAATGGTAACGTCTGACATTTCTGCTTTCAAGAGGCAGATTGTAAACCCATTTAAACAGATAAAACTGCACTTATTTTTACAGTTGTGAAGCATGAAAATAGGTCACATTTTTAAGACAAAATCAATCTCATTCCAACGGTACAGAATTTACACATTTGCAAGAATCTACCTACATTAAAAGGTATGATGGTAGATGAGCAATGGGTATCATTTAAAGAATTAATACATAATTTGCAACAAATATACATTCCTTTAAGGCACAAAAACTCCACGGGAAAAGCGGTCCAACCGTGGCTACAACAATTTTTATTTATATAGCGCTTTTAACGTAAAATGTCCCAAGGCACTTCACAGCAGTTTTATAAGACAAACAAGAGAAGTTAAAGATAGTGGGCCAAAAATTGTGGTCGGACACTTCCGACCAAATTTTTTTAACGAAAATACCTGGTGGTCCCGGAGGAACGTAGATTACGTTCCTAGGCCTAGCTGCATAGGCCAGAGTAGGGGTCCATGTATTCCAGGAGCGTATAAGTATCCTGGGATCATGTGGGCCAGACCAACCAATCACAATGTAGTAGTAGTAATGGGAGCTCCAAGCTCCCATTACTATCAATGAGATTACGCCTAAAATCAAATAAAATACAATATCAATTAAAAAAAAACACTTTTTTAAAATGAATACAAGTTGCATTAAATTAAATGTTTCAGAGAAAAAATTATTTTCTTGACATTTTTTAAAAATAGTGTTAGAAATAAACTTACCTTCATAGACAGCGTTTTTCATATAGTTTTAGTTTCCCCTAGAGTGGAAATATCCTCTCTGAATCCACCTTGTCGAGCCCCCTCATTATCTTTCAATAAGATCACCTCTCATTCTTCTGAACTCCAGTGTGTATCGACGCTACTCAACCTGTCCTCAAAAGTCAACCCCCTCATTTCCAGAATCAACCTAGTGAACCTTCTCTGAACAGCCTCCAGTGCAAGTATATCTGTCCTTAAATTCGGAGACCAAAACTGTATGCAGTACTCCAGGTGTGGCCTCATCAATACCCTGTACAGTTGTAGCAGGACTTCTCTGCTTTTATACTCTATTCCCTCTTGCAATAAAGGCCAACATTCCATTTGGCTGCCTGATTACTTGCTGTACCTGCATACTAACTTTTTGTGTTTCATGCACAAGGACCCACAGGTCCCTCTATACTGCAGCACTTTACACTTTTTCTCCATTTAAATTATAATTTGCTTTTCTATTATTTCTGCCAAAGTGGATAACCTCACATTTTCCCATGTTATACTCCATCTGCCAAATGTTCACCCACTCACGTAGCGTGTCTATATCCCTTTGCAGATTTTTTTGTGTACTCACAATTTGCTTTCCCCCATCTTTGTATCATCATCATACCGATATATAAAACGGAAAAGAGTGATTAAAGTAAATGTTGGTCCCTTAGAAGATGAGAAGGGGGATTTAATAATGGTAAATGTGGAAATGGCTGAGACCTTAAACAATTATTTTGCTTCGGTCTTCACAGTGGAAGACACAAAAACCATGCCATAAAATTGCTGGGCACGGGAATGTGGGAAGGGAGGACCTTGAGACAATCACTATCACTAGGAGGGTAGTGCTAGACAGGCTAATGGGACTCAAGGTAGACAAGTCCCCTGGTCCTGATGAAATGCATCCCAGGGTATTAAAAGAGATGGCGGAAGTTGTAGCAGATGCATTCGTTATAATTTACTCAAATTCTCTGGACGCTGGGGAGGTACCAGCGGATTGGAAAGCAGCTAATGTAACGCCTCTGTTTAAAAAAGGGGGCAGACAAAAGGCAGGTAACTATAGGCCGGTTAGTTTAACATCTGTAGTGGGGAAAATGCTTGAAGCTATCATTATGGAAGAAATAGCGGGACATCTAGATAGGAATAGTGCAATAAAGCAGACGCAACATGGATTCATGAAGGGGAAATCATGTTTAACTAATTTACTGGAATTCTTTGAGGATATAACGAGCATGGTGGATAGAGGTGTACCGATGGATGTGGTGTATTTAGATTTCCAAAAGGCATTCGATAAGGTGCCACACAAAAGGTTACTGCAGAAGATAAAGGTACGCGGAGTCAGAGGAATTGTATTAGCATGGATCGAAAATTGGCTGACTAACAGAAAGCAGAAAGTTGGGAAAAATGGGTTCTTTTCGGGTTGGAAATCGGTGGTTAGTGGTGTGCCACAGGGATCGGTGCTGGGACCACAACTGTTTACAATATACAAAGATGACCTGGAAGAGGGGACAGAGTGTAGTGTAACAAAATTTGCAGATGACACAAAGGTTAGTGGGAAAGCGGGTTGTGTAGAGGACACATAGAGGCTGCAAAGAGATTTAGATCGGTTAAGCGAATGGGCTAAGGTTTGGCAGATGGAATACAATGTTGGAAAATGTGAGGTCATCCATCTTTGGAAAAAAAACAGTAAAAGGGAATATTATTTGAATGGGGAGAAATTACAACATGCAGAGGGACCTGGGGGGTCCTTGTGCATGAAACTCTTTTGAGTTCCTTGTGCATGAATCCCAAAAAGTTAGTTTGCAGGTGCAGCATGTAATCAGTTGGCTTTCATTGCGAGAGGGATGGAGTACAAAAGCAGGGAGGTCCTGCTGCAACTGTACAGGGTATTGGTGAGGCCGCACCTGGAGTACTGCGTGCAGTTTTGGTCACCTTACTTAAGGAAGGATATACTAGCTTTGGAGGGGGTACAGAGACGATTCACTAGGCTGATTCCGGAGATGAGGGGGTTACCTTATGATGATAGATTGAGTAGACTGGGTCTTTACTCGTTGGAGTTTAGAAGGATGAGGGGTGATCTTATAGAAACATTTAAAATAATGAAAGGGATAGACAAGATAGAGGCAGAGAGGTTGTTTCCACTGATCGGGGAGACTAGAACTAGGACACAGTCTCAAAATATGGGGGAGCCAATTTAAAACCGAGTTGAGAAGGAATTTCTTCTCCCAGAGGGTTGTGAATCTGGAATTCTCTGCCCAAGGAAGCAGTTGAGGCTAGCTCATTGAATGTATTCAAATCACAGATAGATAGATTTTTAACCAATAAGGGAATTAAAGGTTATGGGGAGCGGGCGGGTAAGTGGAGCTGAGTCCACGGCCAGATCAGCCATGTTCTTGTTGAATGGCAGAGCAGGCTCGAGGGGCTAGATGGCCTACTCCTGTTTCTAATTCTTATGTTCTAATCAGCAAACTTGGCTACATTACACTCAGTCCCTTTATCAAAGTCATTAATATAGATTGTAAATAATTGAGGCCCCAGCACCGATCCCTGCAGCACCCCACTAGTCACTGTTTGCCAACTGGAAAATGACCCATTTATCCTGACTCTCTGTTTTCTGTTAGTTAGCCAATCCTCTATCCATGCGAATATATTACCCCCAATCCCAATGACAGATGTTAGGCTAACTAATCTATAGTTTCCTGCTTTTTGTCTGCCTCCTTTTTTAAATAGGAGCGTTACATTTGCGGGTTTCCAATCTGCTGGGACCTCCCCAGAATCCAGGGAATTTTGGTAGATTACAACCAATGCATCCACTATCTCTGCAGCCACTTCTCTTAAGGCCCTAGGATGTAAGGCACCAGATCCAGTGGACTTGTCCGCCTTTAGTCCCATTATTTTACCTAGTACTACTTCATTTGTGATAATGATTGTATTAAGTTCCTCCCTCCCTATAGCTCCTTGATTATCCACTATTGAGCTCGAGTTGGTGCAGCTGGAGACACCTCCTGCACTCATGGTCGTCCCGGCTGTGCGAAGCGTCTAGGACTTCCCACATGCCACAGGATGTGCAATCCACGGGACTAAGCTGCCCTGCCATCCCTCCAGTTACACTCAGAACTATCAAGTAGAACTAAACTTTAAACCTTAGCAAAATACACCCAGCCACTACTCAACAACAGCTGATTTAATTAATTAGTTTTCCTTAGATAATAAATATCACTTATCTATTTAATTGCAGTTCCTAACTTACACCAATGCCCAAGGTTTTAAAAAAAGAAAGAAAAGAAAAATAATCACCAATACGTGCACACATTGTACGTGGCCATAGAGACTGCGATTTTTGGCCCAGTATTAGATCAAAGGAAGAGGCTTAAAATGTTGCCAAAAAGGGCAGTAAGCCTGAGGATTGGGAGGATTTTAGAATTCAGCCAAGGAGGACCAAGCAATTGATAAAGAAAGGGAAAATATAATATGAGAGTAAATGAGCGAGAGACATAAAAACAGATTGTAAAAGCTTCTAAAGGTGCGTAAAAAGGAAAAGATTAACAAAAGTGTAGGTCCATTACAGGCTGAGACAGGAGAAATTATAATGGGGAATAAGGAAATGGCAGAAAAATTAAACAAGTACTTTGCGTCTGTCTTCACGGAAGAAGACGCAATAAAACCTCCCGGAAATAGTGGAGCACCAAGGGTCTAGCGAGAATGAGGAACTGAAAAAAATTAGTATTAGTAAAAAAATAGTATTGGAGAAATTAATGGATCTGAAAGCCAATAAATCCCCTGGGTTTTGAAAGAGATGGCTATAGAGATAGTGGATGCATTTGGTTGTCATCTTCCAAAATTCCATAGATTCTAGAACGGTTCCCACAGATTGGAAGGTAGTAAATGTAACCCCGCTATTTAAGAATGGAGGGAGAGAGAAAAGTGGGAACTACAGACCGGTTAGCCTGACATCGGTACAGGTGCAACATCCGGAACTCCGAAAACTGGAATTAACTAAACACCGGACATTTTGCGCATGGCTAATGGAGTTGTCCAGAATCACTGTCCGAAAACCGGACATTTTTGAGGCAAAACCCCGAATCTGGCAGGATTCGGTCGAGGTTTCCGGATTTCAGACTATTGATTTTCTTGTCTGAAATCCGGAAAAACCCAAAAACCGGAACGAACTCAGTCCTGAGGATTCTGGATTTCAGATGTTGTATCTGTAGTAGGTAAAATGCTAGAATCTATTATTAAGGACATGGTAAAGGGCATTTGAAAAATAATAATATGATTGGGCAGAGTCAACATGGAATAATGAAAGGGAAATCATGTTTGACAAATCTGTTAAGAGTTTTTTGAGGTTGTAACTAGCAGGATAAGGGGGAACCAGTGGCTGGGGTGTATTTGGATTTTCAGAAGATATTTTATAAGGTGCCATAGAAGAGGTTATTAAACAAAATTAGGGCTCATGGGATTGAGGATTGGTTAACGGACAGAAAACAGAGAGTAGGAATAAACACATCATTTTCAGGTTAGCAGACTAACTAATGGGGTACCGCTAGGATCGATGCTTGGGCTCCAGCTATTCACAATCTATATCAATGATTTGGATGCAGGGACCAAATGTAATATACCCAAGTTTGCTTGATGATACAAAGCTAAGTGGGAATGTAAGGATGTAAATGGACTTCAAAGGTATATAGACAGGTTAAGTGAGTGGGCAAGAACATGGCAAATGGAATATAATGGGGAGAAATGTGACGTTATCCACTTTGGTAGGAAAAATAGAAAAACAGAGTATTTTTTAAACGGTGAAACATTGGGAAATGTTGGTGTTCAGAGGGACCTGGGTGTCCTTGTACACGAATCACTGGACATTAACATGCAGGTACAGCAAGCAATTAAGAAAGCAAATGGTATGTTGGCTTTTATAACAAGAGGATTTGAGTATAAGTAAAGATGTCTTACTGCAATTATAAGAGCCCGGTGAGACCACATCTGCAGTATTGTGCACAGTTTTGATCTCCTTACCAAAGGAAGGATATACTTGGCATAGAGTGCAACAAAGGTTCACCAGACTGATTCCTGGGATAGGGGGATCGTCCTAGGAGGAGAGATTGAGTAGACTAGGCCTATATTCTGTAGAGTTTAGAAGAATGAGAGGTAATCTCATTGAGACATACAAAATTCTTACAGGGTTGACAGGGTAGATGCAGGGAGGATGTTTCCCCCGGGCTGGGGAGTGTAGAACCCGGGGTCACAGTCTCAGAATAAGGGATCGACCAATGAGATGAGGAGAAATTTCTTCACTCAGAGAATAGTGAATCTTTGGAATTCTCTACCCCAGAGGGCTGTGGATGCTCAGTCGTTGAGTATATTCAAGATAGAGATCGATAGATTTTTGAATATTAAGGGAATCAAGAGATATTGGGATAGTGCAGGAAAGTGGAGTTGAGATAGAAGATCAGCCATGATCTTAATGAATGGCGGAGCAGGCTCGAGGGGCCGAATGCCCTACTCCTGCTCCTAATTCTTATGTTCTTAATCCTGAATTCCATTCATTGTAAGGGATGGGGAAGTTAACCCTGTGAAGAGAGTAATTCCTCGAGGGCTTCATTTTACAATTAGTGCACCCAGTTGCAGAACATTGTGTGATAGGAATGCACATCAGGTATTCGGGCTCGGATTAGACTGGCCTCTAATTAATAAATAGAAGATTGCATAGAAGGCGTTGATCTCGATGCCCAAAGGCTTGATGCGCTCCTGTTGCATGAAAGACAGATTAATTAAATCCATCTTCTAGTTGTCCCATTTAGCAAATCTATAAACTAAGCATTAACATGGCAGAATTTGTTCTCGATGTTCATCTGCTTCTCCTAAAAGTCCCCCCGGCCTAAACGGATGACAAGAACAGGAGAGGAAATTCTAGGGTTAAATTCTGCTCAACTCTTAAACAACAATGAAGGGAATCTCATCCAAAGTTCTGCAGCAGTTTCACAGCATTGGCACAGCGTGCGGCCCTACTGCATTGATATGTGTCAGAAAATGCAGACATGTTGAGCAACCACAAATGCTGACATGGACATTGTGAAATGATGATGGTTGGCATTTAGGTTACAGTTCTGTATTTCATAAGATTCTTACAGATGATTATTTGGAATACAGAAGAGTATTCAGCTAATATTAGTTCCAGAATACTCTCCCTCCCTTGCCCTTCCCTTGTATTTTTTTCCCGTTGCCCTCTGCGTGCATTCACTCCTCTTCCATTCTCTCCCTTCAGTTCATACCGCATCTAGTTGTTTCTTAAATACAACTGGGTCTTTAGTTTCACCAATCTCGTGAATTCCATTCCAGTTACCTTTTAAACCTGTGTCCCCTTGTTCTACTCCCACAATTTAAGTACCAAAGTGCAAACTATTCCCAACCGGTAACTTTCCCGCCCCGCCCCGCCTCTGTTTTCACCCCGAAAACAGAAAAGCCTAAAATCCAGCCCCAGATACCTTAATAAGATCACCTCTCAGGTGCCTCCTTACCAGGTGGAGAAACCTGAGACTCTCCAGTTTTTCCTTAAAACTTAGACCCATGACACCAGGGATCAGCCTTGTGGCTCTTCTCCGCACTGCCTCCAGTGCTTCAGTGTCTCCCTTGTGACTTAGTGACTAGAACTGACAAAGGAAAAAGAACTTGTATTTATATAGTGCATTTTACAACGTCAGGATGTCCCAAAACACTTTACAGCCAATGAAGTACTTTTGACGTGTAGTCACTGTTGTAATGTAGGGAAATGTGGCAGCCAACAACAGCAATCTAATGACCAGATAATCTGTGTTTAGGTGTTCTTTGAGGGATAAGTATTGACCAGGACACCGGGGAGAACTCCCCTGCTCTTCTTCGAATAGTGCCATGGGACATTTTACATCCACCTGAGAGAGCAGACAGCGCCTCGATTTAACATCTCATCTGAAAGATGGCATCTACACTGCAGCACTCCCTCAGTACGGCAGCGGAGTGTCAGCCAAGATTTTGTGCTCAAGTCTGTGAGGTAGGATTTCAACCCACAACTATCTGACTCAGAGGCGAGGCTGACACACTTGAAGGTGGAGCATTGTACATTTTGATTACATTCCTTATATTCAACTGTTTTGGCCATGTAGAAGCATAGAATGGTACAACACAGAAGGAGGCCATTCGGCCCATCATGCCTATGGTAGAGCTATCCAATCCCACTCCCCTGCTCTTTCCCCACAGCTTTGTAATTTTTTCCCTTCAAGTATTTATCCAATTCTCTTTTGAATGTTACTATTGAATCTGCTTCCATCACCCTTTCAGGCAGAGAATTCCAGATTGCAACAACGCGTTGTGTAGCAAAAGGTTTCCTCATCTCACCTCTGGTTCTTTTTCCAATCACTTTAAACCTGTGTCCTCTGGTTACTGACCCTCCTGCCACTGGAAACAGTTCCTCCTTATTTACTGTATCAAAGCCATTCATGATTTTGATACTTCCAGCCATTCTCCTCTTAACCTTCTGTGCTCTGAGGAGAACAACCCCAGCTTCTCCAGTCCCTCCACACAACTGAAGTCCCACATCCCTGGTACCATTCCAATAAATCTCTTCTGCTCCTTCTCCAAGATCTTGACATCCTTCCTATAACTGAACACACTACTTAGCTGAGGCCTAACATGTTTATAAAGATTTAGCATGACCTCTTTGCTTTTGTACTTTATTCCTCTATTAATATAGCCAACAATCCCATATGCTTTTTTAACAGCCTGCTCAGCTTGTCCTGCCACCTTCAAAGGTTTGTGTCCCTACATCCCCAGGTCTCTTTGTTCCTGCACTCCCTTGAAAATTGTACCAATTAGTTCATATTGCCTCTCCTCATTCTTCCTACCAAATTATATCACTTCACAATTCTCTGCATTAAATTTAAATTTAAACTTTGAAATTATACCTTGTATACCCAAGTCCAGGCCATTAATATGTATTAAAAAGAGCACTGGTCGTACTAGCAACCCCTGAGGAACACCACTGTATACTATCCAGTCTGAAAAACAACCGTTCACCACTACTCTCTGCTTTCTGTCCTTTAGCCAATTTTGTATCCACGCTACTACTGTCGCTTTAATCCCATGGCCTTTAATTTTGCTAACAAGTCTATTATGTGCTACTCTGTCAAACACCTTTTGGAAGTCCATATACAGAACATCAACAGCACTACTTAGGGATGGGCAATAAATGCTGGCCATACCATTGCCGCCCACATCCCATAAACAAATAAAAAAACAACCCTCATCAACCCTCTCCATTACTTCATCATAGAACTAAATCAAGTTAGTCAAACACGAATTGCCTTTAACAAATCCGTGCTGACTTTTATTTATTAGCTCATACTTTTCCAAGTGGCAATTAATTTTGTCTCTGATTATTGTCTCTAAACGTTTCTCACCATGTAGTTCAACATTCTTTTGGCCTTGTTGATTGTTGCTTTATGTAGGTTCGACGTGTAGCATAGCGTCTCCTAAGACACTTAGGTCTCTTTGCACTTTATCCTTAATTTTCCAGGTGGTTCCTCATTTGTTCCTTCAGTACTTCACAATGAATGTCAAGCTGACTCGCCTGTAGTTCCAAGTTACCTGTTTGCCAGCTGTGGCACAAGGTAGCACACTTGCCTCTGAATCAGAAGGTTGTGGGTTAAAGTCCCACTCCAGGAACTTGAGCACATAAATCTAGGCTGACACTCCAATGCAGTACTGAGGGAGCGCTGCACTGTCGGGCAGATGAGACATTAAACCGAGGTCCCGCCTGCCCCCACAGGTGGACGTAAAAGATCCTATGGTACTATTTCGAAGATGGGTAGGGGAGTTATCCCCGGTGTTCTGGCCAATATTTATCCCTCAATCAACATCACAAAAACAGATTATCTGGTCATTCTCACATTGATTTTTGTGGGAGCTTGCTGTGTGCAAATTAGCTGCCACGTTTCCCACATTACAACAGTGACTACGCTTCAAAAAGTACTTCATTAGCTGTAAAGTGCTTTGAGACATCCGGTGGTCGTGGAAGGTGCTATATAAATTCAAGTCTTTATACCTCTTTTTGGAAATTGGTGCCATGTTCCTCAGACACAATCCAATTTTTTTAAACATGCCTTAAAGATACCTGCTAGAATGAAAGGAATAGGGCGAACTAAAAAGACAAACACTGTGGAAGAGTGGATGACAGAAAAATGAAGAAAACCCTAGACTGTTCTGATGGGAAAGTGCACCATATGCCATAAACACCTAGGGCATGTGTTACTATGAATGTCAAGCCACCAGTTATGTTCCTGTGACATCTTGACATGAGAAGGCAATTTTGAAGGGTACAGTGCAATTCAATAGACATATTAACAAACTTTACTAAGCCTGTTGACATTCAAGCCGCTCTTTGCATGGCACAATTGTATTTTACTTTGATACAGACTGTAGGCATTGAAATTCAGTGCCTCACAAGTATCCTGGGCTTTGGATGTATTAACAAGTTGTGATCATGGGTGATTTTTGTTATATATGTGGACTTGTATTTACTCTGTACAGCCACCAGAGGGCTCCTCCCCTGGAGTTCCAAGAGATCCCATAGTCTCTTGGGAACACAAGTATTTAAGGAGGCTTCACTGGTTGGAGAGGCACTCTGGAGACCTGCAATAAAAGACTAAGGTATTTTACTTTACTTTGAGCTCACAGTGTTCAGTCTGACTTTTTCTCCAGACACAACAATTTTAACCTCCATATTGATTGGACAAATCCAATTGGTCAGGGTAGCCTTGAGGAAGAGTTCATAGAGTGCATAACGGATGGGTTCCTTGAGCAGTATGTAACGGAACCAACCAGGGAGCAGGCTATCTTAGATCTGGTCCTGTATAATGAGACAGGATTAATACACAATCTCCTAGTAAAGGATCCCCTTGGAATGAGTGATCACAGCATGATTGAATTTCAAATTCACATGGAGGGTGAGAAAGCTGGATCGCTAACCAGCGTATTAAGCTTAAATAAACGAGACTATGAAGGTATGAGGGCAGAGTTGGCTAAAGTGGACTGGGAAAATAGATTAAAATGTAGGGCGGTTGATGAACAGTGGTGTACATTTAAGGAGATATTTCTCAACTCTCAAGAAAAATATATTCCAGTGAGGAGGAAAGGGTGTAAGAGAAAAGATAGCCATCTGTGGCTAACTAAAGAAATAAAGGACAGTACCAATTAAAAACAAGGGCATACAAAGTGGCCAAAATTAGTGGGAGGACAGAAGACTGGGAAGCTTTTAAAAGCCAGCAAAGAACGACTAAAAAAATGATTAAGAAAGGGAAGATAGACTATAAAAGTAAACTTGCACAAAATATAAAAACAGATAGCAAGAGTTTCTATAGGTATATAAAAAGGAAAAGAGTGGCTAAAGTAAATGTTGGTCCCTTAGAGGACGAGACCGGGGAATTAGTAATGGGAACATAGAGATGGCAGAAACTCTGAACAAATATTTTACATCAGTTTTTACAGTAGAAGACACTAACAATATCCCAACAGTGGATAGTCAAGGGGCTATAGGGGGGGAGGAACTTAATACAATCACAATCACTAAGGAGGTGATACTCAGTAAGATAATGGGACTAAAGGCAGATAAATCCCCTGGACCTGATGGCTTGCATCCTAGGGTCTTAAGAGAAGTAATGGCAGGGATTGTGGATGCATTGGTTGTAATTTACCAAAATTCCCTGGATTCTGTGGCGGTCCCAGCAGATTGGAAAACTGCAAATGTAATGCCCCTATTGAAAAAAGGAGGCAGACAAAAAGCAGGAAACTATAGACCAGTTAGCCTAACATCTGTGTTTGGGAAAATGTGGGAGTCCATTATTAAAGAAGCAGTAGCAGGGCTTTTGGATAAGCAAAATTCAGTCAGGCAGAGTCAGCATGGATTTATGAAGGGGAAGTCATGTTTGACAAATTTGCTGGAGTTCTTTGAGGATGTAATGAACAGGGTGGATAAAGGGGAACCAGTGTATGTGGTGTATTTGGACTTCCAGAACGCATTTGACAAGGTGCCACATAAAAGGTTACTGCATAAGATAAAAGTTCATGGGGTTTGGGGTAATATATTAGCATGGATAGAGGATTGGCTAACTAACAGAAAACAGAGAGTCAGGATAAATGGTTCATTCTCTGGTTGGCAACCAGTAACTAGTGGGGTGCCACAGGGATCAGTGCTGGGACCCCAACTATTTACAATCTATATTAACGACTTGGAAGAAGGGACTGAGTGTAATATAGCCAAGTTTGCTAGTGATACAAAGATGGGAGGAAAAGCAATGTGTGAGGAGGACACAAAAAATCTGCAAAATGACATAGACAGGCTAAGTGAGTGGGCAAAAATTTGGCAGATGGAGTATAATGTTGGAAAGTGTGAGGTCATGCACTTTGGCAGAAAAAAAATCAAAGAGCAAGTTATTATTTAAATGGAGAAAGATTGCAAAGTGCCGCAGTACAGCGGGACCTGGGGGTACTTGTGCATGAAACACGAAAGGATAGTATGCAAGTACAACAAGTGATCAGGAAGGCCAATGGTATCTTGGCCTTTATTGCAAAGGGATGGAGTATAAAAGCAGGGAAGTTTTGCTACAGCTATATAATGTATTGGTGAGGCCACACCTGGAATACTGCGTGCAGTTTTGGTTTCCATATTTATGAAAGGATATACTTGCTCTGGAGGCAGTTCAGAGAAGGTTCACTAGGTTGAGTCCGGGGTTGAGGGGGTTGACTTATGAGGAAAGGTTGAGTAGGTTGGGCCTCCACGCATTGGAATTCAGAAGAATGAGAGGTGATCTTATTGAAACGTATAAGATTATGAAGGGGCTTGACAAGGTGGATGCAGAGAGGATGTTTCCACTGATGGGGAAGACTAGAAATAGAGGGCATGATCTTAGAATAAGGGGCCGCCCATCAGTGGGTTGTAAATCTGTGGAATTTGCTGCCTCAGAGAGCTGTGGAAGCTGGGACATTGAATAAATTTAAGACAGAAATAGACTGTTTCTTGAGCGATAAGGGGATAAGGGGTTATGGGGAGCGGGTGGGAAAGTGGAGCTGAGTCCATGATCAGATCAGCCATGATTTTATTGAATGGCGGAGCAGGCTCGAGGGGCCGTATGACCTACTCCTGTTCCTATTTTTTATGATTTAACAAAATGACTGTTTCTGAAGTGAATACAGGAACTGGCTGTTGCTAACCACTTGTTATTTTAAACAGTAAACAGCTATTCCATATTATAGGTGCTGAGCATGAACTGAGTTGTACTGACAAGATTTCTGGTGACCTATGAAATCTTACATTGATATTTAATGTCGTTGCACTTTCTGAACTACATACCAGTCCCAATCTTTGCCATGCCTGTGTAACCTGAATTTCCTTTGGTGTTCATTCGCATGTGCATTTTGATTGCTGCTCTGGACCTGCGCCCATTACTTCTTTTTCCCTTTTGTTACTTCTCTCAACCCCTCTTGTTGCTCTTCTGTCCTGTCTCATCCCATTCTTGTCACCCAGTCATGCCACCTTTCATTTCTTCCCTCAGCTACTTAGCCCCCCTCTGATCCTCACCCCAACCCATCACTACTCATCAATCTTACAACAAAAAAAACAGATTATCTGGTCATTATCACATTGCTGTTTGTGGGAGCTTGCTTGTGCACAAATTGGCTGCCGCATTTCGCACATTATAACAGGGATGTAGTTATTTGCAACAGAAAAATGCTCTGATTGGGTCCCCTTGATCACATGACCTGATTGCAGATTGGTCCCCTTGGAGAATAACAGACACCCAGAAGTTTCTCTGGACTTTGTAATTAGAATCGTCCAGCCCAAGTTCTCAGTGACTTTGCAAAGTGTAATTCGAGCCGTTCTGACTGCCGAGTCCAGACAGGAGCTCCCCCCTACTAGCCCAAGTTCCTGCCCCAACCCCCAGCCCAAGTTCCTGCCCCATCCCAGCACAAGGTCCTGACCGCTCCCCAGCCCAAGTTCCTGATTCCCCCCCCCAGCCCAAGTTCCTGATCCCCCCCCCCCCAACCAAAGTTCATGTCCCATCCCAGCCCAAGTTCCTGATCCCCTCCCCAACCCAAGTTCCAGTCCATGTTCCTGACCTTACCCCCCTCCCCGCCATAGATCGGACATTGTGTGTGGGTCACGGATTGTTAACAGATTGATTGGATATGAAGTGAATAGTGACGGTGTCATGACTCTCTGCCCCACTCTCTCTCCCCTCCCCAGTCACTCTCTCTCTCTCCCCTCCCCCAGTCTCTCCCCCCCCCCCCCCCGGCCTCCCCAGTCTCTCTCTCTCCCACAGAAGGTCGCGGAAATGTTTGTGTAATCACAGCAATATTCTAGGCAAAAGCACTGAAGATAATCCAACAGCTAGAAGCAGCTCCAGTGGCAATGAGCTCCATGCGGCACAGCTCCTCACGATACAAGCCCCACTTCCGGGTTCGGGTTCGAGGAGTCTGCGCATTCGCGGGACGACGGGGCGGAGTCCAGAGGGCGGTGGTGCGCATGCGTTGGTGTCCGGGGGGAGGGGGGCGGAATCCAGGGCGTGCAGGTGAAGAAAGACGCTCAAAATACTAGTACAAATAATCACTCAGTTACAACAGTGACTGCACTACAAAAGTACTTCATTGGCTGTAAAGCGCTTTGAGTCATCCGCTGGTCGTGAAAGGCGCTATATAAATGTAAGTCGTTTTCTTTCTTCCTACTCTTCTGCCGCCATCTCAGACTTGAATCTCTCTTGCATAAGTTCCCAACTCCCAGTTCTCTATTACTTACGTCTACTTACACCCCTCTCCCCTTCCTTCCAACAACGAATACAAGCTCATTTCTTTTTCAAGATTGAAATCATCCATTCAGTTGCCTCCTCTGCATCTCCCTTCCCTTGCCCATTAAGCCAACCGCTGCCAAGGCTATCCCTATCATAACCCTGAACAACCCACGTATTTTCTAATTTCTCTCCTATCTCCCCTCATGCTCTCTCCAAGCTCATCTTGTCTTTTAAGATCCTCCTCCTGCTCACTTGACCCCATTCCCACTAAACTGCTGACCACCCAGCTTCTTTTCCTAGCCCCAATGCTACCTGATATTGCAGAGGGTTCCCGCTCCTCGGGTACCGTCCCTCTCGCTTTCAAAACCACCAACATTACCCTCCTCAAAAAAAACCACCCTTGACCCCTGTGACCTTACATCTCCAATCTCCCTTGAACATGTGGTTGCCTCCCAGATCCATACCCAGTTTTCCTGCAACTCCATGTTTGAATCTCTCCAAACAGGTCTCTGGCCCTGCCACAGCACTGAAACTGCCTTAATCAAAGTCACAAATACCTTTCTTCTCAAACGCTCTGCAGACTTTCACACTGTCTACTATACTATCTTCCTGCAATGTCTCTCCTCCATTGTTCACCTCAGTGGGACTGCCCTCACTTGGTTCCACTCTTACCTATCCAATCAACCTCTTTAAGGTCACCCCTCAGCCTTCTTTTTTCAAGAGAAAAGAGACCCAGCCTGTTCAACCTTTCCTGATAAGAATACCCTCGCATCTCTGGCATCATCCTGTAAATCTCTGCACTCTCTCCAGTCCTTCTATATCCTTTTTATAATATGGCGACCAGAACTGTACGCAGTGCTCTAAGTGTGGTCTAACCAAGGTTCGATACGGGTTTAGCATAACTTCCCTACTTTTCAATTCTATCCATCTAGAAATAAACCCTAGTGCTCGTTTTGCTTTTTTTTTATGGCCTTTTAATGATTTGTGTATTTGTACTCCAGGATCCCTTTGTTCCTCTACTCTCCAAGTAATAAGAGACCACCCTATTCTTCCTACCAAAATGTAATACCTCACATTTATCTGTGTTGAACTTCATTTGGCAATTATATGCCCAATCTGTTTATTAATGTCATCCCGTAATTTGTTGCAGTCCTCCTCAGTGTTGACTATCCCCCCAATTTGGTGTCATCCGCAAATTTAGAAATTGTTAATGTGAATTATGAACAACAGCATCGATCCTTGTGGAACACCACTACCCACCTTCTACGATTGTGAATAACTACCCTTTACCCTGACTCTCTGCTTTTCTTCTTGAAGCCAGCTAGCTCTCCATTCTGCTACTTGTCCTCTGCCTCTGCATTCTCTGACCTTTTTCATCAGTCTATTATGGGGCAACTTATTGAAGGCCTTTTGAAAATTTAGATAAATTACACCTGATCCTACAATGGCCGAAATTAAAAATTCTAAACCTTGTGTTTAAATGCTTCCAATGGCCATACCCCCTCCCTACCTCTAACCTTTTCCATCCCTAAAACCCTCCAACTCTGACCTTGTGCATTCCCACTCCTTTTGTCGCTCCATTGATGGATATTTCTTCAGCCATCTAGGCCTTACGTTTTGAAATTCCCTCCCTCTCCACCTCCCTCTCCTGCTTTGATGTCCACCTCCCCTTAAAACCCATCTCTTTGACCAAGCTTTTTGTCAACCCTTCTAATATTCCTTCTTTGGCTTGGTATCTATTTTTGCCTGATTAAGCCTGTGTGAAGTGCCTTGGAACGTGTTTTTGACATTAAAGAAGCTAAATAAATGCAAGCTGTTGTATTAAAATCTGAAGTTAAATGTCTTAAATAAGAATATCATTTACTTCATGCTGTTCTTCATATAACAGCTCAGCATTCTTCCCAAGGCAGAGGACTGTAACAGGCCCTGCAGAATAATGACCTGAAATTTACAATATCAGGTTGTAACTTGCATGCACTGTTATACAGTGTCTAGTGATTACATAGCACTGCACAAAATAGTAGATAAATAGGAAAGCCAAACTGATTTTCATTTTATACAATATGTTTGATTCAAGCACACTAATACTTCCATGCTTTGCCATTGTATTCATTACATTATTTAAAAAAAATTAACGATATGATGAAAATCTAACAAACCAATCTAAGAAGCACAACTTATTGTGTCTGTAAGCACTCTAGTAATGATTCCACGAGGTCAGGTATTGTACTTGAACTGTGGTGACCTTAGTCCATTTATTACCGCTCCTGGATGAGGATACAGCATGGTGAGCTCCCTTTTATACCTGGTTACCTGTCGTGTACAGCTGACCCCCTAGGTCTCCACCAGTTGCACCCTCTGGTGGTACAGGCATAGTGTATACAGTGTGAAGGTACATTCAGTAGTCTTGTGTAACTGTACATTGAGTGTATACTTATGTTATACATACACAACACAACTTAATTGCATGTTCTCCATAAGCCAGTGTAAAATCTAACTCTTACAACACTAACAACCTGCATTTATATAGTGCCTTTAATGTAATAAAACATCCCAAGACGCTTCAGAGGAGCGTTATCAAACAAAATTTGTCACCGAGCCACATATTAGGGCAGATCAAAGAAGTAGGTTTTAAGGAGTATCTTAAAGGAGGAAAAAGAGGTAGAGAGGCAGAGAGCTTTGGGGGAGGAATTCCAGAGCTGAGGACCTTGACAACTGAAGGCACGGCACCAATGATGGAGTGATTCAAATCAAGGATGCTCTATAGGCCAGGATTAGAGGAACGCAGATATCTCAGGAGGTTAAAGGCTGGAGGAGACTACAGAGATAGGGAGGAGTGAGGCCATGGAGGGATTTGAAAACAAGGATGAGAACTTTAAAATCGAGCCGTTGCTTAACTAGGAGCCAATGTAGGTGAGCTAGCACAGGCGTGATGGGTGAACGGGACTTGGTACGAGTTAGGACACGGGCAGCAGAGTTTTGAATGACCTACCACATGGCTCCAGTTGAGTTATCTGATCTCATTACCTCATTGCATTGATAACTCATTGTTTCCAACAGTCAGAAGAATATGCACCAGGGAGCAAGTAGCATGGTGTATCAAATGAGCAGCAAGGAGTGCTCCTGCAAAGAATAACTTTAACATTAGCTGCACAAAGCAGCAACGTTGCCAACATGGGGATGAGTGCTTGCAGGCCTTTGTGGATACATTGGGGTGTCCCACACGTTCAGCTAACCAATCAAAATGAAAAACACGAAAGACATGTGCATTACACAGCAGCATTGTCATCGTTTTGCAGGTTTCAGATCATTAAATGCCTCGTCAGCAACTTAACAAGTCGCTCAGCAGCATTATCGCAGGTGATTTTTAATCACTCTTCTATTGTGCGTGCCTTCTAATGTAGCGGTTCTCAAACGTTTTTGGTTGAAAGACCTCTTTTCAAATGGATTAGTAATAACAGACCCCCCCCCCCATCTAAATTATTGTTGCCCCATTGTATTGGTAATGTACTAAGATCTCCTGACAATGAATTGCAATATAATTATGGCGACATTTACAAAATGGAAATCTTTGAAGTATGTATGTATAAAATGATAGTGATTTTAAAGCATTGATTTTTTAAAAATTACAAATGGATTGATTGTTCAGTGTATTCAAGTGCTGCCCAGGTTATGATGTCAGATTTGCTCCTTGGCCAGCCCTTGACCGTAGACAGACAGATATAATGTGATACAAAAGCAAAATACGGCGGATGCTGGAATCTGAAATAAATACTGAGCATGCTGGAAATCTCAGCGGGTCAGGCAGCTGTGAGAGAGAAAAACAAAGCTAACGTTTCGGGTCGACGACCCTTCGTGATATAATGTGATGTACGTCCGACTTACACGGCCTGTTCTTTTTGGCCAAATCCCAGCGCTGCTGCAGCCGGCTGGGAGTCGGGAAGGGATCTTTGTTTACAGACGGTCGGTTCTTCTCCGAACAGCTGGACCTGCTCCTGATCCTTATGTTTTTATATCAGAAAAGCTGCATCTTGTAAATTTTATCGTGACTGGGCAGCACTGCATAGTGGTAAAATTATTTGAAAGCAGTGATCGTTCAAAACACCAAAGGCTTCTTTAGATTTTAAATCTTTGTGTGACTTTCTCCAAGTGAGTCAAGACATTCACAAATGGTTGAACTTGTGGGCAGACGTACATTGTTTATGGCTTGTAAGTGAAGATTATAATGTGAGCTGTTGCACATGATCAAGAAAGGTTTCAAAAGTGAGATAATCCAGTTATATCATGCTGTAGTGATACCTGTCCTCCTGTATGGCTCAGAGACATGGACCATGTAGAGTAGACACCTCAAGTCGCTGGAGAAATACCACCAACGATGTCTCCGCAAGATCCTACAAATCCCCTGGGAGGACAGATGCACCAACATTAGCATCCTCCACCAGGCCAACATCCCCAGCATTGAAGCACTTACCACACTTGATCAGCTCCGCTGGGCAGGCCACATCGTTCGCATGCCAGACACGAGACTCCCAAAGCAAGCGCTCTACTCAGAACTCCTTCACGGCAAACAAGCCAAAGGTGGGCAGAGGAAACGTTACAAGGACACCCTCAAAGCCCCCCTGATAAAGTGCGACATTCCCGCTAACACTGGGAGTCCCTGGCTAAAGACTGCCCTAAGTGGAGAAAGTGCATCCGGGAGGGCGCTGAGCACCTTGAGTCTCATCGCCGAGCGCATGCAGAAATCAAGGAAAGAACATGCGGCAAACCTGTCCCACCCACCCCTTCCCTCAACGATGATCTGTCCCACCTGTGACAGGGACTGTGGTTCTCGTATTGGAATGTTTAGCCACCTAAGAACTCATTTTAAGAGTGGAAGCAAGTCTTCCTCGTTTCCGAGGAACTGCCTATGATAATGATGATGATGATGATGAGTAAGTGTACTCAGCCTTGCTGTGACAAAAAGCCCTGTGCTTTTCTGCCTCCGACTGCTGTTGCTGGTGGTGGCACTGTGCCTGCTGCTGGCCCAAAGCCTTGTTCCCTCCCTCCTTCTCCTCTGTCCCTCCCGCAGCGCACAGCCGCCGCTGCCCCTTCCAACAGCGCCCGGGCACTCCTCACCCGCTCGCTCTTGGTCACCGACTGAGATTTGTATGGCGGACCCCATTTAAAGTCTCCATTGACCCCCCAGGGGTCCGCGGACCTGTTTGAAAACCACTGTTCTGATGAACTTTTCAAAATAGTGCATTCCTGCAAGTTGGTTGCAATGCCAGTAATACAAAAGAACACATCTTTAACACATTTTCTGCTTGATAAGAATTTCTCTCCCCTGGAGATTTAGATAGGAATAGGAGTAGGTCATTCAGCCTCTCGAGTCCGTTCCACCATTCAATTAGGTCATGGCTGATCTGTACCTCAACTCCATTTACCCGTCTTTGATCATATCCCTAGATACCCTTACCTAATAAAAGTCTGTCAATCACAGTCTTAAAAATTTAAATTGACCCAGCATCCTCAGCCATTTGGGGGAGAGAGTTCCAAATTTCCACTACCCTTTGTGATACATCCTTACTATACAGTATAGATGCACACGAGGCCCATGCTTGAGAAAAGGTCAGTCTGTGACCTGTCCTTTATTCCTTAGCACTCAAGTGATGAAGGTGGGTGGAGCTTCCCCTTTTATACATGAAGGTCCAGGTTAGGAGTGTCTCCCATCTAGTGGTCATTGTTCTCACAGTGTACAACTTGGGTCAGATTACACATGGGTTACAATGCTGGTTGAATACATGACATCACCTCCCCCCCAAAGTCTTATTGGGATCACAGGTTGAGTCTCTCTGGTGGTTTACGCTTTCTTGTAGAGCGCCTGAGTTGGGGCTCCGGTTGTTGGGCGCTGGCCTGAGTATCTGCTGTTTGCGGTGCCTCAGGCCTATCCAGACTGCCCGCAGTGATTGGGCTCTCCTCCCTTTGGTTCCGGTGTTCGGTCACTTGTGGTGGAGTGAACTCTACATCATGTTCTTCCTCTGCTTCTTCTATGGGGTTGCTGAACCTCCTTTTTGTTTGATCTACGTGTTTGCGGCAGATTTGTCCATTGGTAAGTTTAACTACCAGAATCCTATTCCCCTCTTTGGCAATCACCGTGCCTGCGAGCCATTTGGGCCCTGCAGCTTAGTTGAGGACAAAAACAGGATCACTTACATCAATACATCGCGCCCTCGCATTCCTGTCATGGTAGTCATATTGTGGCTGGCGCCTGCTCTCGACAATTTCTTTCGGGTCGGGGCTGGGGGGGGGAGCGGGTTTCGGGTCGGGGCGGGAGGGGGGAGCGGGTGTCGGGTGTCGGGTCCGGGGGGGGGGGAGCGGGCGTCGGGTCGGGGCGGGGAGAGTGGGTGTCTGGTCGGAGGGGGGGGGGGGAGCGGGTGTCGGGTCTCGGGTCCGGGGGGGGGAGCGGGTGTCGGGTCGGGGCGGGGAGAGCGGGTGTCTGGTCGGAGGGGGGGGGGGGGAGCGGGTGTCGGGACTCGGGTCGGGGGGGGGGAGCGGGTGTCGGGTCGGGGCGGGGAGAGCGGGTGTCTGGTCGGAGGGGGGGGGGGGAGCGGGTGTCGGGTCTCGGGTCCGGGGGGGAGCGGGTGTCGGCTCGGAGTGGGTGTCGGGTCGGGGCGGGGAGAGCGGGTGTCTGGTCGGAGGGGGGGGGGGAAGCGGGTGTCGGGACTCGGGTCGGGGGGGGGTAGCGGGTCTCGGGTCGGGGCGGGGGGGGGAGTGGGTCTCGGGTCGGGGCGGGGGGGAGCGGGTGTCGGCTCGGAGCGGGTCTCGGGTCAGGGCGGGGGGTGGGGGGAAGCAGGTGTCTGGTCGGCGGGTGGGGGGCCGCGGGTGTCGGGTCGGGTCTGGTCGGCGGGGGGGGAGCGAGTGTCGGGTCTGGTCGGGGGGGAGCAGCAGCTGGCCGTGGGAGGAGCCTCATTCACGCAGCCCCAGTGAGGCCATTGGGCCAGGGCTAGGGGCTGCGTGCTTCGGGCCCCTCCCACACAGTTCGGTGCCTGGAGCTACTGCACTTGCGTGCCGACTGTAGCGCGCATGTGCAGAGGTCCCGGCACTGTTTTCAGCGCCGGGACCTGGCTCCGCCCCCCTACAGCTCGTGCCGGCTGCGCCGAGGGCCAGAGGACCTGTAAGTAGGTGGAGAAAACCGAGGATTTTTTTAGGCGCCGTTTTAGGCGCGAAAAACGGGCGCCCAGTTCGAAGGGGCGCCCGTTTTTTTTCTTGTGGAAACTTGGGCCCAATGTATCTACTCTAAAGAAATCCCATTATCATTTTAAACACCTCAATTAGATCATCCCGCAACTGTCTAAACTCAAGGGAATACAACCTGTCCTCATAATTTAGTCCCGGTGTCATTCTGGTGAATCTGCGTCGTATCACCTCCAAGGCCAACATAACTTTCCTGAGATGCAGTGCCCAAAAGTGAACGCAGTACTCCAGATGTGGTCTGACCAAAGCGCTGAAGCATATTGAGTGCCTCTGTCTCTCACTAAACCAGCCTGTCTCATCTATCCTGTCACAAGAAAGGAAGGAACCCAAAGTGCTACCCTCTAGGTTGATTTGTGAAATTTCTGCAATTTGGGTTAGTTTTTCCACTTGAGGGAGTGCAGCGAAGGTTCATCAGACTGATTCCCGGGATGGCAGGACTGACATATGAAGAAAGACGGGATTGACTAGGCTTATACTCATTGGAATTTAGAAGAATGAGAGGGGATCTCATAGAAACGTATAAAATTCTGACAGGACTGGACAGGTTAGATGCAGGAAGAATGTTTCCGATGTTGGGGAAGTCTAGAACCAGGGGACACAGTCTAACGATAAGGGGTAAGCCATATAGGACCGAGATGAGGAGAAACTTTTTCACCCAGGGAGTTGTGAACCTGTGGAATTCTCTGCCACAGAAAGTTGTTGAGTCCAGTTCGTTGGACATATTCAAGAGGGAGTTAGATGTGGCCCTTACGGCTGAAGGGATCATGGGGTATGGAGAGAAGGCATGGGTGGGGTACTGAGGTTGAATGATTAGCCATGATCATATTGAATGGCGGTGCAGGCTCGAAGGACCGAATGGCCTGCTCCTGCACCTATTTTCTATGTTTCTATGTTTCCACTTAAAAAAAACCTGGTGCAATTCTTCTTCTGATTTGAATTTTTTTTTTCCATTTCCCGGCTGGCAGCCAGCCAGATTGAGAGGTTGGCTGGCTGTTGGGCGGGAAGGCCTGCGCTGGACACTGCAGCCAGTGAGCAGAGAGGAAGGAGGGCGAGATCATGGGTCAGGGGTTGAAGAGATCGTGGGTCAGGGGTTGAAAATAATGCGGGTCGGGGATGGGGGGAGATGATGCGGAGCTTCGGATGGTGGATCGGAGGGGGTGTGGATTTGGATCACGGGGTTGGGGGACGATCGTGAGGAGGGAAGCAGGTTTGTTAGAGGTCAGGAAAGCACTCCTCTTCCTCCTGGCCCACACTTACCTGCTGGATCCAGCCGTTCCTGCCTTCCTTCAGCTGCCGGGTTTCCCGAGCCCTGGGAAACCCAGCCCGCAGCCCTTAAATCTAAAAGTGTGTTAAAATTTGAGGCCCGTGGACTCATTAGCATTAGCATAGTGACCCTCCTCCCGAGAGCAGATTAGTTGCATGTCCTCAACCCGTCGAGGGGTGGTTAAAATTCCTCCCATCTTCTCTACATAATACATTAATGTTCTGTTGATGATATGTAAATCCTGAGGGGTTTTCATTAGTAAGTCCACAACTTTCTTCGACAAGTTGTGAACTGTATGCTAGCAGCTGTCGGGCAGTATTCTCTCCTTTTATATCAATATAGTGATGACCCGCTGACGAGATAACTTCAGTTCAGTTTAATCAAAAACATTCTAAAGAAAATCTTATGCTTCAAAATGGCTATGTATTATTAATTTCAGTACCTATAAGAGTTGTTTTAGCTTCTGTATCTGCTAATCTTGTGCTACTGATTGCTTTGCTTACGAAGTAGGCATTAGAAATGCCTAGATGTATTGTTAAAGTAAAATCTCCTTTTATGACTTAGTTGGTCATAAACCTTATGCGTGACTGAACCAAATAGAGCAGTCAGTCTCAGATTAAATTCCCAGTCTGTACTAAGTTAGCTGATTGCAGCAAGAATGGTAACAGGGGCTCACTGCCAACTCACCTGGAGGAGAAAATGGAGAAGAACAAATCCTTTTAAAATGTTTAAATGCTAGATTCAAACATGTAAAATCACACAGCTCCCTCAATGGCTCAGTGGAAAGCTGAACCTTGTTATGTGCTACTGAGTCACATAGGACAAGAAACCTGACCCCACATTTGCGATGACCTAGCTGGTATCAAGCCAAACTCAGCCTTTTAAAATGCTGCACTGCTATAGTACACGTTATAATATTGGTAGTATCAGAGTTCAAAATGGTTTAACATAATTGTATTTCTTTTGAATAAGGCCGTACGGTGGAATATGCATGCTACATTTTCAATGTTAGCTAAGATGCTAACTTGGCAAAAAGAAATTAGCGCAGTTGCTGAATGAGTCGGCCAATTCATTCCTCCAGATACTTTAATTAACAACGTTGATACGTTACCCCAAAGTTCAGTTATTAAATCATGTTATTTCAATTTCATCAAGATTATATTTATTTATCACCATGAGTCTTTTTCTGACAGTTCCTTTCCATACAGCAACCTGTGTATATGTTTTTTTTTACTGTTGCATTAAGGTAATTGGCCTAAATGTGCAGTGTAATCAAAGTCCAAAGAATGGTTTTGAAATACCTGGCAATAAGAATCAGGAGATACAGACCCGTGTAATGTATTTGCTTCATGGATTCTTTGCTTAAGAATTCATAGCAACACATTGCTATTAAGAACTCGTAGGTTTATTAGCAAAGGTTTAGCAATCACACGAACATTACCAGTTCATCCACTAGGCTCACTACCACCTGGCTCATCGTGGATCCCCTGAAGGCTGGGGTTTTATTGAGTCTTGTGACCATCACGTGACTGGCTAAGCCACTCACAACTCAACAGCTCGATAACTATTTTAAATTAAATGATAAAGCCGAGTGCTCTCTTATTAAAGGGGCACTAGAATCCATAAGTTAACAATAAAACGTTAACCTTAGCAGATTAAATTAAAATTTGATTGCCTGGCGTGATGATGCACTCCAGTCCCTCCGGTACAAAGACTTGCATTTATATAGCACCTTTCAGGACCACCAGATGTCTCAAAGTGCTTTACAGCCAATGAAGTACTTTTTGAAGTGTAATCACTGTTGTAATGTGGGAAACGCAGCAGTCAGTTTGTGCACAGTAAGCTCCCATAAACATCAACGTGATAATGATCAGATAATCTGTTTTTATGATGGTGATTGAGGAATAAATATTGGCCAAGACACCGGGGATAACTCCCCTGCTCTTCTTCGAAATAGGGCCATGGGATCTTTTATGTCCACCTGAGAGAGCAGGTTTAATGTTTCATCCGAAAGACGACATCTCCAACAGTGCAGCACTCCCTCGGTACTACACTGGAGTGTCAGCCTAGATTCATGTGCTCAAGTCCCTTGAGTGGGACTTTAACCCACAACCTTCTCATTCAGGTGAGTGTGCTACCCCGAGTGCCACAGCTGACACTCAACAGCTCTACAACTATTTTGGTAAAACAATAAATCAAATGTCCCCGTACTAGAGGAGCACTAGAACCGACAAACCAATCAAATTAAAATGTGGTTGCTGGGGGTGATGATGCACTCGAGTCCCTCCAGTGCCCACCTCTCAATGGCTCTACAACTATTTTAGTTGTATCAGTAATCAAGTGCCCCCCTGAATAAAGGGGGGGGGGGGGAGGCACACTCCAAAAACTTTTCAAGTACCCCCTTGTTTTTTTTGAGGGCACTAAAACACAAAATATACAAGTGCCCACTGGGGGGGGCACTAAAATCGACAACTTAACCAAATTAAACTTTAGACATTAAGATCAAATTAAAATTTGGTTGCCGGGGGTGATGATGCAATCCAGTCCCTCCGGCGCCCACCTCTCAATGGCTGAACAACTCTTTTAGAGGAGACAAATAAAACATTTAAATCAAGAACCCCCCCCAATCTGGGGGGCCACTCCAAACATTTTCCAATGCCCTTTTAAAAAAAATATTTTTGTAGTTTTTTTTTTGGACATTAAAATCGTGTATTTTCCAAGTGCCCCTATAAAAGGGGAGGGGGACACTAAAAACACCGGCAATTAAAACAAATTAAACTTTCAAACATAAAATCAAATTAAAATGTGGTTGCCGGGGGTGATGATGCACTCCAGTCCCTCCGGCGCCCACCTTTCAATGGCTCTACAAACCTGCGAGCAGACTTACAGGTGCATACATTACAACCAACAAGGTAGAAAAACAAAAAATAAATCAAAATGCAAGAAATACACAGCAAGTCAGTCACACTTGTAAAGGAAAATCAAGTTAACATATACCCATCATCAAAACATGAAAGAATCAGCCCACTTAACTTTGTAGTTAACATATTTGGGGGCTGAAATTCAGCACCACTGGAAACCTGACCACCCTCCCGACCTTTTGGGGCCATTGCCGCCAAAAAAATTTCGGTGGTTGCCCGATCCATATTCAAATCCAAAAGTGAAAAAATGGGTTCCAGCACTAGGGAACCCTTCCAAAGTCCATTTTTCTGTAACTGGAGCAGAATTCAGCATGCAGGTGAAGATTTGCAGCTAGGCCCTGATGGTGGAAGGAGTTGGATTTAAGGATGGCTGGTGAGAGAGCAGGAAGGAGGGCGAATAGGTTTACCGATGCAAAGTGTGGAGGGCAGATATGGCCAGTGATGTTTCCAGATGTGGGGAGACCAAGCAAACAGGACATAAATAATGCGTGGACTGAGATAGCACAGGAGTGTCAGGCACCTCCATATATCAGGACATCAGTGAAGTGCAGGAAGAGATTCCACGACGTCATCCGACTTATGAAAGTGAGTACCTCTTCCACCAACTGCTGACCTTGCATCTGTGACACTTTCCTTCAATGTTCTCTTATCTCCCATATTCACTGTTTAGTCGCTCAAGCAGCATTTCATTGTTCACACCTCTAAACATATATGTGTGTGTTCTTGCAATGGAGGCTCCCTTTCGTCTCACACTTTCAGCTGCATATCACGGACAAACACTTGTTCACTCATTTCTAATGCATCATCACAGTCGTACTCATAAACCATGCTTTCTTTTGCAGGCTAAACTGGCTCACAATGGGGGCGAGCAAAGGATGACAAGTGATGGCGATGCAGACACACAGGTGCTCACACCTCTGGAGGAGAGGGCTCAGGCATTGGTTGGTGGCCATGCTGCATTCCCTGTGGCCGGCGGTAGTGCTGATGCTGATGTGAAGTAAGTGAAGGTCCTCCTTTAATGCTCTCTCCTTCAATGAGCCAGCGACAACTGTTCCTTTCCTTCATGGCAGTCTGCTAATTGCATCCTCCATGTCTGTGGAATTCTCTACCACAGAAAGTTGTTGAGGCCAGTTTTTAGATATATTCAAAATGGAATTAGATGTGTCCCTTGCAGCTAAAGGGATCAAAGGATATGGAGAGAAAGCAGGAATGGGGTTCTAAAGTTGCATGATCAGCCATGATCTTATTGAATGGTGGTGCAGGCTCGAAGGGCCGAATGGCCTACTCCTGCACCTATTTTCTATGTTTCTATGTTTCATCCCCCACCTCCCCCTCACGGCAGCACTTCTCCCATTTATGCTTGCAGCTGACATGCCCCTGTGGGCAGCGGAACTGCCAACGACGATGTGGGCAGCATTGGTAAGTGAAGCTGTCGTTGAATGTGCTCGCTATTTGAATCCGCCAGCGCCTACTGTACTTTTCTGTCTAAAAGTGTGCTAGTTGCACGCTCAATGCGTCAATCAGCCCTTCTCCCGTTGCAGATGAAACACCGAGTGGCAGCACAGCGCAAACGGACACAGTACCTGTGAGACCAGCTGCAGGCCTGAAGCACAGGCCTGTGGACAGAAGCCCTCCAATCTCGACAAGCACTGATGATGACACTGAGGCCTCAAGCAATGAGGAGACCATTGTCAGTGCTCCCCGGCTCATCCAGACAACTGATGAGGAAGAGGAGGGGGAGGACACAGATGTCACTGATTCCACTCACACGCGCCAGCTCAGATACTGGTGGGAGTGCGCGGTCTGAAGTAGTTGACATGGTAGGTGGGGCGGCACTGGGTGCTGCATCGGGGACTAGCGGACTGCAGCATGGTGACGGGGCTAGGCAACCTCAGGTGCCACCTCTCCGAGGGGGCGACTCCGCACCGGAGTTCTGCCGACGAGGACTCAGATGATGCCATCGACATAGCAGCTTACATAGAAACATAGAAAATAGGTGCAGGAGCAGGCCATTCGGCCCTGCACCATCATTCAATATGATCATGGCTGATCAACGGTAACATGTGTCCGAGTCAGGATGGTGTGAGACTTGGAGGTTATTGATGTGTATCTGTAAAGCATGCACTCCCATGTTCCGCCACCAGGGAGCTCATCCCCTGAAGTTCCAAGGGATCCCAGCATCCCTTGGGAGCACTGTATATAAACCGGCCCCTAAAACCTGTTCCTCACTCTGGAGTGTTTTATTAAAGACTGAGGTCACTGTTACTTTAACCTCCTGGTGTGTGGCCTCATCTGTGTTAGGAACACAATAACTGGCGATGAGAATACGAATCCAACGCAAAGATGCAGCAAACTGTGGGCATCCTGGAGAAGTTCTCAGAGGGTGAGGACTGGGAAGCCTATGTCGAATGGCTAGACCAATACTTTGTAGCCAACGAGCTGGACGGAGAAGGAAGCGCTGGTCTGCGGGGTACCAACCTACAGCCTCATGAAGAATCTTCAGGCTTCGGTGAAACCCATAGATAAGTCATATGAGGAGCTGTGTACACTGGTTCGGGAGCATCTTAACCCGAGGGAGAGCGTGCTGATGGCGAGGTATCGGTTCTACATGTGCCAGCGATCTGAAGGTCAGGAAGTGGCGAGCTACGTCGCCGAGCTAAGGCGACTTGCAGGACAATGTGAGGTTGATGGCGACCTGGAGCAAATGCTCAGAGACTTTTTTTGTACTGGGCATTGGCCACAGACCATCCTACGAAAACATTTGACTGTAGAGACACCGACCCTCAGTAAGGCCATTGCGATAGCACAGGCGTTTATGTCCACCAGTGATAACACCAAACAAATCTCTCAGCACACAAGTGCTAGCAATGTTCATAAATTAACTGTAACTGTGTTTGCGAGCAGAAATGTACAGGGCAGAACCCACGAGTCTGCAACTGCCAGCAGGCCTCAGGTGACCCAGATGACTCAGAGTCCGCAACAAAGGATGAATGCAAGGCAATTCACACCTTGTTGGCGTTGTGGAGGCTTCCATTCAGCCTATTCATGCCACTTCAAAAGGTATGTTTGCAAGAGCTGTGGAACAATGGGGCACCTCCAATGAGCTTGCAAATGAGCTGCAAGCTCTGCAAAACCTGCTAACCACCACATGGCAGAGGAAGATCGGTCCATGGTGGATCAAAGCAACTTAGAGCCTCAGAGAGAGGAGGCAGATGCTGAAGTACACGGGGTCCACCTATAATGCTAAACGTAAAATTGAATGGCTTACCCGTAGCCCTGGAACTGGACACTGGCGCTAGCCAATCCATCATGAGTAAAAAGATGTTTGAGAGACTGTGGTGCAAAAGGCATTCAGACCAGCCTTGAGCCCCATCCACACGAAACTGAGAACATACACCAAAGAGCTTATCACTGTCCTGGGCAGCGCCATGGTCAAGGTCACCTATGAGGGCACGGTGCATGAACTGCCACTCTGGATTGTCCCGGGCAATGATCCCACACTGCTTGGAAGGAGCTGGCTGGGCAAAATCCGCTGGAACTGGGATGGCATCCGAGCGCTATCACATGTTGATGAGGCCTCATGTACCCAGGTTCTTAACAAATTTCCTTCCCTTTTTGAGCCAGGCATTGGAAACTTTTCTGGGGCGAAGGTGCGGATCCACTTGGTCCCAGAGGCACGACCCATTCACCACATGCCCGAGCGGTACCTCACATGATAAGGGAGAGAGTGGAAATCGAGCTGGACAGGCTGCAACACGAGGGCATCATCTCCCCAGTGAAATTCATCGAGTGGGCCAGCCCGATTGTTCCAGTACTCAAAAGTGATGGCATGGTCAGGATTTGCGGCGATTATAAAGTAACTATTAATCGTTTCTCGCTACAGGACCAATAACCGCTACCTAAGGCAGACGACCTATTTGCGACGCTGGCAGGAGGCAAGACATTCACCAAGCTCGACCTGACTTCGGCCTACATGACGCAGGAGCTGGAGGAGTCTTCGAAGGGCCTCATCTGCATCAACACGCACAAGGGACTGTTCATCTACAACAGATGCCAGTTTGGGATTCGGTCAGCTGCAGCGATCTTCCAGAGAAACATGGAGAGCCTACTCAAGTCGGTACCACACACGGTGGTCTTTCAGGATGACATATCGGTCACGGGTCGGGACACCGCCGAGCACCTACAAAACCTGGAGGAGATCCTCCAGCGACTGGATCGCGTAGGGCTGTGGCTGAAGAGGTTGAAATGCATCTTCATGGCAACAGAAGTGGAGTTTTTGGGGAGAAAGATCGTGGCCCACAGACGCCAAGACAGAGGCTATCAGGAACGCGCCCAGGCCACAGAACGTCACGGAGCTGCAGTCGTTCCTGGGACGACTCAACTATTTTGGTAACTTCCTTCCGGGGTTAAGCACCCTTTTAGAGCCCCGACATGTGTTATTGCGCAAAGGTGAGAACTGGGTATGGGGAAAAAACGAGTAATTGCTTTTGAGAAAGCCAGAAACATTTTATGCTCCAACAAGCTGCTTGTATTGTATAACCCGTGTAAAAGACTTGTGCTAGCATGTGATGCGCCGTCGTACGGAGTCGGGTGTGTATTACAACAAGCTAACATTGCGGGGAAGTTGCAACCTGTCGCCCATGCTTCCAGGAGCTTGTCTAAGGCCGAGAGGGCCAACAGCATGATTGAGAAAGAGGCATTAGCGTGTGTGTTCGGGGTAAAGAAAATGCATCAGTACCTGTTTGGCCTCAAATTTGAGCTGGAAACCGATCACAAGCCCCTCACATCCCTGTTCGCTAAAAACAAGGGGATAAATACTAATGCCTCAGCCTGCAAACAAAGGTGGGCACTCGTGCTATCAGCGTATACCATCCGCCACAGGCCAGGCACCGAGAACTGTGCGGATGCTCTCAGTCGGCTACCATTGCCCACCACGGGGGTGGAAATGGCGCAGCCTGCAAACTTGTTGATGATGGCGCAGCCCACAGACTTGTTGATGGTCATGGAAGCGTTTGAAAATGATAAATCACCTGTCATGGGCCATCAGATTAGGACTTGGACCAGCCAAGATCCTCTGCTGTGCCGAGTAAAAAACTGTGTACTGCATGGGAGCTGGGCCAGCATACCCGTTGAAATGCAAGAGCCAATTAAACCATTACAGCGGCGAAAGGATGAGCTGTCCATTCAGGCAGACTGTCTGTTGGGTAACCGCGTAGTGCTACCAAAAAAGGACAGGGAGACGTTCATCTCGGATCTCCACAGCACACACCTGGGTATAGTAATGATGAAAGCGATAGCCAGATCCCACGTGTGGTGGCCCGGTATCGACTCTGACTTAGAGTCCTGTGTACGACAATGCAGCGTATGTGCTCAGATGAGCAACGCACCCAGAGAGGCACCACTAAGTTTGTGGTCCTGGCCCTCCAGACCATGGTCGAGGATCCATGTCGACTATGCGGGCCCGTTTCTCGGTAAAATGTTCCTGGTGGTGGTGGATGCTTTTTCAAAATGGATTGAATGTGAAATAATGTTGGGAAGCACCGCCACCACCTCCATTGGAAGCCTGAGGGCCATGTTTGCCACCCACAGCCTGCATGACATACTGGTCAGTGACAACGGGCCATGTTTCACCAGTGCCGAATTTGAAGAATTCATGATCCGCAATGGGATCAAACATGTCACCTCGGCCCCGTTTAAACCAGCCTTCAATGGGCAGGCAGAGCAGGCAGTACAAACCATCAAACAGAGCCTTAAACAAGTCACAGAAGGCTCACTCCAAACCCGCCTGTCCCGAGTACTGCTCAGCTACCGCACGAGACCCCACTCGCTCACAGGGGTGCCCCTGGTTGAGCTACTCATGAAAAGGACACTTAAAACCAGACTCTTGCTGGTTCACCCCAACCTGCATGATCAGATAGAGAGCAGGCGGCAGCAACAAAATGTAAACGATGGTCGCGTCAGTGTGTCACGGGAAATTGATCTGAATGACCCTGTGTATGTGCTAAACTATGGACATGGTCCCAAGTGGATCGTGGGCATGGTGCTAACTAAAGAAGGGAATAGGGTGTTTGTAGTCAAACTCGACAATGGACACATTTGCAGAAAGCACCTGGACCAAACGAGGTTGCGGTTCACAGACTGCCCTGAACAACCCACAGGAGACACCAAATTTTTCGAGCCCACAACACACACCCATAGGATCAACGACACCACGCCGGACCAGGAAATCGAACCCATCACGCCCAACAGCCCAGCAAGGCCAGGCTCACTGAGCAGCTCTGTAGGGCCAACAACACGCCAGCCCAGCGAGGGCACAGCCAACACACCAGAACAGACATTTGTACTGAGGCGGTCCACCAGGGAAAGAAAGGCTCCCGACCACCTCACCTTGTAAATAGTTTTCACTTTGATTTTGGGGGGGAGTGATGTTGTGTATCTGTAAAGCATGCACTCCCATGTTCCACCACCAGGGAGCTCATCCCCTGAAGTCCCAAGGGATCCCAGTATATAAGCCTATTCCTCACTCTAGAGTGTCTTAATAAAGACTGAGGTCACTGTTACTTTAACCTCCCTGTGTGCAGCCTCATCTGTGTTTGGAACACAATAGTTATAACGTGCCCACTGTAATGTCTGTTAGCTTGTAATGCTTGTAGCTCCACACTGTGGATGTGGATGTATTGTGTACTGCAGCAGCATAGTTAATCATTAAACAACAGACAGGTTTCCGGAGAGTTCCAAGAGAGCAGCCAGCATGTTAGGAAGCTGTGTGTGCTGTGCTCAGTGAAGATATCACAGTTGGCGGCGAGATGGGAGATTTTTCGTATGTTTAAAGCTTAAATTTTGTTGGTGAAGGATTCAGCCAGCTGACAGAAGACTTTGAAAGTTTCTGTCTTTGAAAAAAAAGCTACAAAATCCGAGGTTAAAAAAAAAACAGCACACGGTGTGAACAGCTAGAGATTAAAAATGGCAGGTGTAATCGGATATTTGGGTGAATATAGACACGACCAGGAACGTTTTAAAGCGTATGTGGATCGGCTAGAAATGTATTTTACTGCAAATAACATAATCGAAGTTCCAGACAATGCAGTCCAGAACCAGGCTGTGTTGGAACGTAAGAAAGCGATCTTCTTATCAGTGGCAGGTCCGGCATTATACGAAACCCTGTAAATCTGCTTGTGCCTGACGAGCCAAAGGACACAACGCTTAAAGAGATTTTAACGAAGCTGGAGCAGCACTATAACCCCAAACCGCTAGAAATTGCTGAAAGCTATCATTTCTGGATTCGGAATCAAAAGGCGGATGAAAATATCGCTGATTACATCATAGCATTAAAAAAGCTATCGATGCGCTGTAATTTTGGAAACTTTCAAAACTGAGCATTATGGGATCGTTTTGTTTGTGGGATGAAAAATGATGCGATCAGAAGGAAGTTATTAACGACAGATGATTTAACTTTTGAGATCGCTTGTCAGACAGCGAGGTCGATGAGCATGGCTGAACAATATTCCCGAGAATTAAATAATGATTATGGTCGTCAGTCGACCGAGGTAAATCACCTGCAGGTTCAAAGTAAAAGACGGCCATGGCCGAAAGTCTCAGAAACTGGAAATTCTATCAGAGCGTCGAAGTCGTGCTATAGGTGCCTGGGACAACACATTGCTCAAAGTTGTCCATACGTGAAGGCAGAGTGTTTCTTCTGCAGAAAGACTGGGCATCTTGCGAAGGCATGCCGACTGAAGGGTAAACCAGTTTTTAAAACTATGAGTCCACCGTTCAAAGCTATGAGTCAAAATCCAAAGAAACTTCATAGCATGGAAGAACAACAACAGGACGAGGAGATGTTAGAGTTACACGTCATCAGGAGCACGAGGTTAACGGACAGTGGTTCGGAAAGCATCAAAATCCACATAGATGTTGCGGAATTCAAGATACCAATGGAAATTGACACGGGTGCCTCCGTGAATGTAGTACCGGAGTCACTGTACCGCGACAAATTGTGTGATTTCCAACTGGAAAAATCCAAGATAGAGCTGCGAGGCTACTCGGGAGAGAAAATTCCTGTAGTCGGCCGTATCACCGTACCGGTGAAATATAAAGATCAATTTCAGAACTTGCCTCTAATAGTAGTGAAAGGAGACAAGACTGCTTTACTAGGAAGAAATTGGTTGAGCTTACTGAAGCTGGATTGGGGTAAGATTTTCTGTGTGAAAGCGAGATTTTCATCAACGGAAGAGGTAATCAAGAAGTATCCGAAGTGTTCTGCGAAACGCTCAGTCCGATCCACGGCTTCAAGGCGAGTGTCAGGGTACAGAAGGACACTAGATCGGTTTACTACAAGCCACGTTCTGTACCATATGCACTCGAGGAGAAAGTTGAGCAAGAACTCAAAAGACTAGAGACTGAGAACATTATTTGTAAGATAGATCGATGTAATTGGGCTACACCCATTGTTGTTGTACCTAAGTCTGATGGTAAAGTAAGATTGTGTGGTGATTATAAGGTAACCGTAAACCAGGTTCTAGAGGGTAATGTCCCAAATACATTGCCGAATATAGAAGATTTGTTCACAACACTGACAGATGGTCAGATCTTCTCAAAACTGGATCTTACGAATGCCTACTTACAGCTTGAACTAGATGAGGAGTCCAAGTCATGTTTGACTATAAATACTCATCTAGGCCGATATCAATTTAATAGGCTACCGTTTGGAGTGTCTTCCGCCCCTGCCGTATTCCAAGGGGTGATGAACCAGATTTTGCAGGGTATTGAAGGGGTAGTATGTTATTTGAATAACATACTAATTTCAGCACCAAATAGGCAAATTCATAATAACATTTTGAATGAAGTCCTCAAACGGCTAGAGAAGCACAGAGTACGAGTGACTGCTCGTAAGTGTGAGTTATTTAAAAACTCAGTGGAGTACTTAGGGTACAGAGTAGACAAAGATGTTTTACATCCAACCATGGAAAAATTGGATGCAATTAGAAATGCACCCACTCCCAGCAATGTCACTGAACTTCGTTCATTCTTGGGTCTTTTGAACTATTATGGGAAGTTCCTACCAAAATTAGCTACAGCATTACATCCACTGAATTAGCTTTTGAAAAACAGGTCCAGTGGAAGTGGTCAAAAGAATGTGATATAGCATTCAAGGAGTGTAAAAACAAATTGGTAGAGAGCACCATGTTAGTTCACTATGACATATCTAAGGAGATTAAGCTAGCATGTGATGCCTCTCCTTATGGAGTTGGGGCAGTAATCTCTCATGTATTAAGTAGTGGGGCGGAGAGACCAATTGCTTTTGCTTCATGCACTCTCAGTGCCAGTGAGAGAAATTATGCTCAAATTGAAAGGGAAGCTTTGGCATTAATTTTTGGGGTCAAGAAGTTTCACAAATATTTGGTCGTAAGTTTACTCTCGTTACGGACCATAAGCCCCTAACAGCAATCCTCCATCCAAAGTCCCCAGTTCCAACATTAGCTGCAGCCCGAATGCAGAGATGGGCTTTGATTTTGTCACCATATACATATGATATTGAATACAGACGATCAGCTGATCACAGTAATGCTGATGCAATGTCTAGATTGCCTTCCTCATCACAGGTTACACCCGATAGGGAAGAGGTGATTTATTTTTCATACATTGATGAACTGCCAGTCACAGCTGAAGAGATTGCTAGAGCAACCAAACATAACCCAGTGATGTCAAAGGTGTATGAGTATATTGCAAATGGATGGCCAAACCAGGTAACAGACAAAGATACACATCCATTCTTCATTCGTAGGAATGAATTATCAGTAGATAAAGATTGTATCATGTGGGGTGCAAGAGTGGTTATACCAAATAAATTCAGGTCCAAATTATTAGGCGACCTCCATGACCAGCACCTGGGAATGTGCTTGACCAAGAGTTTTGCACGCAGTTATTTATGGTGGCTAGGTCATGATAAAGATATAGAGTACATCATGAGTCAGTGTACGACATGTCAATCGGTAAGCAAGCAACCACCACCAGTACCATTACAGCCATGGAAATGGCCTCCCAGGGTGTGGCAAAGGCTACATATTGATTTTGCTGAGTTAGATGGACATTGTAATTGATAGCCATTCAAAGTGGGTTGAGGTGTTTCCAATGTGGAAAATAACAAGTAAAACATTGGACATTTTACAAAAATTATTTTCTGCATTTGGCCTCCCTGAAGAAATTGTTTCGGATAATGGACCACAATTTTGTTCAGAAGAATTTGCACAATTCACGAGCAAAAATGGTGTGAAACATACCAAGGTTCCACCATACCATCCTGCTTTGAATGGTGCAGCAGAGCGCATTGTACAAATTGTAAAACGTGCCCTCATAAAACAAATGTTAGATCCAAATCCAAGAAAACGACAGTTGTCATTGGATCACAAATTAGCTAATTTTTTGATTACATATCGAAATACTCCTCATACAACTACTGGTAGAACACCAGCAGAGTTGTTTCTCAAACGACAGCCACGAACCAGATTCTCATTGTTAAAACCAAATTTGGCACAGTCTGTAGAAGAGACACAATTAAGACAAAAAGAGAATCACGATAAAGGGAGAGTAAAAGAGAGAAGAGTGAAATTAAACCAGAAGGTGAGAGTGAAGAACCATCAGCATAAATGGTTAAAGTAGGTACCCGGAAGACTGGTGAAGATATGTGGTCCTCGCACATATTTGGTAAAGATGTTTGATAATGCACAGGTTAGGTTTGTCCATATTGATCATATTTTACCTACAGACATGGAAGGAGTTGAAGGTGGGAATGATTCAATTATTTCTGATTCATCAGATAGTTTTGATACACCAGTAGCAAATCCTAAATCCAATGTACTGAAAACAAATCCAGGAGAGAATCAGAATGAAAGTCTGAGTCCGAGTCAGGGAAACAAAGAGCCTGAAGTTAGAGTGAGTGCAAATGAAAATCAAGGAAATTCCATGGAGGAAAATGTTCCTCAAGATGAGCCTCAAATGAGTATGAAATCGACACCATGTTTGGAAGGTTCTGTTCGAGAGCGAAGGTATCCTCTTCGAAATAGGAAACAAGTGGTAAAGTTAAATTTGTAAATATGTATAAAAATGAAAGTTGTTTATGATGTTTGTTATCATGGTTTTTTCATTAAGGAGGGAGAAGTGTAATGTCTGTTGGCTTTTAATGCTTGTAGCTCCACACTGTGGATGTGGACATATTGTGTACTGCAACTGCATAGTTAATCATTAAACAACAGGCAGCTTTCCGGAGAGTTCCGAGAGAGCAGCCAGCATGTTAGGAAGCTGTGTTTTGTGAAGATATCACACCCACAACATTGTGCTTTTGTCCTTCTCACTGGTTGAGGCTGTGGGCAAGGAAGATGGTGTCACAGTAGGTTCTCACAAGGAGCAAATGCGATGAATGCCTCGATTTCAAAATTCTCATCCTTGTTTTCAAATCCCTCCATGGCCTCACCCCTCCCTATTTCTGTAATCTCCTCCAGCCCTACAACCCCCTGAGATGTCTGCACTCCTCTAATTCTGCTCTCTTGAGCATCCCGGATTCTAATCACTCAACTATTGGCGGCCGTGCCTTCAGCTGCCTGGGCCCCAAGCTCTGGAATTCCCTGCCTAAACCTCTCCGCCTCTATGCTTCTCTCCCCTCCTTTAAGATGCTCCTTAAAACATACTTCACCAGCCCTAATTTCTCCTTATGTGCCTCAGCGTCAAACTTTTTGTCTCATAATACTCCTGTGAAGCGCCTTGGGAAGTTTCACTACGTTAAAGGTGCTATATAAATATAAGTTGTTGTTGTTGTTGTTCAGCTGTTACTGGCAGGGCTGCTTGAGTGATGGGCATATTCGACAATGCTTTTTGGAAAACATACAAATAGAGAACACCTCGGGTAATGGTAGTGCTGTTTGTAGTCCCACGCACAGGTAGCCCAGTTCCTCCCAGTGTAGTATGTGCTGGTAAGATGTTCCAGAGTGAAGTTAAATACAGTGAAGACAATAAATGTACCTGTAATCACAAGCTGATAGGTTGTCAAACTTGAACCAACGAAGTCGGGCAACGACTGTGACATCTTCACATTGGTGGTCGTGAATTATTCTTTGTGCACGACAAAATTTCGATTGTCACCCTCCTGTCTTGAAGGTGGTGACTTTACCTGGGGTATAGTCCTATAGCTAGCATAGCCATACAGTGTGGGAGCCTGCACAGTAACACTAAAGCCAAATACTGGGAATCTGAAATAAAAACAGAAAATGCTGGAAACACTCAACAGGTCAGGCAGCGTCTGTGAAGAGAGAAACAGTTAACGTTTCTCGAGAGAGAAGGGTGGAGGCCAGGCATTCCCAGATGTTGGGAGCAATGGCAAAGGTGCCTGAGAGCCTGTTGGAAGTGGTCAGGAGCCTGGAGGAGTCCATCTCCCGCATTGTGGACAGCTCTGCGCACACCATGGAGACCATCATTGCCATGTGCAGGCGATGGTGGACTCCCAGAGTGTCCATACGGATCCAGCTGTGATGCCGCAACCTGCAGGTGATGTGGCAGCTACCATTACAGCACAGGCGCGAGTGAACGATCGCATCGGTGCTGGATTGGAGAGAATGGCCTTGGAAGTGTAGAATGCTCTTATGCTCTCTGAGCAACAGGCCACGGAGTGTCTTAGTGCTGACATGGAGCATCAAACTGCTGCCATCTCTGGTGGATTTGAGACTCTGGCTGCTCTCATGCAGTCTCAGCTCAATGCCACCAGTCACCTCAGTGTTGCATTCACGACTGGGTCCAACACGGGCCGCGGGAGACCTTCTGGTGTCACGCCACCGCAGAGACTTGACCTCCCTCAGCTTGATGGTGGTGTTAAGGTGCTGTCTCCGGGGAGTAACGCAGGCTCCTCAGACCAGGATCCTGATGATGTGCTCTCTCAGGATCACAGCATTCCTGGCCCCAGACCTCCCAATTTGCCAGTGCCTCCACGCATGGTTCCACCCCAGCCAAGCCAGACTGCACCCTCCCAGGAGGGTGCTGGCCAGTCTGCACCCGGTCCTTCCAGGGCCAGAGGTGTTCGAGGACATCCCAGAAGGACAGCTGCAGCTCCCACATAACAACCAGAGCAGCCTTCCCAGACCCATGATGCAGCCACTTAGACATAGTGGTAGGGTAGACACGCGTAAGAGGTGTTATAAGGACATGCACAGGGGTAAGACATGATTATTGGTGTTAGTTGATGGGAGTCATTTTGTTGATGTGTTTTTGCACTGAATTAAATATTTTGATAAATCTTTATTTTTGGCACATATCTGGCCAGGTGTTTCATTTGGGAGTGGGCAATTGTGCATGAAGGCACTCATTGTGATGGCTATTGAAAGTGGGAGCTGAAGGGTCATGTGTGGATGGGGTTATCTGAAGCGAGCAGCTACGAGACGCAGCTGCACCTCCCTTGCAGGGTTGCCTGGGGATGGTGCCGCCTCACTCAGAGGCGACAGGGATCCCCCTCCTCCTCTTCCTGCTGCTGCTCCTCCTCAGGTGGTACTGCTGGCTCCACCTCCAGCAGCTGTCCCCTCATGATGGCCAGGTTGTGCAGCATGCAGCAGACCACTGCAAGGTGCCACCAGAGCGGTCCAGGCACCAGAACCTCTGCTTAAGGATGCCTATGCACTGCTCGATGATGCACCTGGTAGCACAATGAGCGTCGTTGTATGCATGCTCTGGCGCTGTCCTGGGGTTCCGCAGAGGAGTGAGCAGACAAGTAGACAGGGGATATCCCTTGCCCCCAAGCAGCCAACCGCAATCCTGATTTGGGCCGGTGAACAGGGCGGGCACACTGGTCTGGTGCAGAATGAATGAATCATGACTACTGTCTGGGTACCTCGCATCAGCAGCCATGATCCGATGCTGGTGGTCATAGACAAGCTGCACATTCAGCGAGTGGAACCCCTTGCGGCTCAGAAAGATCTCTGGGTGATGTTGTGGCGCTCTCAGCCCAATGTGTGTGCAGTCTGTCTCATCGTGCACCCTCGGGAAGCCTGCAATTCAGGCAAATCCGGCCTGCCGCTCCACCTGTTTGTCCCTTGTCATGGGGAAGGAGGTGTACTGCACCCTTCTCCTATACACCTGCTGGATGCACCGATGTGCAGAGAATTGTGAGATGTTGCCATTGTCTGCAGTGGCAGACTGGAAAGACCCCATGGCATCAAAATTCAACGCGATGGTGTCCTTGGTCTCTACGGGCAGGGCGGTCCTCAGTGTTGTGTGAGGCTGGAGATCTTCGCGCAGGACAGTGCAGAGCTCCCTGAGTACGTCTTTCCTAAATCTTAGCCTTCGTAGGCATTGCTCATCACTGAGCTGGAGGAAGGAGAACTGAGGTCTGTAGACCCTTTGAGGGTAGGGCCCCCTTCCCCTACCTCTGCGTTGGCCAACTCCCTTGGCAGCTGGATGATGCCCATCTCCCTGGTTCTCCTGATTGTTGGGCGTCTCTGGAGGCTTTTGCTGGCAAGGCTCCTGCCCCATTATTTGGGGGTGGGGTCAGCATACCTCACCCTCCTTCTGATGCCATCTCCCTGCTGGCCACCCTCTCTAGCTGCAGGTCAGCGCACATCTGCAGGCCTTTCTCTCTGTTGGGCAGCCATGGCTGCTGCCTCCCTTGCTCGCTGTCTCTCTAGACATTCCTGACGGTGATGCCTTCTCCTGTGTGCTGCCCTGCATCTGCCTAAGTGTTCCCCTGTGAACACTAATCCTATTCTTTTTCAGGCTGCACCCTGTCAAGCAGGCCTCTGGAGTACAGAATGAGGCCTACAGACCTCCACTAAAGACTGAGAGGTGAAAGTCCTCAGAAGTGTCACAAAACCTCGGAACACCACTCAGCAGCTTCAATGCAGGTAAAAAACAAAGGTAAACTTGTCATGTATCTTACATTATTATATATAACTGTATCCTAACATGCTATACATGACTGTAATAAGATATGACCTGTAACCACCAGCATACCTTACCACCAGGGGTGCACTTGCAAGAGACAGGTATATAAGGACAGGTCTCAGGCAAGTGCAGCATTCCAGAGCTGTGAAATAAAGGTGCAGGTCCAGAGTGACCTTGACTTCACTACATGCCTTGTGTGAATCTGTACTGAGGGGACAGGACTTTACAGTGGCGACGAGTTACGGGATTACAGAATCCACAGAATGGCGAACAATGGATCAGATGAAAAGTACAATGCGGGAGACAATTGGGAAAACTTTATAGAAAGGCTCCAGCAAAGCTTTGTAACCAAAGACTGGTTAGGCGACGATAAGGCAGACAAGAGAAGAGCCCATCTCTTGACCAGCTGTGGCTCGAAAACATACGCTTTAATGAAGGATCTGTTGGCACCCGAGAAACCAGCAAGCAAGTCGTTTGAAGAATTGAGCACACTGGTAAGAGACCACCTGAAGCCAGCGAGCAGCCTACACATGGCCAGACACAGGTTCTACAACTACAGACGCTGTGTGGGCTAGAGCATACCCGACTTCGTGGCGGAACTTCGGAAGTTGGCTAGTTTACATGAGTTCTCCGATGAACTGAGGAGAGAAATGCTGAGAGACTTTTTCATTGAAGGAATAGGCTACGCAGGCATATTCCGATAGCTCATAGAGACCAAGAACCTGACCTTAGAGGCAGCAGCACTGGTTGCACAGACATTCTTGGTGGGGAAGAAGAAACGAGGTTGATTTACAATGCAGGTACGACAACTAATGAAATATCGGAACAAGAAGTTCACAGCACTAAACAAGCTGCTACCCCCACACACAGACAAAACCGGGAGAACAGGCTCTCGACAGCAGGCAGAAGCCATCAAGGGCCACAGGAACGGCCGTTCACACCTCATCAACCCACAATGCGAGCAATCAACTACAAACTGAGAGAAGCTCAAGAGAGATCAGCCAGACGCAGCTCATTCTTTGGGAACACTTTGAACAATGAAACAGGTTTGTGCTGGAGGTGTGGGGGTGGGCATTCGTCAAGGGGATGTCGATTTCAGCAGGCTGTTTGCAGAAATTGTGAATATACAGGGCATTTGGCCCGCATGTGCAAAAAAAATGGCAGCTCGGCTGGTATACGAATCGGATGGGTCGGAAAGCGGACCAGAAGATGGTGGGGACAATACCCGGGACACCAATGTACAGCGGGTCAACACGATCAATGGCCGCTGCTCCTATAACAGGATGCCTCCTATAATGATGAGGGTCCTACTCAATGGGATATCTGTCAACATGGAGCTGGATACGGGAGCGAGTGAATCTCTCATGGATGCTCGACAATTTGAACAACTGTGGCCGCATAAAAGAGACACACCAAAACTCTCAAGGGTCGACATCAAACTAAGGACCTATACCAAAGAAATCGTACCAGTCCTCGGCAGCGCCATGCTCTCTGTCACACACAAAGGGACAGTGAACTGACTTCCCCTGTGGATTGTCCCCAGAGACCCCCCAGCACTGCTGGGGAGAAGCTGGCTGGCAAAACTAAACTGGAAATGGGATGATGTCCATGCCATGTCATTAGAGGAACAGACCTCCTGCTCAACAGTTATAAAGCGATTTGAACATCTCTTTCAGCCAGGTGTGGGCACTTTCAAAGGGACCAAAGTCAAAATCTACATCACACAGGATGCTAGACCGGTCCATCACAAGGCCAGAGCTGTACCCTATGTGATGAGGGAAAAGATTGAACATGAACTAGACAGGCTTCTGCAGGAAGGCATTATATCACCTGTGGAATTTAGCGACTTGGCAAGTCCCATCGTCCCAGTCATGAAGCCTGATGGATCCGTACGAATCTGTGGGGACTACAAATCTACCATAAACAGAGTCTCCCTTAAGGACCAGTACCCGCTGCCCAGAGCGGAGGACTTATTTGCCACATTGGCTGGAGGTAAACTTTTCTCAAAATTAGACCTTACATCTGCGTATATGACTCAAGAATTGACCGAGGAATCCAAGCTACTCACCACCATCAACACACATCGAGGCCTTTTCATGTACAATCGATGCCCATTCGGCATCAGGTCGGCAGCTGCCATATTCCAGCACAACATGGAGAGTCTGCTCAAGTCCATCCCGGGTACGGTTGTATTTCAAGACGACATACTTATCACTGCAGGAACACTGCCTGTAATTTGGAGGAAGTACTAAAGCGGTTGGATCGGGTAGGCCTACGAGTCAAGAAATCCAAGTGCCTGTTTCTCGCACCCGAGGTTGAATTTTTGGGCAGAAGGATTGCCGCTGATGGAATCCGCCCAACAGAGTCCAAAACAGAAGCAATTCGTCTGGCACCCAGGCCCTGGAATGTCTCATAACTGCGCGCCTTTCTCGGGCTACTCAATTACTTTGGGAACTTTATGCAAAACTTAAGCAAGCTGCTGGAGCCTCTCCACGTGCTACTCAGGAAGGGGTGCGATTGGTTTTGGGGGGACGCCCAGGAACGCGCCTTCAATAAGACACATAACCTTCTGTGTTCCAACAGTGTTTTGACTTTCTTTGACCCAGGTAAAAAGCTAGTTCTCACATGCGATGCGTCAGCGTATGGGGTCGGGTGCATTTTGCAACATGTCAATAGTGCGGGCAAATTACAACCCATAGCTTATGCCTCTAAGTCACTTTCGCGGGCGGAACGCGAGTACGGAATGGTAGAGAAGGAGGCGCTCGCGTGCGTGTACGTTGTCAAAAAGATGCACCAATACCTTTTCGGGGCCAAGTTCGCGTTAGAAACTGACCACAAGCCCCTCACGTCACTCCTGTCCGAGAGCAAGGCAATAAACGCCAACGCCTCGGCGCGAATTCAACGGTGGGCATTCATGCTGGCTTCCTACGACTATACCATAAGGCACAGACCAGGCACAGACAACTGTGCCGATGTGCTCAGCAGGCTACCCCTGGTGACCATGGAAGGGTCTGATGAACAGGACTGTGAGATAGTCATGGTAATCAATGCCTTTGAGTCCACCGGTTCGCCCATGACGGCTCGCCAAATCAGAGCCTGGACGGCCAGCGACCCCACGTTATCCTTAGTAAAAAGATGTGTCCTAACAAATATGATGTGATTGGGATTAAAGAGACATGGCTCCAGGATGATCAGGGCTGGGACCTCAACATCCAGGGTTATTCAACATTCAGGAAGGATAGAATAAAAGGTGGCGTAGCATTGCTGGTTAAGGAGGAGATTAATGCAATAGTTAGGAAGGACATTAGCTTGGATGATGTGGAATCTATATGGGTAGAGCTGCAGAACACCAAAGGGCAAAAAACGTTAGTGGGAGTTGTGTACAGACCTCCAAACAGTAGTAGTGATGTTGGGGAGGGCATCAAACAGGAAATTAGGGGTGCATGCAATAAAGGTGCAGCAGTTATAATGGGTGACTTTAATATGCACATAGATTGGGCTAACCAAACTGGAAGCAATACGGTGGAGGGGGATTTCCTGGAGTGCATAAGGGATGGTTTTCTAGACCAATATGTCGAGGAACCAACTAGGGGGAAGGCCATCTTAGACTGGGTGTTGTGTAATGAGAGAGGATTAATTAGCAATCTCGTTGTGCGAGGCCCCTTGGGGAAGAGTGACCATAATATGGTGGAATTCTGCATTAGGATAGAGAATGAAACAGTTAATTCAGAGACCATGGTCCAGAACTTAAAGAAGGGTAACTTTGAAGGTATGAGGCGTGAATTGGCTAGGATAGATTGGCGAATGATACTTAAGGGGTTGACTGTGGATGGGCAATGGCAGACATTTAGAGACCGCATGGATGAACTACAACAATTGTACATACCTGTCTGGCGTAAAAATAAAAAAGGGTAGGTGGCTCAACCGTGGCTATCAAGGGAAATCAGGGATAGTATTAAAGCCAAGGAAGTGGCATACAAATTGGCCAGAAATAGCAGCGAACCCGGGGACTGGGAGAAATTTAGAACTCAGCAGAGGAGGACAAAGGGTTTGATTAGGGCAGGGAAAATGGAGTACGAGAAGAAGCTTGCAGGGAACATTAAGACGGATTGCAAAAGTTTCTATAGATATGTAAAGAGAAAAAGGTTAGTAAAGACAAACATAGGTCCCCTGCAGTCAGAATCAGGGGAAGTCATAACGGGGAACAAAGAAATGGCGGACCAATTGAACAAGTACTTTGGTTCGGTATTCACTAAGGAGGACACAAACAACCTTCCGGATATAAAAGGGGTCAGAGGGTCTAGTAAGGAGGAGGAACTGAGGGAAATCATTATTAGTCGGGAAATTGTGTTGGGGAAATTGATGGGATTGAAGGCCAATAAATCCCCAGGGCCTGATGGACTGCATCCCAGAGTACTTAAGGAGGTGGCCTTGGAAATAGTGGATGCATTGACAGTCATTTTCCAACATTCCATTGACTCTGGATCAGTTCCTATCAAGTGGAGGGTAGCCAATGTAACCCCACTTTATAAAAAGGAGGGAGAGAGAAAACAGGGAATTATAGACCGGTCAGCCTGACATTGGTAGTGGGTAAAATGATGGAATCAATTATTAAGGATGTCATAGCAGCGCATTTGGAAAGAGGTGACATGATAGGTCCAAGTCAGCATGGATTTGTGAAAGGGAAATCACGCTTGACAAATCTTCTGGAATTTTTTGAGGATGTTTCCAGTAGAGTGGACAAGGGAGAACCAGTTGTTGTATATTTGGACTTTCAGAAGGCTTTCGACAAGGTCCCACACAAGAGATTAATGTGCAAAGTTAAAGCACATGGGATTGGGGGTAATATGCTGACATGGATTGAGAACTGGTTGTTAGACAGGAAGCAAAGAGTAGGAGTAAATGGGTACTTTTCAGAATGGCAGGCAGTGACTAGTGGAGTACCGCAAGGTTCTGTGCTGGGGCCCCAGCTGTTTACACTGTACATTAATGATTTAGATGAGGGGATTAAATGTAGTATCTCCAAATTTGCGGATGACACTAAGTTGGGTGGCAGTGTGAGCTGCGAGGAGGATGCTATGAGGCTGCAGAGTGACTTGGATAGGTTAGGTGAGTGGGCAAATGCATGGCAGATGAAGTATAATGTGGATAAATGTGAGGTTATCCACTTTGGTGGTAAAAACAGAGAGACAGACTATTATCTGAATGGTGACAGATTAGGAAAAGGGGAGGTGCAACGAGACCTGGGTGTCATGGTACATCAGTCAATGAAGGTTGGCATGCAGGTACAGCAGGCGGTTAATAAAGCAAATGGCATGTTGGCCTTCATAGCGAGGGGATTTGAGTACAGGGGCAGGGAGGTGCTGCTACAGTTGTACAGGGCCTTGGTGAGGCCACACCTGGAGTATTGTGTACAGTTTTGGTCTCCTAACCTGAGGAAGGACATTCTTGCTATTGAGGGAGTGCAGCGAAGGTTCACCAGACTGATTCCCGGGATGGCGGGACTGACCTATCAAGAAAGACTGGATCAACTAGGCTTGTATTCACTGGAGTTCAGAAGAATGAGAGGGGACCTCATAGAAACGTTTAAAATTCTGATGGGTTTAGACAGGTTAGATGCAGGAAGAATGTTCCCAATGTTGGGGAAGTCCAGAACCAGGGGTCACAGTCTAAGGATAAGAGGTAAGCCATTTAGGACCGAGATGAGGAGAAACTTCTTCACCCAGAGAGTGGTGAACCTGTGGAATTCTCTACCACAGAAAGTTGTTGAGGCCAATTCACTAAATTATATTCAAAAAGGAGTTAGATGAGGTCCTTACCACTAGGGGGAATCAAAGGGTATGGCGAGAAAGCAGGAATGGGGTACTGAAGTTACATGTTCAGCCATGAACTCATTGAATGGCAGTGCAGGCTAGAAGGGGCGAATGGCCTACTCCTGCACCTATTTTCTATGTCTATATTTCTAACCGGTGCCTGGGCAGAGGCTTGCGATGCCTGCCCCGAGGAATTAAAACCCTTTCACAGGCGCATGCATGAGCTATCACTACAAGCAGACTGCCTGATGTGGGGAAGCCGAGTAGTCATGCCTCTGCGAGGCAGAGAGGCATTTGTCCGGGAGCTCCACTGCGAGCACCCAAGGATCGTTCTCATGAAGGCCATTGCCAGATCCCACATCTGGTGGCCTGGTATTAACGCGGACTTCGAGCTCTGCGTCCGAAGGTGCACCATTTGTTCCCAACTCAGCAATGTCTCCAGGGAGGCTCCACTGAGCCCCTGGCCCTGGCCTATCAAACCGTGGTCGTGGGTGCATGTAGACTATGCGGGCCCATTTATGGGCAAAATGTTCCTCGTAGTTGTAGATGCATTTTCAAAGTGGATCGAATGCACCATTTTAAACTCGAGCACAACCTCCACCACTGTGGAGAGCCTCGCAACCATGTTTGCAACGCAAGGAATCCCTGACATATTGGTCAGTGACAATGGTCCGTGCTTCACCAGCGCAGAATTCCAAGACTCTATAATTGACCACGGCATAAATCACGTCTAGACGTCACCGTTCAAGCCGACTTCCAACGGCCAGGCGGAGAGAGCAGTGCAAATCATTAAACAAGGCATGCTTAAAATCCAAGGTCCCACGCTGCAGGGTCGCCTGTCACGACTGCTGCTGGCATACAGATCTCGTCCGCACTCATTGACTGGGATCCCCCCCGCGCAACTGTTGATGAAAAGGACTTTAAAAACAAGGCTCTCATTAATCCTCCCAGACATGCACGAAATCGTTGAGGCAAAGCGCCGTAAGCTGACTGAGTACCATGACAGAAATTCGACGGGGAGATGGAATGAGATAGGGGACAAAGTGTTAGTACTAAACTATGGCAGGGGTCCCAAATGGCTTACAGGGACAGTAACGGGCAAGGAAGGAAACAGGCTACTGGTAGTACAAATGGACAATGGCAAAACCTGCCGGAGGCATGTAGATCAAGTCAAAAGCAGATTTAGCAACAATACTGCGGAACCAGAAGCAGACTACAATGTGGAACTCGCACCACACCTGGTGGACAGACAGAGAGAGCAACCTGAGGAAAGGGCAATCCCAACAGACAGCCCAGGCGAGTCAACAACAATCACACCAATCGAAACAGACAGCCCAGGCGAGATACCAGCAACCACACCCAAAGAAAAACAGACACCAAGGCAAACAACTGAACCACAACTCAGACGCTCCACGCGAGAGCGTAGATCACCTGAGAGACTGAACCTATAAAGACAATAAGACCTTGGGGGAGGGTGATGTCATGTATCTTACATTATTATATCTAACTATCCCAACATGCTATACATGACTATAATAAGATATGACCTGTAACCACCAGCATACCTTACTACCAGGGGTGCACTTGCAAGAGACAGGTATATAAGGACAGGTCTCAGGCAAGTGCAGCATTCCAGAGCTGTGAAATAAAAGGTGCAGGTCCAGAGTGACCTTGACTTCACTACATGCCTTGTGTGAATCTGTACTGAGGAGACAGGACTTTACAAAACTTTTCTCCAAAAATCGCCCCGACCGTGGAAATAGTCCGTTGACCTCGTCCAGCGGTGTCACGTTCCACGGAAAAGTGGACTGTCACAAAAACCTGGTGGGGTCACTGCCAAAAAAACCCTTTCTTTTAACTGCTGAAAATGGGTGGATGGCCACCTAGCAGCGACGCGTACCCTGATGATGTTACCACGGCACGAATCCCTTTACTGCTGATTCAACTCGTCGATTCCGACGTAAGTGTGCACCGCTGGACCCCCCCCCACCACTCGCCGAGCTGAATATGCTTCAGAGGGGGACACTACACCTGAACATGGCGGGCGATCAATTTTTCTGATCGGCTGCTGAAAGCCCCCGTTAATGCTCCCTCCAGGGACACTGAATTTCGGCCCCCTGAACTCTTGACTTTCACCTGTTCTTTCATTTCCCTCGTCTTGGTATTTATTTATCTTTTTTCCATCAACTTCCTTCCCTCCCTTTCTCCTGAAGGTGTTGACTCCTTGATAGAGTACAGTTCCACAAGGGTCTGGACTCCCTCCAGCACCTCATGTGTAAGCTTAGGCAGCCTATGTTGGCTGTAAGAAGCACCATAACAGAGCCCAATCCTATCCTCACCTAGTCTCTACATATTTCCAGTCATCATCATCATAGGCAGTCCCTCGGAATCGAGGAAGACTTGCTTCTACTCCTGAAGTGAGTTCTTTGGTGGCTGAACAGTCCAATACGAGAGCCAAAAACACTGTCACAGGTTTGGACAGATAGTCATTGAGGGAAGGGGTGGGTGTGGCTGGTTTGCCGCACGCTCTTTCTGCTGTCTGTACTTGTTTTCTGCATGCTCTCGGCGATGAGACTCGAGGTGCTCAGTGCCCTCCCGGATGCACTTCCTCCACTTAGGACGGTCTTTGGCCAGGGACTCCCAGGTGTCTGTGGGGATGTTGCACTTTATCAGGGAGGCTTTGAGGGTGTCCTTGTAATGTATCCTCTGCCCACCTTTGGCTCATTTGCCATGAAGGAGTTCCGAGTAGAGCACTTGCTTTGGGAGTCTCGTGTCTGGCATGTGAACAATGTGGCCTGCCCAGCGGAGCTGATCGAGTGTGGTTAGTGCTTCAATGCTGGGGATGTTGGCCTGGTCGAGGACGCTGATGTTGGTGTGCCTGTCCTCCCAGGGGATTTGTATACTGGATAGCAGTTGGGATTGGGAACCCTGTGGGGTACGGTAGCATAGTGGCTTTGTTACTGGACTAGTAATCCAGAGACATGAGTTCAAATCCCACCACGACAGCTGGGGAATTTAAATTCAATGAATTAAATAAATCTATAATAAAAAAGCTAGTACCTATAATGGTGACCATGAAACTACTGGATTGTTGGAAAAACCCAACTGGTTCACTCATGTCCTTTAGAGAAGGAAACCTGCCGTCCTTACCCAGTCTGGCCTATATGTGACTCCAGAACCTCAGCAATATGGTTAACTCTTAACTGCCCTCTGAATTGATCTAGTAAGCCCCTCAGTTGTACCAAACCGCTACAACAAAAGTCAGCACTGTGGGAGTACCTTCACCACATGGACAGCAGCGGTTCAAGACGACAGCTCACCACCACCTTCTCAAGGGCAATTAGGGATCGGCAATAAATGCTGGCTTGCTAACATCCCCAGCATTGAAACACTGACCACACTTGATCAGATCCACTGGGCAGGCCACATTGTTTGCATGCCAGACACGAGACTCCCAAAGCAAGCGCTCTACTCGGAGCTCCTTCACGGCAAATGAGCCAAAGGTGAAGGAATACATTTTTTAAATGCAGGGACATTGAAGCCAGTTGTAGCACCCCTATCATTGGCTGGCTGAGATCATTGAACCTGGGACTTTACTGGTCTATATGGCCCAGCGACTCACCATCCTAATCAGCTGAGCCATCAGGCCTGTCGAAGAGTTTGTCCTCCTTGATTTTCAGTCCTGAAGAATTCCACTTGAAACATTAGCCTAACTTTCTCTTTCAGATATTAACTGTATATCCTCCCTGAGGTGCGAAGCCCAACACCAAAGGCAGTACTCCATTGGGGTCTGACCAAGGTTTGATACAACTGAAGCCTCACTTCCTACCCTTTGTATTCCAGTGCCCTTGAGATAAAGGCCAACATAGGCTGTTTGATTGATTTTTGTACCTGTCTGCTAGCTTTTAATGATTTGTGAACTTGGGACTCCCAAATTTCTTTGCTCCTCTACAGTTCCTCGTTTCTCACCATGTAGAAAAGACTCCCGAGTTATCTTTCTAGGGTCCAAAGGGGATGACCTCACACTTGCACACATTGAACTCCATCGATTTGAAAGTAAATGAGAATCCGACAATTTCTATAATGGGAGACAGATCTGCAGTGTCAGTTTTACACCCGGACAGCAAGTTGAAAATCTACCCCAATGTATCTTGGAGGGTCCACCTCAATGAGAAAAAAGTCCTGCTGTTTATAAAAAACACGTTCTAAAAGGGAATTTAAACCCTTTCTGGTCTGATTCTAATTATTACTATTGTTTTTAGGTACTGTGGTTTTGAATGTTTTGCTGTGTTTACTGATTCTGTGTACTATTCTGTCTGACAAAGCAGTTGACATTGGTCTGACAGTATGTCATTTACTGTCCATTGGATCTCCAGTGATCGCTAGACCATGATTAGAAGTTAATTGTTAACCCTGGGCACACTAATCCATGCACAGTAGGTAAGAAGGTGCAAGATTCAGTTGGTAAAAGACCTGCTTATGTAAACTGTCCTTTTGCCCTGAACTGAAGATAAAAGTATTGGAAAAGAGACTGAACTATAACACATGCTTTATGTTTATTATACATTTTGTTTTAAATTTTAGAAAAATACAACAGAAAAGAAAAAAATGTTAGGTCAGGATGAAGGGAAGGAAGAACTTGCATTTATATAGCGCCTTTCATGATTTCAGAATGTCCCAAAATACTTTACAGCCAATGAAGTACATTTGACTTGAAGTCACTGTTGCAGAAGGCCCCCAAATAATAACTTCACAGTAGGGCGGACAATAATCAAGGGAATAATGGAGGCATGTGAAAAAGGAACGGCAGTAATCATGGGGGATTTTAACCTACATATCGATTGGTCAAATCAAATCGTACGGAGTAGCCTTGAGGAGGAATTTATAGAATGCATATGGGATTGTTTCTTAGAACAATATGTTACAGAACCTACAAGGGAGCAAGCTATCTTGGATCTGGTCCTGTGTAATGAGACAGGAATAATAAACGATCTCCTAGTAAAAGATCCTCTCGGAATGAGTGATCACAGTATGGTTGAATTTGTAATACAGATTGAGGGTGAGGAAGTAGTGTCTCAAACGAGCGTACTATGCTTAAACAAAGGGGACTAGAGTGGGATGAGGGCAGAGTTGGCTAAAGTAGACTGGAAACACAGACTAAACGGTGGCACAATTGAGGAACAGTGGAGGACTTTTAAGGAGCTCTTTCCTAGTGCTCAACAAAAATATATTCCAGTGAAAAAGAAGGGCGGTAAGAGAAGGGATAACCAGCCGTGGATAACCAAGGAAATAAAGGAGAGTATCAAATTAACAACCAATGCGTGTAAGGTGGCCAAGGTTAGTGGGAAACTAGAAGATTGGGAAAATTTTAAACGACAGCAAAGAATGACAACGAAAACAATAAAGAAAGGAAAGATAGATTACGAAGGTAAACTTGCGCAAAACATAAAAACAGATAGTAAAAGCTTTTACCGATATATAAAACGGAAAAGAGTGACTAAAGTAAATGTTGGTCCCTTAGAAGATGAGAAGGGGGATTTAATAATGGGAAATGTGGAAATGGCTGAGACCTTAAACAATTATTTTGCTTCAGTCTTCACAGTGCAAGACACAAAAACCATGCCAAAAATTGCTGGTCACGGGAATGTGGGAAGGGAGGACCTTGAGATAATCACTATCACTAGGGGGGTAGTGCTGAACAGGCTAATGGGACTCAAGATAGACAAGTCCCCTGGTCCTGATGAAATGCATCCCAGGGTATTAAAATAGATGGCAGAAGTTATAGCAGATGCTTTTGTTAAAATCTACCAAAATTCTCTGGACTCTGGGGAGGTACCAGCGGATTGGAAAGCAGCTAATGTAATGCCTCTGTTTAAAAAAGGGGGCAGACAAAAGGTAGGTAACTATAGGCCGGTTAATTTAACATCTGTAGTGGGGAAAATGCTTGAAGCTATCATTAAGGAAGAAATAGCGGGACATCTAGATAGGAATAGTGCAATCAAGCAGACGCAATATGGATTCATGAAGGGGAAATCTTGTTTAACTAATTTACTGGAATTCTTTGAGGATATAACGAGCATGGTGGATAGAGGTGTACCGATGGATGTGGTGTATTTGGATTTCCAAAAGGCATTCGATAAGGTGCCACACAAAAGGTTACTGCAGAAGATAAAGGTACGCGGAGTCGGAGGAAATGTATTAGCATGGATCGAGAATTGGCTGGCTAACAGAAAGCAGAGAGTCGGGATAAATGGGTTCTTTTTGGGTTGGAAATTGGTGGTTAGTGGTGTGCCACAGGGATCGGTGCTGGGACCACAACTATTTACAATATACATAGATGACCTGGAAGAGGGGACAGAGTGTAGTGTAACAAAATTTGCAGATGACACAAAGGTTAGTGGGAAAGCGGGTTGTGTAGAGGACACAGAGAGGCTGCAAAGAGATTTAGATAGGTTAAGCGAATGGGCTAAGGTTTGGCAGATGGAATACAATGTCGGAAAATGTGAGGTCATCCACCTTGGAAAAAAAAATAGTAAAAGGGAATATTATTTGAATGGGGAGAAATTACAACATGCTGTGGTGCAGAGGGACCTGGGGGTCCTTGTGCATGAAACCCAAAAAGTTAGTTTGCAGGTGCAGCAGGTAATCAGGAAGGCGAATGGAATGTTGGCCTTCATTGCGAGAGGGATGGAGTACAAAAGCAGGGAGGTCCTGCTGCAACTGTACAGGGTATTGGTGAGGCCGCACCTGCAGTTTTGTGTGCAGTTTTAGTCACCTTACTTAAGGAAAGATTTACTAGCTTTGGAGGGGGTACAGAGACGATTCACTAGGCTGATTCCGGAGATGAGAGAGTTATCTTATGATGATAGATTGAGTAGACTGGGTCTTTACTCGTTGGAGTTCAGAAGGATGAGGGGTGATCTTATCGAAACATTTAAAATAATGAAAGGGATAGACAAGATAGAGGCAGAGAGGTTGTTTCCACTGGTCGGAGAGACTAGAACTAGGGGGCACAGCCTCAAAATACGGGGGAGCCAATTTAAAACCGAGTTGAGAGGAATTTCTTCTCCCAGAGGGTTGTGAATCTGGAATTCTCTGCCCAAGGAAGCAGTTGAGGCTAGCTCATTGAATGTATTCAAATCACAGATAGATAGATTTTTAACCAATAAGGGAATTAAGGGTTATGGGGAGCGGGCGGGTAAGTGGAGCTGAGTCCATGGCCAGATCAGCCATGATCTTATTGAATGGCGGAGCAGGCTCGAGGGACTAGATGGCCTACTCCTGTTCCTAATTCTTATGTTACTTACGTTCTTATGTAATGTAGGAAACATGGCAGCCAATTTTCACACAGCAAGCTCCCACAAACAGCAATGTATTACTGATCAGATAATCTGTTTAGGTGTTGATTGAGGGATAAATATATGCCAGGACACCGGAGAGAATTCCCCTGCTCTTCTTCGAATAGTGCCATGGGATCTTTTACATCCACCTGAGAGGGCAGACGGGAACCCGGTTTAACATCTGATCTGAAAGGCGGCATCTTCGACAGTGCAGCATTCCCTCAGCACTGTACTGGAGTGTCAGCCTAGAAGTGGGAAAGCCTGGGGCCTGAGTTGCACATGTGCAAAGTAGCATGAGAGGCAATGGTGGGCACACATGTACCAAGACTCCAAAAAAGGCATGAGTGGCACAGTTCTTACGCGTGCATGGAGCCTGGAAAATAACATCAATGGAGACCGGCAACGCCAGGGATTGAACAGAACGCAAGCCCTGGGCTGCAAAGAGAGGGGCAGACCTGTGCATGGACAAGCAGCTGCAGGGAGTTCTAAAACACCAATGGTTAGTTTTATCAGGAAGTATAATGTGAAAAGTTGGAAAACAACATGGGCACTGAAACAACATGGACATTTGTTTTGAACACATTGATTGGTTGGCCCTTGCGGTTGCTGGTTCCTGATATAGCTATTCCAGCCTGTATAAGGTGAATAGCAGTGGCGTTTGATTACTTCGCATCTGGTCAGTGTGATATTTGAGTGCAGCATGGTTTACTTGACAGATAACAGCATTGAAACCAGTCATGATTCAATTAGTCTTGAGGTATGACAGTACATGCTTGCCTTAAAAGTGTGATGGCTTTTGAGGGGGCATGCCCTACAGGCAGGCTGTAATGCAACACTGAATTATATCGATGGCCAGTTTGAATATCAATACAAGATTCGGAGAGTGGTGAGAATGTGGAACTCGCTACCACAGGGAGTTGCTGAGGCGAATAGTATAGATGCATTTAAGGGGAGGCTAGATAAGCATATTAGGGAGAAGGGGATAAAGGTTATGCTGATAAATTTAGATGAGGAATGATGGGAGGAGGCTCATGTGGAGCATAAACTGGTTGGGCCGATTGACCTGTATCTGCGCTGTATATTCTACATAATCCTATGTAGACAAATTTAAATGCAGTAAGGTAGTTATTATCAGTACAATGTGATAAAGGATGCAAAAGGGTAGAATAATATGGCAGGGATTAGTGCTGGGTCCTCAACTATTTACAATCTATATTAATGACTTGGATGAAGGGACCGAGTGTAATGTAGCCAAGTTTGCTGATGATACAAAGATGGGTGAGAAAGCAAATTGTGAGGAGGACCAAAAATCTGCAAAGGGATATGGACAGGCTAAGTGAGTGAGCAAAAATTTGGCAGATGGAGTATAATGTGGGAAAATGTGAGGTTATCCACTTTGGCAGAAAAAATAGAAAAGCAAATTATAATTCAAATGGCGAAAAATTGCAGATGGACCTGAGTGTACTTGTGCTTGAAACACAAAAAGTTCGTATGCAGGTACAGCAAGCAGCAGGTTCCCACTGGTTCTGTAGTTTAGTTCCACTCCAGCAGGGAGCTTGTTGTTTCAAGGACACCCTCAAAGCTTTTTTGATAAAATGCAACATCCCCACTGACACCTGGGAGTCCCTGGCCAAAGGCCGCCGCCATAAGTGGAGGAAATGCATCTGGGAGGGCGCTGAGCACCTCGAGTCTCATCGCCGAGAGCATGCAGGCAGCGAAAGGAGCATGCGGCAAATCAGTCCCACTCACCCTTTCTTTCAACGGCTGTCTGTCCCACCTGTGACAGAGACTAATTTCCATATTGGACTGTTCAGTCACCTAAGAACTCACGTTTAGAGTGGAAGTATAGGGACTGCCTATGATAATGATGACAGCAAGTAATCAGGAAGGCAAATGAAATGTTGGCCTTTATTGCAAGGGGGACAGAGTATAAAAGCAGGGAAGTCCTGCTACAACTGTACAGGGTATTGGTGAGGCCACACCTAGAGTACTGCGTACAGTTTTGGTCTCCGTATTTAAGGAAGGATATACTTGCATTGGAGGCTGTTCAGAGAAGGTTCGCTAGGTTGATTCCAGAGATGAGGGGGTTAATTTATAAAGGTAGGATGAGTAGGTTGGGCCTATACACATTGGAGTTCAGAAGAATGAGGTGTGAACTTATTGAAACATAGAAGATAATGAGGCGGCTCAACAAGGTGGATGCAGAGAGGATATTTCCACTCATGGGGGAAACTAAAACTAGAGGACATAGTCTTAGAATAAGGGGCCTGCCATTTAAAACTGAGATGAGGGGGAATTTCTTCCCTGAGGGTTGTAAATCTGTGGAATTCTCTGCCCCAGAGAGCTGTGGACGCTGGATCATTGAATGTATTTAAGACGGAGATGGACAGATTTTTGAGCGATAAGGAGTAAAGGGTTATGGGGAGCGGGCAGGGAAGTGGAGCTGAGTCCATGATCAGATCAGCCATGATCTTATTGAATGGCGGAGCAGGCTCGAGGGGGCTGTATAGCCTTCTCCTGCTCCTATTTCTTATGTTCTTATGATACATTTGGATATTTGTTGTGTAAGATGTTTGAAAGATCTAACGCAGCCCAGCTGAAGCTTGGGGAGGGCCGGCAACAGATGGTTATTGTTATAAAAGAATGTATTTATTAGTCTAGGGCTTTTGCTAGTGCAATTCACCAGAAATCGGCCAAACCAGCGCAAACGGTTAACTAATTTTAAGCGCACGCTACAGCCAACGTAAATCGAGTCTCCACAAACTTTTATGTTAGTTTGAAAAACATCACGCTGAAAGCCAGCCCTGTCCACAAAACTGGCCCTGCCTACAAAAACTGTCATGCCCCCATCAAATTAATGAGTATGGCAAGTTTCCACTGACAGTGCACCTAGGATTACAGCAAAAAACACTTCAAATTTGAGTGGCAACCTCTGTACAGACCTTTCCGAGCCTCTCGCTCCCACCAGGGGTAAGCTGGCTGGTGGCCTGTTGACTGCACCGCCGCATGTAAATGATGGTGGCGAGGTGGGGCCCACGTACCCGCCCAATTTACCTGCTGCCCCTGTCCCGGTTACTTACTGGGTGTCTCTATCTCTCCTGAGAAGTGTTTTTTTCCTCACTACCCACATTAGCTCTCCATATACGCTTCCTAAGAATGATGCCGATTTAATGCCAATTAATGTCAAATTGTGGGCTGTGGGCTCATACCCATTAGGGTTGAGTCTGCCCAAAATCATTTCACATTAGTCTACAGACAGCAGAGACAGGACACTCTCATCCCATTGATGTGCAGTAAACCAAAACTGAGGATCTCAAATAATAGTGTGTTGGTTCACTGTACTACTCAGTCCCTGTGGTTTATTTTGCTAATTGCAGGCACTCAAAGAAGAAAAAGAATTGCATGTCATCTACCAAATTGTGCCACTGAAAGGAAAAACTGGGCCCAATGTTAGTTGATAACCTTCAACATCACTAAACACCATCACAGCGGGATTTATTAAAACTGAAATCTAATTTTCTATAGTCAACAGGATTGCTAACCTAGTTTCTAATTACAGACAAATTTCAATTAATAAGTGTCATCTGGGAGCAACCCAGATAATTCTTATTATCCATCCTTACTGTGAAGGCTGGACATGCTGTATTTGAAGTTGAATGTAGATTCCTCATATGCACCACTTGTACTGAATATATGTTACTGTAAATGCGTGTCCTGCTTTATTTCCTCTGGGTCATGTACTAATGTCTAGGTATCTGCCTTGTATTCATTAACCAGGATTATTTTTTCAGGGTTATATTTTGATGTGGGCTGGTGGACTTATTCAGTGCCATGGATAAACTGCTATAATAATGGGCATTCATTCTCAGGATATGGGTGTCGTTAACTATGCCAGCATTTATGGTCCATCCCTAGTTGCCCTTGAGCCTAGTGCGGGTGAGCTTTCTCCTTGAACTTCAGCAGTGGTGAAGATGCTCCAACAATGCTATTGGGTAAGGAATTCTAGGATTATAACCCAACGACAATGAAGGAATGGCGACATATATGTAAGTCAGAATGGTGTGTGACTTGGAGGAGGCCCTTGCCCTTCGAGGTGGTAGAGATCGCGGGTTGGGGAGGTGCTGTCAAGGAAGCCTTGGTGAGTTGCTGCAGTGCATCTTGTAGATGGTACCCACTGCAGCCACAGTACGTCGGTGGTGGAGGGAGTTGATGATTAGGCTGGTGGATGGGCGCCAATCAAGCGGGCTGCTTTGTCCTGGATGGTGTTGTTGCAGCTCCACCCACCCAGGCAAGTGGAGAGTATTCCTGACTTTTGCCTTGTGGGTAGTGGAGAGGCTTTGTGGAGTCAGAAGATAAGCTATTTGCCGCAGAATACTCAGCCTCTGACCTGCTTTAGTTCTTATGCCAATGGAACTCGGGGAACTCATTTAACAGCTGACAAAAATGGCTTCTGCCCAATTTTCCTCCCATATAATTTTATTTGCCCCGATTATGCACTGGAAATACACCGGAAACTGAGGAAATTCACCCCCAATATGTGGCTATACAGACTGAGTTTTATTCAAGGCCTATGAGTTAGTTGATCTCATCTGGTGAGGGGGCAAAAGGTCATAAAGCTGCTACAATTGGCCTCAGTAACGCTAGAGTAAAGGGGAGAAGGGGGTGGGGGGGTGGAAGGATGAGCCAGGGTTCCTGGTGCTGATTGCCCTGCTAGAAGATGCACATATGTAGATTTTTCTGGGTGAGGACCAGTTCAGGCTCAGCAGTGAGGCTCTTTGTAGTCAGTTTAGTTTGCTAAGAGTATTGCTCGGGCTTACCTATGAAGAGTGGCCACTAAAAGTACAGCAGGGCTGCCAAAACCCAGGAACTATAAACCGACAAAATTCAGTGCTTAAAGAATGAGGGCAGAAAAGCAAGAAGACCAGGAGGAAAAACAATATCTGACCACATTCATGTACCTTAACACCCAAAAAAACCCCAAACACCACAGGTAGCAAAGGTAAGAATAATATTGAGGCAAATGGTGTGAGAGCAGGATGGAAAAACATTTTTTTGACGCTCTCTGCATAATATCGAAACTAGTGGCTACAGTTTTTCACTAGTTTAATCAAGACTCCAACTATGGAGCTGAAAAAAGGGAAGCTTTTCTGCTGCAATATCCTTCGGACCTGCAGACATTGGAATTTCACTGCCACCACTCCCTTGACGAGCTCAAAGTACCCAGACCCTGTTTTTGCACCATCAGCAACCTGGTTTTACCTGGCCCACACCAGATAAAATCACTGCAAAATCAGCAGTAAATGTGCCATCATTCTTTAAAACAAGTGGAAAATCCGCCAAGCTTCTGCTCCCGATTGCAACCCCTGCTTGTGGATGTCATGATGAGGCTAGGCTTAGGTTCAACTGTAAATTCACCACTCCAGCGCTCCCAGCTTGCTGGAATGAACCATTTGTTGGAAATAGGGCTATAACACAGTAGGAGCCCACTGGGAATGCAAGAATGGTGAATTGATCTTTAAGTAGGAGCAGGATCTCTGAGTAAACGGGCAAAGTACTGAAGCGTGACGTGCATGTGCAACCATACCTTATGCCAGCCTAGAAATCTAGAAGAAGCTAACTAACAGCACTAAAAAAAAAGACATCTCATAAATATCAATATACCATCAATATCTGACAAGTGGCCAAAACTAGTGGGAGGACAGAAGATTGGGAAGCTTTTAAAAGCCAACAAAGAATGACTAAAAAAATGATTAAGTAGGGAAGATAGACTATGAAAGTAAACTAGCACAAAATATAAAAACAGATAGCAAAAGTTTCTATAGGTATATAAAAAGGAAAAGAGTAGCTAAAGTAAATGTTGGTCCCTTAGAGGATGAGACCAGGGAATTAGTAATGGGGAACATGGAGATGGCAGAAACTCGAAACAAGTATTTTGTATCAGTTTTTACGGTAGAGGACACTAACAATATTCCAACAGTGGATAGTCAAGGAGCTATGGGGAGGGGGGTGGGGGGTGGGGTGAGGAATTAACACAATCACAATCACTAAGGAGGTGGTATTCAGTAAGATAATGGGACTAAAGGCAGATAAATCCCCTGGACCTGATGGCTTGCATCCTAGAGTCTGAAGAGAAGTAGTGGCAGGGATTGTGGATGCATTGGTTGTAATTTACCAAAATTCCCTGGATTCTGGGGAGGTCCCAGCAGATTGGAAAACTGCAAATGTAACGCCCCTATTCAAAAAAAGAGCCAGACAAAAAGCAGGAAACTGCAGACCAGTTAGCCTAACATCTGTGGTTGGGAAAATGTTGGAGTCCATTATTAAAGAAGCAGTAATAGGACATTTGGAAAAGCAAAATTTGGTCAGGCAGAGTCAACATGGATTTATGAAGGGGAAGTCATGTTTGACAAATTTGCTGGAATTCTTTGAGGATGTAACGAACATGGTGAATAAAGGGGAATCATTGGATGTGATGTATTTGGACTTCCAGAAGGCATTTGACAAGGTGCCACACAAAGGGGTACTGCACAAGATAAAAGTTCATGGGGTTGGGGGTAATATATTAGTATGGATAGAAGATTGGCTAACGAACAGAAAACAGAGAGTCGGGATAAATGGATCATTTTCTCTGGTTGGCAATCAGTAATGAGTGGGGTGCCGCAGGCATCAGTGCTGGGACCCCAACTATTTACAATCTATATTAACGACTTGGAAGAAGGGACTGAGTGTAATGTAGCCAAGTTTGCTGATGATACAAAGATAGGAGGAAAAGCAATGTGTGAGGAGGACATAAAAAAGCGGCAAAAGGACATAGGCAGGCTAAGTGAGTGGGTAAAAATTTGGCAGATGGAGTATAATGTTGGAAAATGTGAGGTCATGCACTTTGGCAGAAAAATCAAAGAGCAAGTTATTATTTAAATGGAGAAAGATTGCAAAGTGCTGCAGTACAGCGGGACCTGGGGCTACTTGTGCATGAAACACAGCATGCAGGTACAGCAAATGATCAGGAAGGCCAATGGAATCTTGGCCTTTATTGCAAAGGGGAAGGAGTATAAAAGCAGGGACGTCTCGTTACAGCTGTACAGAGTATTAGTGAGGCCACACCTGGAATACTGCGTGCAGTTTTGGTTTCGATATTTACGAAAAGGATATACTTGCTTTGGAGGCAGTTCAGAGAAGGTTCACTAGGTTGATTCCGGGGATGAAGGGGTTGACTTATGAGGAAAGGTTGAGTAGGTTGGGCCTCTACTCATTGGAATTCAGAAGAATGAGAGGTGATGTTATCGCAACATAGAAGATTATGAGGGGGCTTGACAAGGTGGATGCAGAGAGGATGTTTCCACTGATGGGGAGACTAGAATTAGAGGGCATGATCTTAGAATAAGGGGCCGCCCATTTAGAACTGAGATGAGGGGAAATTTCTTTTCTCAGAGGTTTGTGAATCTGTGGAATTCACTGCTATGTTAACTGGGACATTAAATAAATTTAAGACAGGAAACGATAAAGGGATAAGGGGTTATGGGGAGTGGGCAGGGAAGTGGAGCTGATCCATGATCAGATCAGTCAGGATCTTATTGAATGGCGGGGCAGGCTCGAGGGCCCGTATGGCCTACTCATGTTCCTATTTCTTATGTTCTTAAAATAAGGCAATTGATCACCAGACTCAAACTTCAGAATTCACTGCATGAAAATAATCTGATAAATATCGAAGGGCTGAAGTTGCCAGACAAACCTCCTTGACTTTTTTTTTGAGGAAATGAGGAAGTGGAAAACCATGTGATGCAGTGTACTCAGATTTCAAAAAAAACCTTTGTCAGCTGTGGCTCAGTGGTAGCTGTGGCTCTTGTCTTGAGTCAGAAGTTCGTGGGTTTGAGCCCCACTCCAGAGACTTGAGCCCATGAGCTAGGTTGATGCTCCAGTGCAGTACTGAGGGAGTGCTGCACTGTTGGAGCTGCCATCTTTCAGATGAGACATTAAACTATTTTGAAGAGTTGGGGCGGGGCCGAAATTCAGGGTCCGGATAAGGCCCGTTACCGCCGTTTTGCGGCGGCCATGCGGCGTAATTGAGTGGCTGGAGCGTTGCAGTCCATTGGCCATTCAGCTTGGGGCTTTTTCGGCCTGTCCCCACTTCTGCCCCGCTGCTGCCAACCACTGCAAGCGTGTCATCAAAGCACGCACCGCCACTATCCCGCACCTACATCGCAATCTACCCCAAATTTACCTCCAAAAATCTTTGCTCCGCTGCATGGTGCCCCCAACAGCTTTTTCTGCGGTGCACCTTGTTTTGTGTGTGTGTGGCACGACAGAGCAGCAGCCCTTCAAGGGGAGGGCGCACTGCTGCGGCCGCCATTTTCTTTTGTTGCTGGCCGACTTCCCGATCGGCTGGCCAATTATTGCCCCAGGTTCGGCCGGGCCGCCAACAGGCAGCTTGGCACCCCATCTCGGGTACCAGGCCGCTGGTCCAGCCGAACCCCTTCCTGGTGGCCCAGAGGCTGAACCTACAAAATTGCCGAATCTCTCCCCTTTAAATGAGGGGAGAGATGTGGTGACGCAGACCTGCAGTGACAGTGGCGGAGACTTGATTCCGCCCCTCACCAACACTTACCACCGCACTTCCGCCCCATTATGACCGTCTTCTGATCTCGTTGGAAAAAAATTACAAAGACCGGAATATCGATCAGGAGTCGACCTCGTCCCATATGACGGTAAAACCAGCTAAAATAATCGTAGGTGCGCCAAGTTTCTGGCATGCCTGAATTTTCGGCCCCGGGGCGTTCTTCCCAGTGTCCTGGACAATATTTTTCCCTCACCCAACATCACTGAAATAGATTATCTGGTTATTATCTCATTGCTGTTTGTGAGACCTTGCTGTGCACAAATTACACTTCAAAATTACTTCATTGGCTGTAAAGTTCCTAATTAAGTACTTCTACTGAAACTTAAAACAGTGGGGATTCAAGGTAAAACCTATGTCTGTGTAAGGAGTTGATTGAAGGGAAGAAAGTCAATGTACGTCAGCGAGCACAATGGTGATGGATGAACGAGCAGCAGAGTTTTGGATGAGCTCAAGTTTATGGGCCCAAGTTTCGGGTGGAATTGCTCCTATTTTTTTTGGAGCAACTAGTTTAGTTTGGAGTAACTTAGAAATCGCAATTCTCGGCATTTAGTTTGCTCCAGTTCCAGTGAGTTAGCTTAGTCTCGTTTTAGTTCAGTTTTTTTTTCAAAAGGGGGCGTTACCAACCACTTATGCCTGTTTTGCAAGTTTAGGCACCGAAAAGTTACTCCAAACTAACTTAGAATGGAGTAAGTGTTGACTTTTGTACGCTCAGAAAAACCTTGCGTACACTTTAGAATTAAGCGCAGGTAGCCAGAGATGGGCCGGTGGGCGGGGGGGGGGGCTGCGGAGGAGGGAAGTTGGGAGATTTTCCAAAGCATTAAACACATCACTTTTAAAAATAAAGAACCATCATCAATAATAAATGATAAATCAATCAATAAATCAATAAATAAAAAATAAAAACAATTAAAAATCATTCAATAAATCAATAAATAAAAAATAAAAAGTTCCGACCTCACCTACCCGTTCGGGAGCACCGGGAGCCTGGCCAGGGCTAGGGGCTGCGTACTGCAGGCTGGAAATCGGCACTCTGCCCGCTCCAGGAGCCCATTCGGCCAGGGCTAGGGGCTGCAAAGCGAGCAGCACATGCACACAGAATCTGGGGGCCAGGAGCTACTGCGCATGCACGCAGACTCCACTGCGCACACGCGCAGCTGCCGGCACTCTTTTTGGCCCAGAGTTGTAGCTCTGCCCCCACCCCCCTCCCCCCCCCCCGCTGTTGTGCTACGTCGCGCTGACTGCTGAACAGGCCTGCTGCATTCGGAGAATCGTGAGGTAAGTTTTCGTTCCACAAAATGGGCGGGCCTCTCGGAGGTGTACCGTTCTAGCGGATATCGGAAACTTGGGCCCTATGGAGGGTGGAAGACGGGAGGCCGGCTAGGAGAACATTGGAATACTCAAGTCTAGAGGTAACAAAGGCATGGATAAGGATTTCAGCAGCAGATGAGCTGAGTCGGGGCAGAGTCGGCTGATGTTACAGAGATGGAAGTAGGCAGTCTTGGCGATGGAGTGCATATCTGGTTGGAAATTCATCTTAGGGCCAAATACGCCATCAAAGTTGTGAACGATCTGGTTCAGCCTCAGACAATTGCCAGGGAGAGGGATGGAATTGGTTGCTAGGGAACGAAGTTTGTGGTGGGAACCGAAGACAATGGCTTCCTCACCTCCACGTCATGCAACAGCACCTGCTCTTTGGCAGCCATCAAACAGGGGTTTGGCTGCTTTGTCACTTCATCTTTTTCCCACAGCGTCTATTTACTATTTCTATATTTGTTTGTTTTTTGTAGATTTTTGCCAGCTATGTTTTTCCCCATATGGAGCCTTTAGAAATGCTGAAACAATTATTGACCCCTTTAAGTAGCTGTAACTGCATTCCTTTAAATGTCTGCGTTCCTTTAAATGTTGCCTCATCATCAAATCATGCTAGAACTTCATAAATCACTGGTTAGGCCTCAGCTGGAATATTGTGAACAATTCTGGGCACCAGTAAAGATGTAAAGGCCTTAGAAAAGGGACAGAGGAGGTTTAGCGGTGTGTTACCAGGGATGAGAGACTTCAGTTATGAGGAGTGGTTGGAAAGTTAGGACCGTTCTCCTTGGAACAAAGAAGGTTAAGAGGTGACCTATAGAGGTTTTCAAGCTGATGAGAGGTGTTGATAGAGTAGATAGAGAAAAATTATTCCCTCTGGTGAGTGGGCCAATAACGAGAGGTCATAGATTCAAAATCATTGGAAAAAGATCTAGAGGGAGTTGAGGAGAAAATTTTTCACTCAGAGAGTTGTCGGGATCTGGAATGGTGATGGGAGCTGATTCCATCAATAATTTTAAACGGGAGTTGGACAAATACCTGAAGATGAGGAACTTAGTGTTATGGACAAAAAGAGGGGATGTGGGACTAAGCACGACTGCTCTATCAAAGAGCCAGCACAGGCACAGCGGATCAAATGGCCTCCTTCTGTGCTGTAAGTTTCTATAATTCTATGATCTCTTTAAGGGCTAATTATGTACACAATGTTCCCCCTTCCAGAGCTTCCCATGTATTGCTAATTAGGTTAGCGCTTGTCAGCATTGCACCAGCTGACCTCCTGGGAAATCCCGTCAGGTAAACTTGGTGCAATGGCAGTGTGCTCTAAGTTCACAGTACAGTTCTGCCACTTTGTAGTTCTGTGGAGACTCTGATTTGAGAATAAACACAGGCAAGAGATACAGAGAAAAGATTATTAAAACATTCCCGTTGGATTGGCTCGATGAACAGCCTCATTATTTAAAAGTGTCTTATTGCGTTTTTTTCCCTTGTTGGAAATAATTTTATTATAAATAAATGCAAATAAAATTAAAAACGTGCATCATTTCTCCATTAGCAATCCAGGCACAACTTTATCTCAAGTTTTATATGTTTCTGTGATTTATTTAAGATCTTTCCTATCATCTAAGCAGGGTGCATTCTCAACTTCACCGTCTTTTAAAAAACACACTGCAACTGCGCATGCACAACTACTTCTGGGTCATTGGCAGCAGTCGCGTCCTTTAAAAAAATCATTCTCGGAATTTGGGTATTGCTACCAAGCTCTAGCTGTTGGATGCCGCTTAAAAACGACTAGGTACATGTACGTGACAGACTCGGCCACTATTAAGGTACTCTCAAGCTGATTCTCCAGCCTTTCAAGACCATTGTAATGTATGTACCTGTGAGTATGTTCACAGGTTGGTTGAGCTGTTGAGTTGGGAGTGGCTTAGCCAATCACGTGATGTTCACAAGACTCAATAAAACCCTGGCCAGTTGGGTTTGGGGGATCCACGATGAGGCAGGTGGTTGTGAGCCTGGTGGATAAACTGGTAATGTGTCGTGTGATTGCTAAACCTTTTGCTAATAAACCAACTAGTTCTTAATAGCAATGTGTTGCTATGAATTCTGAAGCAAAGAACCCAGGAAGCCAATACATTACATTACAGTGGGGCTTGCTTCTTAATGTTTGTGGGCTGTCTGCTCTTTTAAGAAGTGGCGACAGCTGAACGAGAGCGGACCTGGCAGTAACTCAATACAGGAAGAATTTGAAAGAATGACGTCAGAGTAAAAAACCTAAAGTGACGCCAGCACAAGGGAAGGAGCTGATTGGTGAGTGTCTTTTTTAAGTTTTAAGTTTATTTCTGCTAAGTTAGTTAATAATATAATGAATAGGGGCATGGCAGGGCACGTCAGTCCCATGGATTGCACACCTTGTTCCATAAGGGAAATCCAAGCCGCTTCCTGTGTCTTGGACAACCACATGTGCAGGAGCTCGGGATGGGGGTTGGGGGCGGTGGGTTGCTAGTGCTGTTAAGGAGGGTTTAAACTAATTTGGCAGGGGTGTAGGCACCAGGATGTAGCATTAGAAAGGAGAAACCGGGTGCCTAAGGGAGAAGAGACAGACAGCACTGGAGTAAAAGAGAGTACAGTATTAGGTGGGGTCAGACTATGAGAGAATACAATAAATTCTAAGAAAGGTTTAAACGCACAAACGTGGTAAATAAGGTTGGTGGGCTGCAGGCACAAATAGCCACGTGGAAATATGAAGTTGTGGAGATAACAGAGACCTTACTAGAAAAAGGGCTGGATTGGGTACTAAATATTCCTGGTTATAAGGGGATGGAATTTTGAGGGGTTTGCGACCAGTTTAGCGCCTGGACGGGGACAAAAACAATATGTCCTTACTACACAGTACAAATGCACAAGAGGCCCATACTAGAGAGAAGGTCACTCTGTGACCAGTAACCTTTATTCACCAGCACTGAAGTGGAAAAGATGGGTGGAGCTTCCCCTTTTATACCTGAAAGTCCAGGTTAGAAGTGTCTCCCACAAGTTCACCACCTAGTGGTCAGTGTTCTCATGGTGTCCAACTTAGGTCAGTTTATGCATGGATTACAATGACTGTTGAATACATGACATCACCTCCCCCCCAAAGTCTTATTGGGATCATAGGTTAAGTCTCTCTGGTGGTTTACACTCCCTTGTGGAGCGCCTGAGTTGGGGCTCCGGTTGTTGGGCGCTGGTCTGAGTGTCTGCTGTTTGCGGTGCCTCAGGCCTGTCCGTAGTGCCCACAGTGACTGGGCTCTCCTCCACTTGGTTCCGGTGTTCGGTCACCTGTGGTGGAGTGAACTCTACATCGTGTTCTTCCTCTGCTTCTTCTATGGGGTTGCTGAACCTCCTTTTTGTTTGATCCACATGTTTGCGGCAGATTTGTCCATTGGTAAGTTTAACTACCAGAACCCTATTCCCCTCTTTGGCAATCACAGTGCCTACGAGCCATTTGGGCCCTGCAGCGTAGTTGAGGACAAAGACAGGGTCATTGACGTCAATACATCGCGCCCTCGCATTCCCATCATGATAGTCACATTGTGACCGGCGCCTGCTCTCAACAATTTCTTTCATAGTGGGATATATAAGAGATAACCTGGTTTTGAGCGTCCTTTTCATTAGCAGCTCTGTGGGTGGAACCCCTATGAGCGAGTGTGGTCGGGATCTATTGGCCAACAGGAGGCGTGATAAGCAGCTTTGTAGGGAACCCCCTTGGATTCTGAGCATCCCCTGTTTGATTATCTGCACTGCTCATTCCGCCTGGCCGTTTGAGGCCGGCTTGAACGGTGCCGTTCTGACATGGTTGATACCATTTCCTGCCAAGAAGTCCTGGAATTCAATGCTTGTAAAGCACGGGCCATTGTCGCTGACCAAGATGTCCGGTAGACCATGGGTGGCGAACATTGCCCATAGACTTTCTACCATGGCAGAGGATGTGCTTGAATTGAGAATGTCACACTCGATCCATTTGGAGTAGGCGTCTACTACAACCAAAAACATTTTTCCCATGAAAGGACCTGCGTAGTCCACATTGATGCGTGACCATGGCTTGGAGGGCCAGGACCAGGGGCTAAGGGGGGCTTCCCTGGGTTCATTGCCCAGCTGGGCACACGTGTTGCACCTGCGAACACAACATTCCAGGTCTGCATCTATCCCTGGCCACCAAACGTGTGACCTGGCAATTGCCTTCATCATGACAATGCCCGGGTACTCATTGTGGAGTTCTCGGATGAACACCTCTCTGCCCATCTGGGGCATGACTACTCGGTTTCCCCATAGTAGGCAATCGGCCTGAATCGAGAGTTCATCCCTGCGCCTGTGAAATGGTTTGAATTCCTCAGGGCATTACCCGTACGTGGCTGCCCATTCCCCATTCAGGACACATCTCTTGACTAAAGACAGTAACAGGTCTCTATTTGTCCAGACTTTGATCTGACGGGCTGTCATGGGTGAGCCTTCGCTTTCGAAAGCTTCAACAGCCATGGCCATCTCAGCAGCATGCTCGGTTGTCCCCTTGGTGGTGGCTAATGGGAACCTGCTGAGTGCATCGGCGCAGTTTTTGGTGCCCGGTCTGTGCCAAATTGTATAGTCATAGGCGGCTAACGTGAGTGCCCACCTCTCTTTGCGGGCCGACACATTTGCATTTATTGCCTTGTTGTCAGCCAAAAGGGACATTAGGGATTTGTGATCTGTCTCCAGTTCAAATTTCCTGCCAAACAGGTACTGGTGCATTTTATTTACTGCATATACACATGCAAGCGCTTCCTTTTCTACCATCCTGTAGCCCCTTTCTGCCTGGGACAGACTTCTGGAGGCATAAGCTACCGGCTGCAATTGACCCTTGGCATTAACATGCTGCAATACACACCCGACCCCATAGGACGATGCATCGCATGTTAAAACAAGTTTCTTACATGGGTCATATAGCGTTAACAGATTGTTGGAACATAACAAATTGCGTGCTCTATCAAAAGCCCTTTCCTGGCTGTCCCCCCAGACCCATTCACAACCTTTGCGTAGGAGCACATGTAGCGGCTCTAACAGTGTGCTCAATTTGGGAAGAAAGTTACCAAAATAGTTCAGGAGCCCCAGGAGTGAACGCAGTTCCGTCGTGTTAGGGGGTCTGGGAGCTCTCTGGATCGCTTCCGTCTTGGACGCAGTAGGGCTGATCCCGTCTGCTGCTACCCTCATCCCCAGGAATTCTACCTCTGGAGCTAGGAAGACGCACTTCGCCTTTTTCAGTCGCAGCCCTACCCGGTCCAGTCTGCGTAGCACCTCCTCCAGGTGTGGAGGTGTTCTTCAGTATCGCAACTTGTGATGAGGATGTCGTCTTGAAAAACCACTGTCCTTGGAATCGACTTGAGGAGACTTTCCATGTTTCATTGAAAGATCGCGGCGGCCGAGCGAATCCTGAGCGGACATCTGTTGTACTCAAACAACCCCTTGTGTGTTGTGATGGTGGTCAGCTTCTTCGACTCACTCGCCAGCTCCTGGGTCATGTAAGCTGAGGTCAGGCCCAATTTTGAAAAAAGTTAGCCACCGGATAGCGTTGCTCTCGGTAGCGGGTATTGGAGCTAGTCTTGGAGTGACAGCCGATTGATGGTCGCCTTGTAATCACCACATATCCTGACCGACCCATCTGCCTTGAGCACCGGCACAATCAGGCTCGCCCAGTCACTGAATTCGACTGGCGAGATGATGCCTTCCCTCATTAGGCGGTCCACTTCGCCTTCTATCTTTTCCCGCATCACGTACGGCACCGCCCTGGCCTTGTGGTGTACTGGCCTGGTGTCCGGGTTTATGTAAATCACTACCTTGGTCCACATGAAAGTGCCAATGCCGGGTTGAAATAGTGAGTCAAATTTGTCCAGGACTTGTGAGCATGATATTCGTTCCATAGAAGAAATTGCATTGACATCGCCCCATTTCCAGTTCATGACAGCAAGCCAACTCCTCCCCAGCAGTGTGGGACTGTCCTCCAGGACAATCCAGAGTGGCAACCTGTTCTCCGAATCTTTGTGGGTCACGACTACCGTGGCGCTGCCTAGCACCGGAATGATTTCCTTTGTATATGTCCGTAGCTGTGCGTCAATCGGCAATAATTTTGGCCTCCTGGCCTTGGACGCCCACAACTTGTCGAACTGTTTGATACTCATCAGGGACTGGCTGGCCCCCGTGTCTAGCTCCATTAATACTGGGATGCCATTGAGGAGCACTTTCATCATTATTGGTGACGTCCTGGTGTATGAACTGTATGTGCTCCACATGAAGTCGCTGAACTTCAGCTCCAGCGATTTCCCCCAATGTCCATTTGGCCTCGTAGGGCTTACATCAGGCCTGTCCTCCTCGTACATCAACCTTCCTGCACATTCGCGCCAAGTGACCGCTGACGTTGCAATTTCTGCAGGTATATTGCTGATACCTGCAAGCTCTGGCTGTGTGTTTGCCTCTACACCTCCAACATGGGCTGTTGTTGGAAACAAAAGGTCCATTACCAGTCGATCGTCTCTGACTGTCTCTGTAACTGTCCTTAAACGCACCATTGACAGGTGTTGATGGCCCCATTACTGGCCGCATTGTCCCTTGTGATGGCATGAATCGCCGTTCAGCTAGCTATTGTCTCTGTTGAATTCCCCCTTTGGGTTCGACTACATGCTCGGGCATGTTCGATTGCCCCTGTCTGCCTGGAGAACTGTGTGCCGCGTTAACAATGTTGACTCCCTGTCCATTTGCTGCATTTAAACCAAGATTTTTTTCAAACATCATTCTGGTCTCTTCCTCCCCTGAGATAAATGTCTGGGCCATCAAAGCCGCTGTCTCCAGGGTCAAGTCTTTGGTCTCAATCAGTTTCCTGAAAACCCCAGCGTGCCCGATGCCCTCAATAAAAAATTCTCACAGCATCTCCGCTCTGCATGCATCTGGGAACTTACATAGGCTCGCCAGTTGCCGGAGGTCTGCCACGAAGTCTGGAACGCCTTGCCCTTCTCGCCGCCGGTGCATGTAAAACCGGTGTCTCGCCATGTGCATGCTGCTCGCCGGTTTAAAGTGTTCCCCGATCAACTTACTGAGCTCTTCAAAAGTCTTGCCTGCCGGTTTCTCTGGCGCTAGAAGGTCCTTCATCAGGGAGTACGTCCTGGATCCACAAACCGTCAGGAGATGAGCCCTGCGTTTGTCGGTCGACTCCTGTCCCAGCCATTCCTTGGTGACGAAACTTTGCTGTAGTCTCTCAATAAAATCGTCCCAATCATCACCAACACAGTACCTCTCGTCTGTGCTGCTAGCGGCCATGCTCGCGTGGTTTAAATCCCAGTTTCTCGTCGCCAATAATATGTCCTTACTATACAATACAAATGCACACGAGGTCCATACTAGAGAGAAGGTCACTCTGTGACCAACAACCTTTATTCCAGCACTGAAGTGGAGAAGATGGGTGGAGCTTCCCCTTTTATACCTGAAAGTCCAGGTGTCTCCCACAAGTTCACCACCTCGTGGTCAGTGTTCTCACGATGTCCAACTTAGGTCAGTTTATACATGGATTACAATGACAGTTGAATACATGACAAAAAAAATGGGGGTTTTTTGCGCAAAAAGGGCCGCACAACATTTTGTGCCCGGACAGAACTTTCGGCAGTGGTTTTGCGGCGGTGCTAAAACTTAGCACCCGCCTGATGTTTTCAGCGTTTGGATGACGCCAATCAGCATGCAACGCTACGCCAGCACCCCGCGCGGAACTTTTGAGCATATTGCTCGATCTAATGCTCCAGCCTGGTGCCTACACCCCTGCCAAATTAGTTTAAACCCTCCTTAACAGCAATAGCAACCCCCCCACCCCACCCCGAGCTCCTGCACATGTGGTTGTCCAAGACACAGGAAGCGGCCTGGATTTCCCTTATGGAACAAGGTGTGCAATCCATGGGACTGACGTGCCCTGCCATGCCCCTATTTATTAACTAACTTTGCAGAAATAAACTTAAAACTTAAAAAAGACACTCACCAGCTACTCAACAATTAGCATCTGCCCGGGAAGCCGCCAGCCAAAAGCAGTCGGACCCAGGGCGCACTTGGCGCCATCTTTAAAACGCCATCTTTAAATCTAATCCAACCTTCCGTTGAATAATTCGCTGAAGAAAAAATAATGGAGTTTTTAATGGCGCTCTGCTTGTCACTTGAATTTACATCCCAAGGTCCTGTCAGGCTGATTTGAAACACTACTCCAGTGCTGCATAACTGCACCAATCTGATGTTTGTTTGGCAATGCTTAAGGCTCCTTTCCAATCGATGTCTCGTGCAGCTAATAAATTATGCCCGTTTTATTTCAGTTTTAAAGAGCAAGAAATCTCAGTTGTCCACTGACCATCTTTCCATTTCCTTTTTGCACCCTGCTCAGCTTTGCTCCATCCCCTTGCCTGGCCTCCATTGAGCAGGCTGTTTGGGGAGGGGTAAGGAAAGGCACGGCCAGGTACAGCCTGTTCTCACTCAGCATCCACACCCGTGCACTTTACAGAAGGGTCACTAAATCATCTGTCATTGTCTTGGGTCATAAGGCAATTATATCGTGGCCATTATTGTCTTGACTAATTCTGATATGCCTTACTACACAGTATAAATGCACACGAGGCCCATGCTTGAGAGAAGGTCAGTCTGTGACCTGTCCTTTATTCCTTAGCACTCAAATGCAGGAAGTGGGTGGAGCTTCCCCTTTTATACCTGAAGGTCCAGATTAGGAGTGTCTCCCACCGAGTGGTCAGTGTTCTCACGGTGTACAACTTAGGTCAGTTTATACATGGGTTACAAATGCTAGTTGAATACATGACATCACCTCCCCCCCCAAAGGGGATCACAGGTTGAGTCTCTCTGGTGGTTTACGCTCCCTTGTAGAGCGCCTGAGTTGGGGCTCCGGTTGTTGGGCGCTGGCCTGAGTGTCTGCTGTTTGCGGTGCCTCAGGCCTATCCAGACTGCCCACAGTGACTGGGCTCTCCTCCCTTTGGTTCCGGTGTTCGGTCACCTGTGGTGGAGTGAACTCTATATCGTGTTCTTCCTCTGCTTCTTCTATGGGGTTGCTGAACCTCCTTTTTGTTTGATCCACATGTTTGCGGCAGATTTGTCCATTGGTAAGTTTAACTACCAGAATCATATTTCCCTCTTTGGCAACTACAGTGCCTGCGAGCCATTTGGGCCCTGCAGCGTAGTTGAGGACAAAAACAGGATCATTTACATCAATACATCGCGCCCTCGCATTCCTGTCATGGTAGTCATATTGTGGCTGGCGCCTGCTCTCGACAATTTCTTTCATGGTGGGGTGTATAAGGGATAACCGGATTTTGAGCGTCCTTTTCATTAGCAGCTCTGTGGGTGCAACCCCTGTGAGCGAGTGTGGTCGGGATCTATAGGCCAACAGGAGGCGTGATAAGCGGGTTTGTAGGGAACCCCTTTGGATTCTGAGCATCCCCTGTTTGATTATCTGCACTGCTCGTTCTGCCTGGCCGTTTGAGGCCGGCTTGAACGGTGCCGTTCTAACATGGTTAATTCCATTGACTGCCATGAAGTCCTGGAATTCAGTGCTTGTGAAGCACGGACCATTGTCGCTGACCAAGATGTCCGGTAGACCGTGGGTGGCGAACATTGCCCGTAGACTTTCTACCGTGGCAGAGGATGTGCTTGAATTGAGAATGTCACACTCAATCCATTTGGAGTAGGCGTCTACTACAACCAAAAACATTTTCCCCATGAAAGGACCTGCGTAGTCCACATGGATGCGTGACCAAGGCTTGGCGGGCCATGGCCAGGGGCTAAGGGGGGCTTCCCTGGGTGCATTGCCCAGCTGGGCACACGTGTTGCACCTGCGAACACAAAGTTCCAGATCTGCGTCTATCCCTGGCCACCAAACGTGTGACCTGGCAATTGCCTTCATTGTGACAATGCCCGGGTGCCCATTGTGGAATTCTCTGATGAACACCTCTCTGCCCATCTGGGGCATGACTACACGGTTTCCCCACAGTGGGCAATCGGCCTGAATCGAGAGTTCATCCTTGCGCCTGTGAAATGGTTTACATTTCTCAGGGCATGCTCTGTACGTGGCTGCCCAGTCCCCATTCAGGACACATTTCTTGACTAGAGACAATAGCGGGTCTCTATTTGTCCAGACTTTAATCTGACGGGCTGTCACGGGTGAGCCTTCGCTTCTGAAAGCTTCAACAGCCATGACCATCTCAACAGCATGCTCGGTAGCCCCCTCAGTGGTGGCTAGTGGGAGCCTGCTGAGTGCATCGGCGCAGTTTTCGGTACCCGGTCTGTGCCAAATTGTGTCGTCATAGGCGGCTAACTTGAGTGCCCACCTCTGTATGCGGGCCGATGCGTTTGCATTTATGGCCTTGTTGTCGGCCAAAAGGGACGTTAGTGGTGTGTGATCTGTCTCCAGCTCAAATTTCCTGCCAAACAGGTACTGGTGCATTTTCTTTACCGCATATACACATGCAAGCACCTCCTTTTCTACCATCCCGTAGCCCCTTTCTGCCTGGGACAGACTTCTGGAGGCATAAGCTACCGGCTGTAACTGACCCTTGGCATTGACATGCTGCAACACACACCCGACACCATAGGATGACGCATCGCACGTTAACACAAGTTTCTTACATGGCGTTAACAGATTGTTGGAACATAAATTGCGTGCTCTATTAAAAGCCCTTTCCTGGCTGTCCCCCCAGACCCATTCGCGACCTTAGCGTAGGAGCACGTGTAGTGGCTCTAGCAGCGTGCTCAATTTGGGAAGAAAGTTACCAAAATAGTTCAGGAGCCCCAGGAGTGAACGCAGCTCCGTCGTGTTAGGGGGTCTGGGTGCTCTCTGGATCGCTTCCGTCTTGGACGCAGTAGGGCTGATCCCGTCTGCTGCTACCCTCATCCCCAGGAATTCTACCTCTGGAGCTAGGAAGACGCACTTCGCCTTTTTCAGTCGCAGCCCTACCCGGTCCAGTCTGCGTAGCACCTCCTCCAGGTTGTGGAGGTGTTCTTCAGTATCGTAACCCGTAATGAGGATGTCATCCTGAAAAACCACCATCCCTGGAATCGACTTGAGGAGGCTTTCCATATTTCGTTGGAAGATCGCGACGGCCGAGCGAATCCCGAATGGACATCTGTTGTACTCAAACAACCCCTTGTGTGTCGTGATGGTGGTCAGCTTCTTCGACTCACTCGCCAGCTCCTGAGTCATGTAAGCTGAGGTCAGGTCCAATTTTGAAAAAAGTTTGCCACCGAATAGCGTCGCAAAGAGTTCCTCCGCTCTCGGTAGCGGGTACTGGTCTTGGAGTGACACCCGATTGATGGTGGCCTTGTAATCGCCACATATCCTGACCGAACCATCTGCCTTGAGCACCGGCACAATCGGGCTCGCCCAGTCATTGAATTCGACTGGCGAGATGATGCCTTTCCTCAGCAGGCGGTCCAATTCGCCTTCTATCTTTTCCCGCATCACGTACGGCACCGCCCTGGCCTTGGGTTTATGTGGGCCGGGTTTACCTTGGCTCCCATGAAAGTGCCAATGCCCGGTTGAATACATGACAAATTAACTATCGAAAAGGATTGGGAGAAGGCTGCATTTTTCATAATTAAGTTTTATGTGAGTTTATAGTTTGTTTTAAAGGGCATTTTAAAAGATGGGGGTTATGCTCTGTCAGCCATTATTCCTGGCTGCTATATTTATACGGCGTAGAGCTGCAAGAAGGCTTATTGATGATCATTTTGAATGTAATCGAAGAGATCGCAGACATATTGGGGAGGAGGCCTTACCCTCAACAAATTTACAAGGAACAGCGCTCACCTGCAGCTCTCTGAGGCACAGTGTGTTAGAAAGCTGCGCTTCCGAAAAGAACTGCTGACAGAGATATGCCAGCTCATACAGCCAGACCTACAGCCTACCAGCGGCAACAGGACCACACGGCCCATCAAGGTGAAGGTGACTGTGGCACTTGCCTTCTATGCCTCCGGCTCCTTTCAGGCATCAGCTGGGGACTTATGCTCCATCTCGCAGCACGCTACACATTGCAGCATTTGCCAGGTGACTACTGAACTGTGTGCATGCAGGATGGACTTCATAAACTTACCAATGACCAAGGAGACCCAGAATGAGAGGGCTATAGTTTTTGGACGATTGGCTGGCTTCCCCAAGGTTCAGGGTGCCATTGACTGTATGCACATCGCCCTGTGAGCACCTTTACACAATCCAGAGGTTTACCGAAACTGAAAGGGATTCCACTCCATGAACGTACAAATCGTCTGCGACCATACTCAACGCATCATGGCAGTCAATGTCCAATATTCAGGGAGCATCCATGATGCTTTCATCTTGCGTGAGAGCAGTGTCTCAGGCCGGTTCCAGCATCAACCACAAGGCAAGAGCTGAATGCTGGGGGACAAAGGTTATGGCCTCGCCACCTGGCTCGTGAACCCCCTCCGGAACCCTCAGACAGAAGCCGAGCATCGCTACAATGAGAGCCAAGCAGCCACATGCAACATCGTCAAACAGACAATTGGAGTGCTCAAGCAGTGCTTCCGATGCCTGGACCACTCTGGAGGTTGCCTGCAATACTTCCCTCAGCAGGTCGCTGTGTTCATTGTGATGTGCTGCATGCTCCACAACTTAGCCATCATGAGGGGACAGGATTTGCCACTGGGGATTGCAGGACCACCTCAGGAGGGGAGGAGGAGGATGAGGATGAGGAGCCTGGTGAGGAACCCATGCCACCACCACCCCCACCACAACCACAAGGGAGGCATCGTGGAGATTTCGCTGCTGCAAAAGCCTTACATCAGCAGCTCATAAGTGAACGCTTTGCTTGAAGAGTGAACGGCAGGTTTGACCGTTGCCTGCCCACTCTATCCCATCACGTTGACTATTCACCTTCTAATTCAGCAAATGAGACACTTCACAGGAATGGTTAAGGTGAAGAACAGATTTTATGAAAAATTTTAACTTTTAGAACTTTGTAAACGTAATTCTCAAACATTGAAACTTTAATAAACATTCTGAACTTTTAGAACTTTATATAAACAGAATTGGAAAAAGTTTAAAACTTTAATAAAATAACAACAACCAAACAACAACCCTTGCCCCAACCGTCTTTTGCCACCGGCTCTTCCCCCACTTACCCTTACCCCTAGCCACCTCCCTCACTTGCTGCCCCTACCCAAAGTGGCATCTGTTCATGCAGCAAGGCGGCCAGAGTCATGTTGTATTGGGGGGAGAAACATTGGAGACAGTGTGTGGGGATGAACTGGAGAAGGTCGTGGTATGGAAGGCCCGGCTTCTGACTGGCGAAACTCTTGCTCAGCGTCACCAGTCACTGGTGGTGTGGGTCTGGGTGTGATACAGGACTCCAGTGTCACTGGTGGTGTGGGTCTGGGTGTGATACAGGACTCCAGTGTCACTGGTGGTGTGGGTCTGGGTGTGATACAGGACTCCAGTGTCACTGGTGGTGTGGGTCTGGGTGTGATACAGGACTCCAGTGTCACTGGTGGTGTGGGTCTGGGTGTGGCACGGGCCTCCAGTGTCACTGGTGGTGTGGGTCTGGGTGTGATCCAGGACTCCAGTGTCACTGGTGTGGGTCTGGGTGTGATACAGGACTCCAGTGTCACTGGTGGTGTGGGTCTGGGTGTGATACAGGACTCCAGTGTCACTGGTGGTGTGGGTCTGGGTGTGATACAGGACTCCAGTGTCACTGGTGTGGGTCTGGCTGTGATACAGGACTCCAGTGTCACTGGTGGTGTGGGTCTGGGTGTGATACAGGACTCCAGTGTCACTGGTGGTGTGGGTCTGGGTGTGATACAGGACTCCAGTGTCACAGGTGGTGTGGGTCTGGGTGTGATACAGGACTCCAGTGTTACTGGTGGTGTGGGTCTGGGTGTGATACAGGACTCCAGTGTCACTGGTGGTGTGGGTCTGGGTGTGATACAGGACTCCAGTGTCACTGGTGGTGTGGGTCTGGTTGTGATACAGGACTCCAGTGTCACTTGTGGTGTGGGTCTGGGTGTGATACAGGACTCCAGTGTCACTGGTGGTGTGGGTCTGGGTGTGATACAGGACTCCAGTGTCACTGGTGGTGTGGGTCTGGGTGTGATACAGGACTCCAGTGTCACTGGTGGTGTGGGTCTGGGTGTGATACAGGACTCCAGTGTTACTGGTGGTGTGGGTCTGGGTGTGATACAGGACTCCAGTGTCACTGGTGGTGTGGGTCTGGGTGTGATACAGGACTCCAGTGTCACTGGTGGTGTGGGTCTGGGTGTGATACAGGACTCCAGTGTCACTTGTGGTGTGGGTCTGGGTGTGATACAGGACTCCAGTGTCACTGGTGGTGTGGGTCTGGGTGTGATACAGGACTCCAGTGTCACAGGTGGTGTGGGTCTGGGTGTGATACAGGACTCCAGTGTCACTGGTGGTGTGGGTCTGGGTGTGATACAGGACTCCAGTGTCACTAGTGGTGTGGGTCTGGGTGTGATACAGGACTCCAGTGTCACAGGTGGTGTGGGTCTGTGTGTGATACAGGACTCCAGTGTCACAGGTGGTGTGGGTCTGGGTGTGATACAGGACTCCAGTGTCACTGGTGGTGTGGGTCTGGGTGTGATACAGGACTCCAGTGTCACAGGTGGTGTGGGTCTGGGTGTGATACAGGACTCCAGTGTCACTGGTGGTGTGGGTCTGGGTGTGATACAGGACTCCAGTGTCACTGGTGGTGTGGGTCTGGGTGTGATACAGGACTCCAATGTCACAGGTGGTGTGGGTCTGGGTGTGATACAGGACTCCAGTGCCACTGGTGGTGTGGGTCTGGGTGTGATACAGGACTCCAGTGCCACTGGTGGTGTGGGTCTGGGTGTGATACAGGACTCCAGTGTCACTGGTGGTGTGGGTCTGGGTGTGATACAGTACTCCAGTGTCACTGGTGGTGTGGGTCTGGGTGTGATACAGGACTCCAGTGTTACTGGTGGTGTGGGTCTGGGTGTGATACAGGACTCCAGTGTCACTGGTGGTGTGGGTCTGGGTGTGATACAGGACTCCAGTGTCACAGGTGGTGTGGGTCTGGGTGTGATACAGGACTCCAGTGTCACAGGTGGTGTGGGTCTGGGTGTGATAGAGGACTCCAGTGTCACAGGTGGTGTGGGTCTGGGTGTGATACAGGACTCCAGTTTCACTGGTGGTGTGGGTCTGGGTGTGATACAGGACTCCAGTGTCACTGGTGGTGTGGGTCTGGGTGTGATACAGGACTCCAGTGTCACAGGTGGTGTGGGTCTGGGTGTGATACAGGACTCCAGTGTTACTGGTGGTGTGGGTCTGGGTGTGATACAGGACTCCAGTGTCACAGGTGGTGTGGGTCTGGGTGTGATACAGGACTCCAGTGTCACTGGTGGTGTGGGTCTGGGTGTGATACAGGACTCCAGTGTCACAGGTGGTGTGGGTCTGGGTGTGATACAGGACTCCAGTGTTACTGGTGGTGTGGGTCTGGGTGTGATACAGGACTCCAGTGTCACTGGTGTGGGTCTGGGTGTGATACAGGACTCCAGTGTCACTGGTGGTGTGGGTCTGGGTGTGATACAGGACTCCAGTGTCACTGGTGGTGTGGGTCTGGGTGTAATACAGGACTCCAGTGTCACTGGTGGTGTGGGTCTGGTTGTGATACAGGACTCCAGTGTCACTGGTGGTGTGGGTCTGGTTGTGATACAGGACTCCAGTGTCACTGGTGGTGTGGGTCTGGGTGTGATACAGGACTCCAGTGTCACTGGTGGTGTGGGTCTGGGTGTGAAACTGGACTCCAGTGTCACTGGTGGTGTGGGTCTGGATGTGATACAGGACTCCAGTGTCACTGGTGGTGTGGGTCTGGGTGTGATACAGGACTCCAGTGTCACTGGTGGTGTGGGTCTGGGTGTGATACAGGACTCCAGTGTCACAGGTGGTGTGGGTCTGGGTGTGATACAGGACTCCAGTGTCACAGGTGGTGTGGGTCTGGGTGTGATACAGGACTCCAGTGTCACTGGTGGTGTGGGTCTGGGTGTGATACAGGACTCCAGTGTCACTGGTGGTGTGGGTCTGGGTGTGATACAGGACTCCAGTGTCACAGGTGGTGTGGGTCTGGGTGTGATACAGGACTCCAGTGTCACTGATGGTGTGGGTCTGGGTGTGATACAGGACTCCGGTGTCACAGGTGGTGTGGGTCTGGGTGTGATACAGGACTCCAGTGTTATTGGTGGTGTGGGTCTGGGTGTGATACAGGACTCCAGTGTCACAGGTGGTGTGGGTCTGGGTGTGATACAGGACTCCAGTGTCACTGGTGATGTGGGTCTGGGTGTGATACAGGACTCCAGTGTCACTGGTGGTGTGGGTCTGGGTGTGATACAGGACTCCAGTGTCACTGGTGGTGTGGGTCTGGGTGTGATACAGGACTCCAGTGTCACAGGTGGTGTGGGTCTGGGTGTGATACAGGACTCCAGTGTCACTGGTGGTGTGGGTCTGGGTGTGATACAGGACTCCAGTGTCACAGGTGGTGTGGGTCTGGGTGTGATACAGGACTCCAGTGTCACTGGTGGTGTGGGTCTGGGTGTGATACAGGACTCCAGTGTCACTGGTGGTGTGGGTCTGGGTGTGATACAGGACTCCAATGTCACAGGTGGTGTGGGTCTGGGTGTGATACAGGACTCCAGTGCCACTGGTGGTGTGGGTCTGGGTGTGATACAGGACTCCAGTGTCACAGGTGGTGTGGGTCTGGGTGTGATACAGGACTCCAGTGTTACTGGTGGTGTGGGTCTGGGTGTGATACAGGACTCCAGTGTCACTGGTGGTGTGGGTCTGGGTGTGATACAGGACTCCAGTGTCACAGGTGGTGTGGGTCTGGGTGTGATAGAGGACTCCAGTGTCACAGGTGGTGTGGGTCTGGGTGTGATACAGGACTCCAGTTTCACTGGTGGTGTGGGTCTGGGTGTGATACAGGACTCCAGTGTCAGTGGTGGTGTGGGTCTGGGTGTGATACAGGACTCCAGTGTCACAGGTGGTGTGGGTCTGGGTGTGATACAGGACTCCAGTGTCACTGGTGGTGTGGGTCTGGGTGTGATACAGGACTCCAGTGTCACAGGTGGTGTGGGTCTGGGTGTGATACAGGACTCCAGTGTCAGTGGTGGTGTGGGTCTGGGTGTGATACAGGACTCCAGTGTCACAGGTGGTGTGGGTCTGGGTGTGATACAGGACTCCAGTGTCACTGGTGGTGTGGGTCTGGGTGTGATACAGGACTCCAGTGTCACAGGTGGTGTGGGTCTGGGTGTGATACAGGACTCCAGTGTTACTGGTGGTGTGGGTCTGGGTGTGATACAGGACTCCAGTGTCACAGGTGGTGTGGGTCTGGGTGTGATACAGGACTCCAGTGTCACTGGTGGTGTGGGTCTGGGTGTGATACAGGACTCCAGTGTCACAGGTGGTGTGGGTCTGGGTGTGATACAGGACTCCAGTGTTACTGGTGGTGTGGGTCTGGGTGTGATACAGGACTCCAGTGTCACTGGTGGTGTGGGTCTGGGTGTGATACAGGACTCCAGTGTCACAGGTGGTGTGGGTCTGGGTGTGATCCAGGACTCCAGTGTTACTGGTGGTGTGGGTCTGGGTGTGATACAGGACTCCAGTTTCACAGGTGGTGTGGGTCTGGGTGTGATACAGGACTCCAGTGTCACAGGTGGTGTGGGTCTGGGTGTGATACAGGACTCCAGTGTTACTGGTGGTGTGGGTCTGGGTGTGATACAGGACTCCAGTTTCACTGGTGGTGTGGGTCTGGGTGTGACACGGGCCTCCAGTGTCACAGGTGGTGTGGGTCTGGGTGTGATACAGGACTCCAGTGTCACAGGTGGTGTGGGTCTGGGTGTGATACAGGACTCCAGTGTCACTGGTGGTGTGGGTCTGGGTGTGATACAGGACTCCAGTGTCACAGGTGGTGTGGGTCTGGGTGTGATACAGGACTCCAGTGTCAGTGGTGGTGTGGGTCTGGGTGTGATACAGGACTCCAGTGTCACAGGTGGTGTGGGTCTGGGTGTGATACAGGACTCCAGTGTCACTGGTGGTGTGGGTCTGGGTGTGATACAGGACTCCAGTGTCACAGGTGGTGTGGGTCTGGGTGTGATACAGGACTCCAGTGTTACTGGTGGTGTGGGTCTGGGTGTGATACAGGACTCCAGTGTCACAGGTGGTGTGGGTCTGGGTGTGATACAGGACTCCAGTGTCACTGGTGGTGTGGGTCTGGGTGTGATACAGGACTCCAGTGTCACAGGTGGTGTGGGTCTGGGTGTGATACAGGACTCCAGTGTTACTGGTGGTGTGGGTCTGGGTGTGATACAGGACTCCAGTGTCACTGGTGGTGTGGGTCTGGGTGTGATACAGGACTCCAGTGTCACAGGTGGTGTGGGTCTGGGTGTGATCCAGGACTCCAGTGTTACTGGTGGTGTGGGTCTGGGTGTGATACAGGACTCCAGTTTCACAGGTGGTGTGGGTCTGGGTGTGATACAGGACTCCAGTGTCACAGGTGGTGTGGGTCTGGGTGTGATACAGGACTCCAGTGTTACTGGTGGTGTGGGTCTGGGTGTGATACAGGACTCCAGTGTCACAGGTGGTGTGGGTCTGGGTGTGACACGGGCCTCCAGTGTCACAGGTGGTGTGGGTCTGGGTGTGATACAGGACTCCAGTGTTACTGGTGGTGTGGGTCTGGGTGAGATACAGGACTCCAGTGTCACAGGTGGTGTGGGTCTGGGTGTGATACAGGACTCCAGTGTCACTGGTGGTGTGGGTCTGGGTGTGATACAGGACTCCAGTGTCACTGGTGGTGTGGGTCTGGGTGTGATACAGGACTCCAGGGTCACTGGTGGTGTGGGTCTGGGTGTGATACAGGACTCCAGTGTCACTGGTGGTGTGGGTCTGGGTGTGATACAGGACTCCAGTGTCACAGGTGGTGTGGGTCTGGGTGTGATACAGGACTCCAGTGTCACTGGTGGTGTGGGTCTGGGTGTGATACAGGACTCCAGTGTCACTGGTGGTGTGGGTCTGGGTGTGACACGGGCCTCCAGTGTCACAGGTGGTGTGGGTCTGGGTGTGATACAGGACTCCAGTGTTACTGGTGGTGTGGGTCTGGGTGAGATACAGGACTCCAGTATCACAGGTGGTGTGGGTCTGGGTGTGATACAGGACTCCAGTGTCACTGGTGGTGTGGGTCTGGGTGTGATACAGGACTCCAGTGTCACTGGTGGTGTGGGTCTGGGTGTGATACAGGACTCCAGGGTCACTGGTGGTGTGGGTCTGGGTGTGATACAGGACTCCAGTGTCACTGGTGGTGTGGGTCTGGGTGTGATACAGGACTCCAGTGTCACAGGTGGTGTGGGTCTGGGTGTGATACAGGACTCCAGTGTCACTGGTGGTGTGGGTCTGGGTGTGATACAGGACTCCAGTGTCACTGGTGGTGTGGGTCTGGGTGTGATACAGGACTCCAGTGTCACTGGAGATGTGGGTCTGGGTGTGATACAGGACTCCAGTGTCACAGGTGGTGTGCGTCTGGGTGTGATACAGGACTCCAGTGTCACTGGTGGTGTGGGTCTGGGTGTGATACAGGACTCCAGTGTCACAGGTGGTGTGGGTCTGGGTGTGATACAGGACTCCAGTGTCACTGGTGGTGTGGGTCTGGGTGTGATACAGGACTCCAGTGTCACTGGTGGTGTGGGTCTGGGTGTGATACAGGACTCCAGTGTCACTGGTGGTGTGGGTCTGGGTGTGATACAGGACTCCAGTGTCTCTGGTGGTGTGGGTCTGGGTGTGATACAGGACTCCAGTGTCACTGGTGGTGTGGGTCTGGGTGTGATACAGGACTCCAGTGTCACAGGTGGTGTGGGTCTGGGTGTGATACAGGACTCCAGTGTCACTGGTGGTGTGGGCCTGGGTGTGATACAGGACTCCAGTGTCACAGGTGGTGTGGGTCTGGGTGTGATACAGGACTCCAGTGTCAGTGGTGGTGTGGGTCTGCGTGTGATACAGGACTCCAGTGTCACAGGTGGTGTGGGTCTGGGTGTGATACAGGACTCCAGTGTCACAGGTGGTGTGGGTCTGGGTGTGATACAGGACTCCAGTGTCACTGGTGGTGTGGGTCTGGGTGTGATACAGGACTCCAGTGTCACTGGTGGTGTGGGTCTGGGTGTGATACAGGACTCCAGTGTCACTGGAGATGTGGGTCTGGGTGTGATACAGGACTCCAGTGTTACTGGTGGTGTGGGTCTGGGTGTGATACAGGACTCCAGTGTCACTGGTGGTGTGGGTCTGGGTGTGATACAGGACTCCAGTGTCACTGGTGATGTGGGTCTGGGTGTGATACAGGACTCCAGTGTCACTGGTGGTGTGGGTCTGGGTGTGAAACAGGACTCCAGTGTCACTGGTGGTGTGGGTCTGGGTGTGATACAGGACTCCAGTGTCACTGGTGGTGTGGGTCTGGGTGTGATACAGGACTCCAGTGTCTCTGGTGGTGTGGGTCTGGGTGTGATACAGGACTCCAGTGTCACTGGTGGTGTGGGTCTGGGTGTGATACAGGACTACAGTGTCACAGGTGGTGTGGGTCTGGGTGTGATACAGGACTCCAGTGTCACTGGTGGTGTGGGTCTGGGTGTGATACAGGACTCCAGTGTCACAGGTGGTGTGGGTCTGGGTGTGATACAGGACTCCAGTGTCAGTGGTGGTGTGGGTCTGGGTGTGATACAGGACTCCAGTGTCACAGGTGGTGTGGGTCTGGGTGTGATACAGGACTCCAGTGTCACAGGTGGTGTGGGTCTGGGTGTGATACAGGACTCCAGTGTCACTGGTGGTGTGGGTCTGGGTGTGATACAGGACTCCAGTGTCACTGGTGGTGTGGGTCTGGGTGTGATACAGGACTCCAGTGTCACATGTGGTGTGGGTCTGGGTGTGATACAGGACTCCAGTGTCACTGGTGGTGTGGGTCTGGGTGTGATACAGGACTCCAATGTCACTGGTGGTGTGGGTCTGGATGTGATACAGGACTCCAGTGTTACTGGTGGTGTGGGTCTGGGTGTGATACAGGACTCCAGTGTCACTGGTGATGTGGGTCTGGGTGTGATACAGGACTCCAGTGTTACTTGGTGGTGTGGGTCTGGGTGTGATACAGGACTCCAGTGTCACTGGTGGTGTGGGTCTGGATGTGATACAGGACTCCAGTGTCACTGGTGGTGTGGGTCTGGGTGTGATACACGACTCCAGTGTCTCTGGTGGTGTGGGTCTGGGTGTGATACAGGACTCCAGTGTCACTGGTGGTGTGGGTCTGGGTGTGATACAGGACTCCAGTGTCACAGGTGGTGTGGGTCTGGGTGTGATACAGGACTCCAGTGTCACTGGTGGTGTGGGTCTGGGTGTGATACAGGACTCCAGTGTCACAGGTGGTGTGGGTCTGGGTGTGATACAGGACTCCAGTGTCACTGGTGGTGTGGGTCTGGGTGTGATACAGGACTCCAGTGTCACAGGTGGTGTGGGTCTGGGTGTGATACAGGACTCCAGTGTCACAGGTGGTGTGGGTCTGGGTGTGATACAGGACTCCAGTGTCACTGGTGGTGTGGGTCTGGGTGTGATACAGGACTCCAGTGTCACAGGTGGTGTGGGTCTGGGTGTGATACAGGACTCCAGTGTCACAGGTGGTGTGGGTCTGGGTGTGATACAGGACTCCAGTGTCACTGGTGGTGTGGGTCTGGGTGTGATACAGGACTCCAGTGTCACAGGTGGTGTGGGTCTGGGTGTGATACAGGACTCCAGTGTCACAGGTGGTGTGGGTCTGGGTGTGATACAGGACTCCAGTGTCACTGGTGGTGTGGGTCTGGGTGTGATACAGGACTCCAGTGTCTCTGGTGGTGTGGGTCTGGGTGTGATACAGGACTCCAGTGTCACTGGTGGTGTGGGTCTGGGTGTGATACAGGACTCCAGTGTCACAGGTGGTGTGGGTCTGGGTGTGATACAGGACTCCAGTGTCACTGGTGGTGTGGGTCTGGGTGTGATATAGGACTCCAGTGTCACTGGTGGTGTGGGTCTGGGTGTGATACAGGACTCCAGTGTCACTGGTGGTGTGGGTCTGGGTGTGATACAGGACTCCAGTGTCACTGGTGGTGTGGGTCTGGGTGTGATACAGGACTCCAGTGTCACTGGTGGTGTGGGTCTGGGTGTGATACAGGACTCCAGTGTCACTGGTGGTGTGGGTCTGGGTGTGATACAGGACTCCAGTGTCACTGGTGGTGTGGGTCTGGGTGTGATACAGGACTCCAGTGTCACTGGTGGTGTGGGTCTGGGTGTGATACAGGACTCCAGTGTCACTGGTGGTGTGGGTCTGGGTGTGATACAGGACTCCAGTGTCACTGGTGGTGTGGGTCTGGGTGTGATACAGTACTCCAGTGTCACTGGTGGTGTGGGTCTGGGTGTGATACAGGACTCCAGTGTCACTGGTGGTGTGGGTCTGGGTGTGATACAGGACTCCAGTGTCACTGGTGGTGTGGGTCTGGGTGTGATACAGGACTCCAGTGTTACTGGTGGTGTGGGTCTGGGTGTGATACAGGACTCCAGTGTCACTGGTGGTGTGGGTCTGGGTGTGATACAGGACTCCAGTGTCACTGGTGGTGTGGGTCTGGGTGTGATACAGGACTCCAGTGTCACTGGTGATGGCCTCGCAGCTTTCGTGGCTCACACCGACAATCTGCGACCCTACCTCCGTGGACGGTTGCAGTGAGTTGCTCGATGCTCGCGGGAGTCCTACCCAGGATATCAAGGAGCTGTTGAGTGAACTGGACGCTCTCCCCCGGACAGTCCCACCATGTCTAGTTCCGTGTCTGCCTGCTAACAGACCGACTTTGCCGATTCACCCTCCGGAGAGATGGCATAAGGGATTTGACCCCAGAACTGCGTTGCTGCACGCCACTGGGCCCAGGAGCCTCGGCTGTGTCAAAGCCCGAGAATGTAGCTTCATCCTCAGATGACATGTTTGCCGGTGGCAAGAGAGGTGTTGAGTGCATCTGCCCCCCACCCCCCGCCGACAGTCGGCTCATCATGGGTCTCCTCCTCCTCCTCCACCTCCTCCGCCCCCCACATGATGGCCTGATGTGGAGGGTTGATCCGAGGGATGCAGTGCCTATGGCTGGTCATCTGGAAATAGAGAGCAACAGACGAGTGGTTAGCAGCAAGGGAGGGGGCAGGGTGACATGAGGAAGGTCACATAGCACAGGCTCATTTGAAGGATCGCTGCTACTCCATTATATCTAGTCCAGAGGCACTGCATCACATTGCCCCAACCCTAGTCCAGAGACACTGCATCACATTGCCCCAACCCTAGTCCAGAGACACTGTATCACATTGCCCCAACCCTAATCCAGAGACACTGCATCACATTGCCCCAACCCTAGTCCAGAGACACTGTATCACATTGCCCCAACCCTAATCCAGAGACACTGCATCACATTGCCCCAACCCTAGTCCAGAGACACTGTATCACATTGCCCCAACCCTAATCCAGAGACACTGCATCACATTGGCCCAACCCTAGTCCAGAGACACTGCATCACATTGCCCCAACCCTAGTCCAGAGACACTGCATCACATTGCCCCAACCCTAGTCCAGAGACACTGTATCACATTGCCCCAACCCTAGTCCACAGACACTGCATCACATTGCCCCAACCCTAGTCCACAGACACTGCATCACATTGCCCCAACCCTAGTCCAGAGACACTGTATCACATTGCCCCAACCCTAATCCAGAGACACTGCATCATATTGCCCCAACCCTAGTCCAGAGACACTGTATCACATTGCCCCAACCCTAATCCAGAGACACTGCATCACATTGCCCCAACCCTAGTCCAGAGACACTGTATCACATTGCCCCAACCCTAGTCCACAGACACTGCATCACATTGCCCCAACCCTAGTCCAGAGACACTGTATCACATTGCCCCAACCCTAGTCCAGAGACACTGCATCACATTGCCCCAACCCTAGTCCAGAGACACTGTATCACATTGCCCCAACCCTAGTCCACAGACACTGCATCACATTGCCCCAACCCTAGTCCACAGACACTGCATCACATTGCCCCAACCCTAGTCCAGAGACACTGTATCACATTGCCCCAACCCTAATCCAGAGACACTGCATCATATTGCCCCAACCCTAGTCCAGAGACACTGTATCACATTGCCCCAACCCTAATCCAGAGACACTGCATCACATTGCCCCAACCCTAGTCCAGAGACACTGCATCACATTGCCCCAACCCTAGTCCAGAGACACTGTATCACATTGCCCCAACCCTAGTCCACAGACACTGCATCACATTGCCCCAACCCTAGTCCAGAGACACTGTATCACATTGCCCCAACCTAGCCCAGGGAGTGTGCAGGACTTACCCTCACTTTCCAATCGGGGTCAGCACCCCCACCGGCAGTTGCCCGACTGGAGACGCCGATGAGGCCTGCCACTCGCTTCTCAATGTCAGTGAGTGGCAGGGTGTGAGACAGGCCACCGCCTGTGCGCAGCTGCTCCTGTCGATTGTGTGACTTCTTTGCCTGCAAAGATGAAAATGTGAATGGTTACCAGAGGGTCCATCTGCTCTTGTGGCACATACAGATAGCCACCAAAGCACTTGTACCGTACTGTGTGAATGTAATACAGTCAATGAACTTCGAAGTTGCACGTGGTTCATCAGGAGGAATCGAAGTGCGTAAACATCTTATGAGATCTCAGAAAGCAATCTTAATAATGTGTAAAGATCATTAATGGCAAATAGGGTGCCAAACTAAGCCTACCTATGTGTCATGCATTTTAGGAGACAACCCACAGAGTGCTGAGAACCAGGAACATTATCAGAACAAACAGTGTGTCAGATTTATAATTTCAGTAATGAAGGAGTGCATGATGAAAATGGTACTCACTCTGACGAACCACAGTGTCGGAGGCAGAGACCTCCTCAGCTATTTTACTCCAGATCTTGTTAAGCATTGCTGTGGCGAGCCTAGATCCATTCCTCGTATGCAACTCATCCCATCTCCTCTCGACAGCCCCAACGAGCTCCTCGTTTGCCTCTGGTGTGACTCTCTTGGCACGCTGTCTGGACTCCTCAATGATAATGAGCTCTTCCATTATCAAATTCAAAAGTCAAATGGCTGATTCAGCCCCGGTGTAGTGCGCAGGCGCACGGCCGCTCCCTGCCTGCAATAACGTTTGCGGTCGGACAGCTGACCAAAAGCACGGGAAGAGAACAAACAAAAAAAATTTGCGCATGTTCAGAAAGGCCGATTTTTTGGGGGGGGTGAAAGTTTCGGCTCCAGCGCACAAAATCTGTTGTGCAACGCCGGAGTTGGCGCTAATGCTTGTCGGCAACTTTCATTCGGCGAAAGTTGCTCGCTCTGGCGCTAACCCGGCACAAAAAGAAAACATTTTAGCCACGATTTGCACCCGGAAACGGACAAAATCGCGAAAGCCCCAAAAACCTAGCCCGATATCGAGTTCAGGAACGATAGAGAAGGCAAGGAGGTGGGTTGGCAGTATTGATTAAGAACATAAGAACATAAGAATTAGGAACAGGAGTAGGCCATCTAGCCCCTCAAGCCTGCTCCGCCATTCAACAAGATCATGGCTGATATTAAGTAGAATATTACAGTGGGGGAGATAGATGGGGGAGGGGCAGGGGGAGGAAATTGCCCCAATCCATTTGGGGCAGATAATTCGAATTATGACTGTCCGGCGGGAAGCGGAGGGGAGAAGCAGGAAATTCCGCTCTTTAACTTTTTCACTGCCTCTCAGTGCTTTGAGGCACTGTTTGAGACAATGTAGGGGTGAGTTTGCATCAGGAGCAGGGTGATATCCATCACTTTCACGTTGACAACATCAGTGCGGCAGTGATGACATCAGCGCGATGCGGATGTGCCGTAACAGGGGAGGGATGCTGCGAGGCCTCCTTGGCACCCATTATATTACCATGGAGGCCTTCGGCTGGGCCAGTGGCCCAGTGCCCAAGAGGGGGCTGCCGGCCTGCCTGTTGGCGGCCTGGCCGAACCAGGCCAACTGCAGAGTCAGCCGACAATTAAAGTAAAATGGCAAATGTTACACCCTTGTTCAAAAAAGCATGTAAGGATAAATCCAGCAATTACAGGCCGGTCAGTTTAACCTCGGTAGTGGGGAAGTTTTTAGAAACAATAATCAGGCACAAAGTTAACAGATTAATTAAGGAAAGCCAGCACGGATTTGTTAAAGGCAAATCGTGTTTAAATATAACTTGATTGAGTTTTTTGATGAGGTAACAGAGGGTTGATGAGGGCAATGCAGTTGTCGTGGTGTACATGGATTCCCAAAAGGCGTTTGATAAAGCGCCACATAATAGGCTTGCCAGCAAAGTTGAAGTCTATGCAATAAAAGGGACAGTGGCAGCATGGATATGAAATTGGTTAAGTGACAGGAAACAGAGTCTTGGTGAACGGTTGTTTTTCGGACTGGAGGAAGGTATACAGTGGTGTTCCCCAGGGGTCGGTACTTGGACCACTGCTTTTCTTGATATATATTAATGACTCAGATGTGTGTGTACAGGGCACAATTTCAAAATTTGCAGATGGCACAAAACTTGGAAGTATAGTGAACAGTGAGGAGGATAGTGATAGACTTCAGGATTATATAGACAGGCTGGTGGAATGGGCAGGCACATGGCAGATGAAATTTAACGCGGAAAAGTACAACGTGATACATTTTGGTAGGAAGAACGAGGAGAGACAATATAAACTGAAGGTTAAATTCCAAAGCGGATGACATGAACAGAGAGACCTGGGGTATATGGGCACAAATCGTTGAAGGTGGCAGAGCAGGTTGAGAAAGTGGTTAAAAAAGCATAAGGGATCCTGGGCTTCATAAATAGAGGCATAGAGTACAAAAGCAAGGAAATTATGATGAACCTGCATAAAACACTGGTTAAGCCTCGACTGGAGTACTGTGTCCAATTCTGGGCACCGCACTTTAGGAAGGATGTGAAGGCCTTAGAGAGGGTGCAGAAAAGATTTACAAGAATGGTGCCAGGGATGAGGGACTTTTGTTACATGGATAGATTGGAGAAGTTGAAAGACTTGGATTTATATAGCGCCTTTCACGACCACCGGACATCTAAAAGCGCTTTACAGCCAATGAAGTATTTTTGGAGTGTAGTCACTGTTGTAATGTGACAAACATGGCAGCCAATTTGCGCACAAGCAAGCTCCCACAAACCATCATTATCATCATAGGCAGTCCCTCGGAATCGAGGAAGACTTGCTTCCACTCTTAACATGAGTTCTTAGGTGGCTGTACAGTCCAATACGAGAACCACAGTCTCTGTCACAGGTGGGCTAAGTTCCCGGGCAACTATGGTGGTGTGGCGTTCCGGCCTGTCGCTGTTGGAGTTGTCCATGAGGGTCCTGACGTTCCAGGTCACGAACTTCATGTTAGAGGAGTGGAAGATGCCTGTACGTGAGTTCTTTTAACGTGGGGTGGTCGTTGCACACCGGCAACCACACGGGCTCAACTGAGCAAGGTCTTGGTCCAGTGGCAAGGGGATCCAAGACAACTGGAGACCAGGCACTGCTATATGGGCCTAGTTGCCTATGGCGAGATGTTGACCGCATTGTGATAATGATCACATATTCTGTTTTTTTGCTATGTTGATTGAGGGATAAATATTGGCCAGGATACCGTGGATAACTCCCCTGCTCTTCTTTGAAATAGTGCCATGGGATCTTTTACCTTTGGAGAGCAGACGGGGCCTCGGTTTAACGTCTCATCCAAACTAACCGTGAAGTGCACTGGAGTGTCCGCCGAGATTTTTTTTGTGTTCAAGTCCCTGGAGTAGGTCCCTGAGAGGAGATTTGAAAACATAAGGACATAAGAAATAGGAACAGGAGTAGGCCATACGGCCCTCAAACCTGCTCCACCATTTAATACAATCATGGCTGATTCGATCATGGACTCAGGTCCACTTCCCTGCCCGCTCCCCATAACCCCTTAATCCCTTATCGGTTAAGAAGCTGTCTATCTCTGTCTTAAATTTATTCAATGTCCCGGCTTCCACAGCTTTCTGAGGCAGCGAATTCCACAGATTTACAACCGTCTGAGAGAAGAAATTCCTCCACATCTCAGTTTTAAATGGATGGCCCCTTATTCAAAAATTATGTCCCCTAGTTCTAGTCTCCCCTATCAGTGAAAACATCCTCTCTGCATCCACCTTGTCAAGACCCCTCATAATCTTATACGTTTCGATAAGATCACCTCTCATTCTTCTGAATTCCAATGAGTAGAGGCCCAACCTCCTCAACTTTTCCTCATAAGTCAACCCCCTCATCTCCGGAATCAACCTAGTGAACCATCTCTGAACTGCCTCCAAAGCAAACATAATCCTTTCATAAATATGGAAACCAAAACTGTATGTAGTATTCCAGGTGTGGCCTCACCTGTATAACTGTAGCAAGACTTCCCTGCTCTTATACTCCATCCCCTTTGCAATAAAAGCCAAGATTCCATTGGCCTTTCTGATTATTGCTGTACCTGCATGCTATCCTTTTGTGTTTCATGTACAAGCACCCCCAAGTCCCACTGTACTGCAGCACTTTGCAATTTTTCTCCGTAACTTGCTCTTTGATTTTTTTTCTGTCAAAGGGCATGACCTCACACTTTCCAACATTATATTCCATCTGCCAAATTTTGTCCACTCACTTAGCCTGTCTATGTCTTTTGCAGATTTTTTGTGTCCTCCTCACACATTGCTTTTCCTCCCATCTTCGTATCGTCAGCAAACTTGGCTACGTTACACTCGGTCCCTTCTTCCAAGTCGTTAATATAGATTGTAAATAGTTGGGGTCCCAGCACTGATCCCTGCGGCACCCCATTAGTTACTGATTGCCAACCTGAAATGAACCATTTATCCCGACTCTCTGTTCTCTGTTAGTTAGCCAATCCGTGCTAATATATTACCCCCAATCCCGTGAACTATTATCTTGTGCAGTAACCTTTTATGTGGCACCTTGTCAAATGCCTCTGGAAGTTTAAATGCACCACATCCACTGGTTCCCCTTTATCCACCCTGTTCGTTACATCCTCAAAGAATTCCAGCAAATTTGTCAAACATGACTTCCCCGTCATAAATCCATGCTGACTCTGCCTGACCGAATTATGCTTTTCCAAATGCCCTGCTACTGCTTCTTTAATAATGGACTCCAACATTTTCCCAACCACAGATGTTAGGCTAACTGGTCTATAGTTTCCTGCTTTTTGTCTGCCTCCTTTTGTTACATTTGGTTCTGGGCATGTAGCCATTCTCTTCTCCTCAGTTATCCACAGCAGTCAGAATGAGAAGAAATGAGCAGCAGCCCTTTAAGAGCAACTGCATTTCAGATGCACTGCCCATGTGCTGCCATGGTGCTCTTTTTGCTCAGGGGTGTTACATTTTCAGTTTTCCAATCTGCTGGGACCTCCCCAGAATCCAGGGAATGTTGGTAAATTACAACCAATGCATCCACAATCCCTGCCGTTACTTCTCTTTTGATAGAGGTGCTCAAAACCATGAGGGGTCTAGACAATAGATAGCATGAAACTGTTCCCATTGGCAGAAGGGTCAAGAACCAGAAGGCACAGATTTAAGGTGATTGGCAGAAGATCCAAAGGCAACATGAGGGGAAACATTTTTACGCAGCGAGTGGTTATGATCTGGAATGCACGGCCTGAAAGGGTGGTGGAGGCAGAATCAATGGTGGCTTTCAAAAGGGAATTGGATAAATACCTGAAGAAAAAAAAATTGCAGGGCTATGGGGAAAGGGTGGGGGAGTGGGACTAGCTGAAGTACTCTTGCAGAGAGCCGGCACGGGCTCGACGGGCCGAATGACCTCTTATTGTGCTATAACGATTCTATGATTCTAAAAACACAGATGCTTTCAGCAATTGGACGCAATATGAGGTCCACCCCAATGCCCACCTTACAGTCCACCTTCTGGATGACTACACAGCCTGCAAGTAGTTTGGGATGCCATATGGACTTGGTGGCAAACGATGTAACAGCTATGTGAGGCAATGGAAGCCGTTCCCTTTGGCAGCCACTATGTTGCAGCTACACCTTTATAGACATGACAGTGAGAGGGTGGAAGAGGAGAAGGTTTGATCAGTGCTGTCCAGGCAGCTTGCTAATGTGCCACCAAGTTATGCACTCGGTGCTTGGCACATCCATAGTACAAACATTCCTAGAATTTTAGTTGACATGGTTTAGTCAGCTGTACCTTGCCACTTCCTCAGTTCAGAGACGATGTATGGATGTGGAAAACTGCACTCACTCTGTCACCTGCCTCCTGTTACATTTGCTGCACGCTGCTTTGGATTGGAGGGTTTCCCTCGGCCCCAAAACTTGCACGTCCTGCGGCAACGCATCTGGAAGGGCTGGTTATGGCTCTTGGTTCTGGGCATGTAGCCATTCTCTTCTCCTCAGTTATCCACAGCAGTCAGAATGAGAAGAAATGAGCAGCAGCCCTTTAAGAGCAACTGCATTTCAGATGCACTGCCCATGTGCTGCCATGGTGCTCTTTTTGCTCATGGAAAATGTGGATGGAGCTTGTATATGTTAATGAGCTGACATCACCAACTCCAGTGACGTCATATCTCCCCTCTTCCAGCATAGGAGTGCAGGCGCATGTCACCATCTTGAGCTATGTTCTGCACAATCAGGGAATCAGCTTGAGCATACCAACCTCACATTGAAATGAGGAGGTGTTTTGGTCACCATATTAGACAGACGGGTTTGTGTCTATCTGTAAATCTGACCGAAGGTGCAAATCCTTGTGTTTTATTGCATCTTGTGAACATCACATGACTGGGGAAGCCATTCACAGTGCAACAGCTCCACAACTATTTTAAGTAGAAAGTTTAAATCAAGTGCCCCCTTTTGGCACGAGAACCCACAAATTTACAAATAAAACTTAACGGAAGCTTAGATCAAATTAAAATTTGGTTGCCGGGGGTGATGATGCACTCCAGTCTCTCCAGCGCCCACCTCTCGTGGAAGGTCGCGAGCGTACCAGTGGACACCACGTGCTCCATCTCCAGGGACACTCTGGCTCGGATGTAACTGTGGAAGAGAGGCAGGCAGTCGGGCTGAACGACCCCCTCGACCGCCCCCTGCCTGGTCCAGTTAATGGCCCCCTCCCCTCCGCACAGGGTGCCCAAAGATCAGGAGTGTGGGACTGAAGTGCAACCAGAATTTGAGGAGCAGCCCCTTCAAATATTGGAATAGGGGCTGCAACCTTACACACTCATGGAACACGGACTCCTCCAGACCGCAGGAATTACAGGCGGCCTGGGAGTCCGTGAAGTGACTTAAAAACCGATTGCACGGGACTGCCTCGTGCAACACCCTCCAGGCCAAATCCGCAATAAACAAAGGGAGGACTCCCGCGTAGAGAGCACTCCATTGGGGACCCCCGCATCCTCGTGTTATATATGCAGACTATAGATATACTCTCTGTGTAGTCACTGTATAGTTGCATAAGATGGGAGACTTGTTACCTGATGTACTATCAATAAGGTTTACACTGTGTATATACTATGCTGGCACCACTAGAGGGTGCAACTGGTGAAGACCAGGGTTTCCTGCCCCTGTGGCAGAGACTGTGCACCAGAGGGCACTGCGGTGGGAGACCTGAGGGTCACCAGCATAGGTGTGCAGGGCCCAGTATAAAAGGCTGCCCACCATGCTTGTGCCTCACCCTGGTGTTACAAATAAAGGACCAAGGTCACTACAGTTTGAGTATAACACTTGCCTCGTGGAGTCATTCATAAGTACATTACAGACATAACACTCCGGACGGCAAGACGGTGCGCCATGGCGTGTCCGGACGGCAGACAAAGATGGCAAAGTGGAGAGTGTGCAAGAGCAGCCCGTACAGGAATCTCCTCCGCACAGAACTGAAAGGCACAGAGGGGATTTCCCGGAGGAGGCTCAAGTTGTGATGCGCCAGCTCCCGAGGGAGATTTCTGAACTTGGTGCCGATGAGGAATTCCGTCTGGACGGGATCAGTTCGGACAGGATCGTCCCACATGCTTGAACCTCCTCGATGCACCTAATGGAGTCAGGGCCCAGTGCCGTTTTTAGCGACTCGATGGCATTTGCCGCGCGTCGGACGTCGGCCCAGGATTGGCGCCGTGCCAGCTCTTCTGGCGCCATCCAGCCCGCTCCTCCGCCATCCAGTAGGTCCCTGATCCTGGTCACCTTGCCAGACACAGCCCTCTCGTCTGCCTGCCACCTAAAACCACGGCCGTGGAGGTACAGATTCCTGAGCAGCGGCTCCCAAAGGACAGCCGGCACTCCAGATGGGGGAGAACTGCGCTTGGTGGCGACTCTGTTCCAGACCCTGATGAGTTCCCGGTAAAAGACAGGCAGCCCCAGCATGGCGGTCCAGATGCCCCCCAGGTTTACAAACAGGAGCTGTGTGTCATAATTGAGGCAGTACTGCTGACGGAAGAAATACGTCGCCAGTGCACACCATCTCGGAGGATGCTCGTCACACAGGTATCTCTGCAGGGTCTGAAGACAGAAAGTCACAGCCTGGGTGCTGCAAATCCTCGTGTATTCCAAGAACTAGAATGGAATGTGATGCCACAGCTGTAAGATAACATGGTTAGAGATTCGAATTAGTATAAGGTGAAAGGGGAAAAAGATGGAATTATCTAAAAGGATTATCTAAAAGGCCAAATATGAGATATGTGCTGACAGTCCCTCTTTATTAAATGAATCATTCTCTGTTTATAACGGTAATATCACACAAACATATGGTTAATTAACGAATGATTGCTACATAAAGCTGAATATTAATAAAACAAATTCTGGCACATATTTTTTTGACAAATCCTCACACTTTAAGTTCAATGAGGCCAGTTTTCGGATTGGCTAAATCAGATGTGTGGGAATCAGGAAATTGGCCATCCAGCGATCTTCCCCATTCCCACGAGAACCATTCCCACATAACTTTGCAAGAAGGCCTAATGGTTTGCATATGTATACTGTGGCTTTGAACAATTTACTCATTTTAGATGGATGTCCTGCCCAGAGTTAGTTCCATCCATTTAAACTGAGGTTAAAAATAAACAATATGTAGAAGGTTTTTTTAGGGGGGGGGGGGGGCATCCCTGTTTTTTTTAAGGAGGGGGTGTGTCTGTTTATTTTTGTCTTTCCTTTCTTGGCTTCTTCAGTTGACACAAATATGTACAAAATGTTTATGTTAATAGGAAGGCAGTGTCGATCGTGCAATCAGACAGTTGGGTTGTGCAATATTTTGCAGGTTCAGATTCATTTGCAAAAGTGTGGCAAATTCCTGGATAATATTGGGAGCTTGCCTGAGCTTGTACTTGGGCACGGCTTGGACTGTTTCCAGATCCAGACCCCAGCACTTCCCAATCCCCATCTTAATGTTTCAGCTCCCATCTGTCCAGTGCACCCAGACTCTATCCACACTCTCAGAGCTCCTACAATTCAGTCTCTGCTTCAATGCACCATGCCCTCAGTATTTCTTGACTCCAGCCAATCCCACCGCACACACCTAGCCATTCTACTTGATCCAACATAGCAGTCGCCCTTATGCACCATACCTGCGGGACCCTGAAGCCACTTCGACTGTTCACGACCTCTTTAACCCACCCAGTCTGTAGATCTTCTCTTTGAGTGCTCTCCTTCAAGTATTCCCAGGCACCAGCTCTCCTCTTCTAAATTTTCCCAACCCATCCGATGAGTATTCTCACTGGGTCCTGCCCTCCAGGAATGCTGCCAGTGCATAAAGATCCCTGTACCCTACCAGGTCAAACTCTCAACTATTTTCAGTAACTCCCATAACTCGTCCATCACAATTAGTTCCAGATCCTGGCCTTTCTCCATTTCTTCCCATGCTCCACCCTCAGCACTTTGCCTTTTTCCTTCCGCAACTCCCAATCCCTTGTGGCTGCACCTTTTCTCTCAACCACAAATGATACAGCGCACCTCAACTAACCTTTTCCCATACCCACCTCCAATTCTGTATACCTGATACAGTATACATTTCACTTGTGTAAATATGTTTTCCTTTTAATAGATTTATGCTGCCCATCGACATAGGAAAGACATTCATTCTGTTTGTACTTTTATCACTCCAGACCAATTAGAATCAACTATTTGTTAGAGTGAAGCTATAAGCTATAGAATTTCCAGTGTAGAAAGGGGATTCACAGAAGGTTTCTGCTTGGAAGCATTATGTATTTCAGTTTCTATGGATGCTTTGAGCCAGAAGTGTCGTTTCCATGGTAGCACGAGTGTGTTACTCATGCATACCCCTTCTTTCATCCCACATTATTGCTACTTCTAGGTGAGAGACTAAGTGGACCTAGTGGGATTTAAAACCATAACCTTTCAGCTACAAGCCAGTTTCCTATCAACTGTGCCAGCCCACCTTAAATTTCTCAGTAATCGACTGCAAATTATTTCTCAATAAATCTGCAGAACCAACGCACTAATTATGAATTGTTTTTTGTAAATGGCATCGTGCAGTTATTATACAGAATACATTGGGAGCCACTGTGGTTAAAACTACCTCATGAAGAGACTTTGAAAATAATTACCCTCTCTGAGTGAGTTCAAGACATTTATCTAATCTTGAAGATCACAGGACAATGATAAAGTGCTCAAGTTTCAAGATTAAGATGTCACCTAAGCTCTGAGATTATGGGCTCAATTTCCCCCAGTGATTTGTGCTGTTTTTTCAGCGCGCGCTGCTTTTTTTGGCATAAGTTTAAAAAATGTAAGTTTCCCCAAGGAATGTGCGCCAGCGTAACTCAGTTAGTTACGATTTTTTTAGGTTCGTTTTTTGTTTGCGTCATGGGGGCATAACCTGATGTCTGCGCCAGTTTCTGTCAATTATGTAAGTTTGCCCCCCAAAAAATTTCTCCTAGGTCGGCGTATGTGACCACTCCAGGAAAACCATCTGGTGAGTTAAGATAAACCAGTAAGCATCGAAAAATCGGCGCAGAAAGACGCCATTGTTTTTCAGCGAAGTTTTGGAGGGAGTCAAGAACACTTAAATATGTATCATGAAAGTTATGTCTTGAATAAGGAGTCAGACTGGATACTGCAAGCTCAAAATAAGGTGTGACCGTAGTCCTTTATTGCAGATCTCAGAGTGCCTCTCCAGCCTGTGAGGCCTCCTTATATACAGGTGCTCCCAAGGGATTGTGGGATCCCTTGGGACTCCAGGGGATAAGCCCTCTGGTGGTTAGACATGGTATTTACAGGTTTACATAGATAACAATAAAGATTACATTTTTTTTTACCTTATAATGCAGTAAATGGAATTTTGATGGAATTCTGTAAGTTTTCATTTTTTTTTCAACTGATACGCCACCACCGAATGTCTGCAAACCAGGCTCGAGGGTCGGAGCGTAGGCCGGCAGAATCGGTCCCGCGCCCAGACACTCGGGCTTGGCTGCAAAAGAAGCCCGGGAGTGGGGTGGGGATGCTGTGGTACGCATACAGAAGGCATCAGAAGCCTGCACAATGCATCAAATGTAGCCCGGGGGGTGGGGGGTTCCCGATCACTGTGCCTGCTCAGACCTGGGTGTGATCCATGCAGACCTTGTGGGGAGAGAGAACAAAGAAGCTTGTCCTGCTGTCTTGAGCTTCTTGCAAAGGTAACATTTAAGCATGGGGGCAATACTGACAATATTACGCTCATAATAAAGGATGAAACTGAGTACTGTATGCAATGAGTAAGTGTGGCCTTAGCTCCTTTAATTGAACTCCAGAGTGCTGGTACAGCATGGGAGGCCTGCTTATATACAGTGCTGCCAAAGCATGCCTGGATCCCTTGGGACTCCCAACATGTAGGCCCTCTGGTGGTGGTGTGATACACGTTGCCAAGGGTTACATACATAACATCACTCCCTCGTAAAGTCAATAGTACACTTATTTACAGGGTGAGACGATCTGGGGCTTTACGCTCCCTTGTCGATCGTCTCGGTACAAATGCGGGCGAGGGTGAGTTGGTTGGTTCTTCACTGGGCTGCTGGGCAGCTGGCCTTGTCGGGCTGCTGGGGATGGTGAGTTCGGCTTCGTGGTCAACCGTGATGTCGGTTGCCACTTATGTGTGTGTTGTAGGGTCGAAGTTGGTGGTTTTCTCTTCGGGTTGCTCATATCTGTTAGTGAACCGCAATTTGGTTCGGTACAAAGGTTTTCTGCACGTTAGTCCATTGGCCAATTTGACCTGAAACACCCTACTCCCTTCTTTGGCTATGACCATGCCAGCGAGCCATTTGGACCATGTCCATAATTGAGTACAAACACAGGATCATTGACCTCAATATCGCATAACAAATTTGCGTGACCATGGTGCATACTTTGTTGATGCCGCCTGCCCTCCACGTGATCATGGAGATCAGGGTGGACAAGAGAGAGCCTTGTTTTGAGCGCCCTTTTCATGAACAGCTCGGCTGGGGGAACCCCGGTGAGTGAGTGGGGTCTGGTGCGGTAGCTGAGCAGGACTCGGGACAGGCGGGTCTGCAGGGAGCCTTCCGACACTTGTTTCAAGCTTTGCTTGATGGTTTGAACTGCCCGTTCCGCCTGGCCATTGGATGCGAGCTTGAACGGGGCAGATATGACGTGCTTGATCCCATTGCAGGTCATGAATTCCTTGAATTCAGCACTGGTGAAACATGGCCCATTGTCGCTGACTATGACATCAGGCAGGCTGTGTGTGGCAAACAGAGCTCATAGGCTTTCGATGATGGTGGTGGACGTGCTTACAGACAATATTACACATTCAATCCATTTTGAATAAGCATCCACAACAACCAAGAACATTTTGCCTAGAAATGGGCCCGCAAAGTCAACGTGGATCCTAGACCACAGTTTAGCGGGCCACAACCACAAACTTAGCGGTGCCTCTCTGGGTGCATTGCTCAGTTGAGAGCAAGTGTTGCACTGGCGCATGCATGACTCTAAATCTGAGTCAATGCTGGGCCACCACACATGGGATCGGGCCATAGCTTTCATCATTACTATGCCTGGGTTGGAGCTGTGTAGGTCGCGTATGAACGTTTCTCTGCTTTTCTTGGGCAAGACCACGCGATTACCCCACAAAAGACAGTCCGCCTGCAGGGACATTTTGTCTTTGCGCCTGTGGAACGGCTTAATCTCTTCCTGCATCTCCGCTGGGACACTGGACCAGCTCCCATGGAGGACACAGATTTTTTACCAGGGACAGTAAAGGATCCTGGCTGGTCCAGGTCCTGATCTGGCGGGTTGTAAAAGGTGACTTTTCGTTTTCGAATGCATCCATCACCAAGAGCGAGTCTGCAGGCTGTGCCATTTCCACCCCGGTGGTGGGCAATGGTAGCCGACTGAGAGCATCAGCGCAGTTCTCCGTGCCCGGTCTGTAGCGGATTACATAGTTGTATGCCGACAGCGTGAGCGCCCATCTTTGGATGCGGGCAGAGGCATTGGTGTTAATCCCTTTGCTCACTGAGAATAGTGATATGAGCGGCTTATGGTCAGTTTCTAGCTCAAACTTGAGACCAAACAAATAGTGGTGCATTTTTTTCACCCCGTAAATGCACACCGGAGCTTCTTTTTCAATCATGCTGTAAGTCCCTTCAGCCTTGGACAGACTCTTGGACGCATAGGCGACCGGTTGCAAAATCCCCGATTCATTAGCCTGTTGTAACACACACCTGACCCCGTATGACGATGCATCGCAAGCTAGCAATAATCGTTTACATGGGTTATACAGAACAATCAGTTTGTTTGAACATAACAGATTTCTGGCTTTCTCAAAGGCAGCCTCTTGTGATTTCCCCCATACCCAGTTGTCTCCCTTGCGCAGTAGCACATGTAGGGGTTCTAGCAGGGTGCTTAACCCAGGTAGGAAATTACCGAAATAGTTGAGGAGTCCCAGGAACGACCACAGCTCCATCACGTTCTGTGGTCTCGGCCCGTTCTTGATGGCCTCCGTCTTGGCGTCGGTGGGTCTGATGCCGTCTGTTGCGATTCTCCTTCCCAAGAACTTGACCTCTGGTGCCAGGAAAACACACTTCGAGCATTTCAACCTGAGTCCCACACGATCTAGCTGAATTAGAACCTCTTCCAGATTCTTCAAGTGTTTGATGGTGTCCCGACCTGTAACCAGTATGTTGTCCTGGAAAACCACAGTGCGTGGAACCGACTTTAGCAGGCTCACCATGTTCCGTTGGAAAATTGCCGCGGACAAACGAATCCCAAACGGGCATCTGTTATAGATGAACAGATTTTGTGCGCGTTGATGCAGGTGAGGCCTTTCGAAGATTCCTCCAGCGCCTGCGTCATGTAGACCGAGATCAGATCTAACTTGGTGAACGTCTTTCCTCCAGCCAGGGTCGCAACTAGGTCGTCTGCCTTGGATAGCGGGTACTGGTCTTGCAGCAAAAAACAGTTAATCGTTACTTTATAGTCCCCACAAATTCTAACCATGCCATCACCTTTGAGTACCGGGACAATCGGACTGGCCCACTCGTTGAATTCCACCAGCGGGATGATGCCTTCTCGCTGCAGCCTGTCGAGCTCAATTTCCACTTTCTCTCGCATCACATACGGTACCGCCCGTGCCTTGTGGTGGATGGGTCGTGTACCGCGAACCAAGTGGACTAGCACCTTTGCCCCTGACAAACTTCCAATGCCTGGCTTGAACAACGATGGGAACCTGCTCAGAACCTGGGCACATGAGGCATTGTCGATGGACGAAAGCGCTCGGATGTCGTCCCAGTTCCAGCGGATTTTTCCCAGCCAGCTTCTGCCAAACAGTGTGGGGCCATCCCCTAGCACGATCCATAGTGGGAGTTCGTGCACTGCTCCATCATAGGAGACTTTTACTGGTGCGCTGTCAATTACAGGGATCAGCTCTTTGGTGTAAGTTCTTAGCTTAGAAACATAGAAACATAGAAAATAGGTGCAGGAGTAAGCCACTCGGCCCTTCGAGCCTGCACCACCATTCAATAAGATCATGGCTGATTGTTCCCTCAGTACCCCTTTCCTGCTTTCTCTCCATACCCCTTGATCCCTTTAGCCGTAAGGGCCATATCCAACTCCCTCTTGAATATATCCAATGAACTGGCATCAACAACTCTCTGTGGTAGGGAATTCCACAGGTTAACAACTCTCTGAGTGAAGAAGTTTCTCCTCATCTCAGTCCTAAATGGCCTACCCCTTATCCTAAGGATGTGTCCCCTGGCTCTGGACCTCCCCAACATCGGGAACATTCTTCCCGCATCTAACCTGTCCAGTCCCGTCAGAATCTTATATGTTTCTATGAGATCCCCTCTTATTCTTCTAAGCTCCAGTGTATAAAGGCCCAGTTGATCCAGTCTCTCCTCATATGTCAGTCCAGCCATCCCGGGAATCAGTCTGGTGAATCTTCGCTGCATTCCCTCAATAGCAAGAATGTCCTTCCTCAGATTAGGAGACCAAAACTGAACACAATATTCCAGGTGAGGCTTCACCAAGGCCCTGTACAACTGCAGTAAGACCTCCCTGCTCCTACACTCAAATCCCCTAGCTATGAAGGCCAACATACCATTTGCCTTCTTCACCGCCTGCTGTACCTGCATGCCAACTTTCAATGACTGATAAACCTTGGTGTGAATGGGGCTAAGCTTGGGCCTGTGTGCCTTGTTGTACCATAACCTGTTGAAGGCCTTTTTGCTCATTATAGACTGACTCGCACCCGTTCCATGGATACTGGAATTCCGTTCAGTTCAACTTTTAACATAATCGGTGGACATTTCGTGGTGAAGGTGTGTACCCCGTACACTTCTGCCTCCTCGGTTCGAGTCTCTAGTTCAGCTTGATCAACCATGGATCAATCTTCCTCTGCAACGTGGTGGTTTGCAGAGTTTGCAGCTCGCCTGGACATTCGCTGGAGGTGTCCCATTGTTCTGCAGCCTTTGCACACATAGTGTTTGAAGCGGCATTGATGGGTCCGATGATCACCTCCACAATGCCAACAAGGTGTTAACTGCCTCGCATTAACGATTGATGGCGGACTCTGGGTCATCTGAGGTCATGTAGCAGCCGGCATGTACGTTCTGCCATGTATATTCCTGCTTGAAAACGATGTTACTTTGTGCACAGTACTGGCCGAAACCTCTTTATGCTGCGAAATTTGTTTGGTGTTATCGCTGGTGGACATAATTGCCTGGGCTATTATTATGGCTTTGCTCAGGTTCGGTGTTTCAACAGTCGTTAGTTTGCGAAGGATAACCTCATGGTCAATGCCAAGCACAAAGTCTCTTAGCATTTCTTCAAGGAATCCGTCGAATTTGCAATGTCCTGCGAGGCGCCATAGTTCAGCGACGTAGCTCGCCACGTCCTGGCCCTCCGACCGTTGACACATGTAGAACCGATACCTCACAATCAAAATGCTTTCCTTCGGATTTAGGTGCTCCCGAACCAGCGTACACAATTCTTCATAGAATTTGGTTGTTGGTTTCACCGGAGCTAGAAGATTCTTCATGAGGCCATAGGTTGTTGCCCCGCAGATGGTGAGGAGGATCGCCCTTCGTTTGGCAGCGTTCTCGTCCCCTTCCAGCTCATTGGCCACGAAGTATTGGTCGAGTCACTCCAAGAAGGCTTCCCAATCATCCCCTTCTGAGAATTTCTCCAGGATACCATCCGTTCTTTGCATTTTCGCGCGGTTGTTCGTTATCTTGTCGCCAATTATTATGCTCATAATAAAGGATGAAACTGAGTACTATATGCAATGAGTAAGTGACCTTAGCTCCTTTAATTGAACTCCAGAGTGCTGGTACAGTGTGGGAGGCCTGCTTATATACAGTGCTCCCAAGGAATGCTGGGATCCTTTGGGACTCCAACAGATAGGCCCTCTGGTGGTGGTGTGATACAGGTTGCCAAGGATTACATACATAACAGACAATGCCATACCTTAAGCAAGCTTTTGTATGATGGTGCTATGGATGAGACAATTGATTCGACGTCATCACATGAGGAACCTCGGAGCACGTAGGATGATGGGCAGGCGGCCTTACCCATGTCGGGTATATCGAGACAGGCATTCGTACCTGCACCTGAGTGATGCAGACTGTGTGAGGAGGCTGCATTTCTGCAAAGAAGTTATAAGTGAGATCTGTGAGTTAGTAAAAACAGACCTGCAACCTAGAAGCGTCAGGAGGACTGCTTTGTCAGTTGAAGTGAAGGTTACAGCTGCACTTTGATTCTATGCATCTGGATCGTTCCAAGCTACAACTGGGGATGTGTGCGCCATTTCTCAACATGGAACACATATCTGCATTCGGCAGGTGACTGCTGCACTATATGCCCAGAGAAATAACTATATAAAGTTCCCCATGACCGCCCAGGCAATGCGTGACAGGGCTGTGGGCTTCTCCAGGATTGCTGGCTTCCCAAAGCTACAGGACTGCATTGATTGTACCCACATCGCCTTGCGAGTATCTTTGGAGGATTCCAAGCTGTACAGGAACAGAAAAGGCTTCCACTTTATCAATGTACAGCTCATGTGTGACAACATGCATCGCATCATGTCTGTTGATGCAAGATACACTGGGAGCACCCGTGATGCGTTCATCCTACGCGAGTGCGTTATATCTGCCATGTTTCAGCAGCAGCCAGAAGGGCAAAGCTGGCTGGTGGGAGACAAAGGGTACAGCCTCGCCACCTGGCTCATGACGCCCCTACGTGTAACCCAGACGGAAGCTGACCGGGAATACAACATGTCGCACATTGCGATGCGCAGCATCATAGAGAGGACCATTGGCATCTTGAAACAGCGTTTCCGATGCCTGGGCCATTCCGGGGCTACTTGCAATACAGCCCTGAGATTGTCGGTCAGTTCACTGTTGCGTGCTACATGCTGCATAACTCAGCCATCATGAGGCAGCAACGGCTGGTAGTTGAAGACCCACCTGAGGTGAGAGTGGCTGATGATAATGATGAGGAAGGTGCAGATGATGAGGAGGAGGACAAGTAAGCCATGCAACTACCGTCGTGCCCCTGGGACAAATACAGATGGTCACATTTACAATGTCAATTCGATTGAAAAATGAAAATATTACTTACACTAACCACTTGGCCAAGGCCCTGCTACTTCTATCTGCACTGGCCTCCAGACCTCGGGGTGGTCACCATTGCACAGTAATCTTCTGCAACTTGGTTCCAGTGTTTCTTCATTTCTTTGTGTGGGACTTTTATGTGACCTCTGCTGGTGTCCAGCTCCTGCCATCTGCCCTCACTCACAGTAACTAGTGCCTCCAATTCATCCTGTAAGAAATTCTTGGTCCTTGTGCACGTTGCATCTTGTATTCCAGCTCCGATTTTTCTAATGATAATTAAAGTTCTCACACAGCACTCAAAGTTCTCACACACACAACTGACTCTTTAGAAATGGCCGATTGCAGACTGGGAGCTGTACTGGGCATCCATAGGAATCACGTCAAAAACGTCCTTTTTTTTCACGCATGCGCAGAAGGAACGGCATCGTTTTTTTGGCGCAGACATTAGGCTCCACCCCCCGAGGCTGCAGGACAGGCTGCGCGTCGCCAATTTAAAAAAATAGAGCGGGGAAACTTGGCACATTTATTTTTGGAGCAGTTGTGGCCTAGAAAAACGGGCGTAACTCTGGCAATACGCCAAAAAACAGCTTTGGCCAAAATTGAGCCCTATATTACTGCCGCTTGATCACTCGCAGGAATCTTTTATTCCCTACTTAAATGCATTTATGCTTGCAGATGATGTTTATATGCACAGCTTTAAAAAAATATTTCCTTTTCTCCTTTCGTATGGTAGTAGCAAAACAAATCAAATGTCAATATTTAAGTTGAATATCCAGGTCAAAGCTTCCAGTGTAACATTGTGGATATTTTATAGGCAAATTTCCTCAATAATGTGCTCCAGGGTCAGATTAGGAGCTCCACAGTCGCATGATGGGGATGCTTTAATCTTCCATCTCATCATCAGAGGCAGTCCCTCAGAATCGAGGAAGACTTGCTTCCACTCTAAAAGTGAGTTCTCAGGTGGCTGTACAATCCAATACGGGAATTACAGTCTCTGTCACAGGTGGGGAAGACAGTGGTTGAAGGAAAGGGTGGGTGGGACTGGTTTGACGCACGCTCCTTCCGCTGCCTGCACTTGGTTTCTGCGTGCTCTTGGCGACGAGACTCAAGGTGCTCAGTGCCCTCCTGGATGCTCTTCCTCCACTTTGGGCGGTGGTGATGTTACACTTTATCAAGAAGGTTTTGAGGGTGTCCTTGAAACGTTTCCTCTGCCCACCTGGGGCTCGATTGCTGTGTAGGAGATCCAGGTAGAGCGCTTGCTTTGGGAGTCTCGTGTCGGCCATGCGGACAATGTGGCCCGCCCAAAGGAGCTGGTCGAGTGTGGTCAGTGCTTCGATGCTAGGGATGTTGGCCTGGGGGACGACACTAACATTGGTGCGTCTATCCTCCCAGGGGATTTGCAGGATCTTGCGGAGGCAGCGCTGGTGGTACTTCTCCAGTGCTTTGAGGTGTCTGCTATATATAGTTCATGTCTCTGAGCCATATAGGAGGGCAAGTATCACTTAAGCCCTATAGACCATAAGCTTGGTGCCAGATTTGAGGTCCTGGTCTTCAAACACTCTCTTCCTCAGGCTGGCGCACTGGACCTCGCTGATTGTAGGCTCCCAAGGTATGGGCAATGGTCCAAGTTGTCCAAGGCCGAGCCGTGGATTTTGATGACCGGGGGGCAGTGCTGTGTGGTGGGGTCAGGTTGGTGGAGGACCTTTGTCTTACGGATGTTTAGCGTAATGCCCATGCTTTCATATGCCTCGGTGAAGGTGTTGACGATGGCGTGGAGTTCGACCTTTGAGTGTGCGCAGACACAAGCGTCGTCCGCATACTGTAGTTCGATGACAGAGGATGGGACAACCTTGGATCTAGCCTGGAGGCGACAGAGGTTGAACAGGTTCCCATTGGTGCTATAGTTTAGTTCCACTCCAGTGAGGAGCTTGTTGATAGTAAGATGGAGCATTGCAGCGAGGAAGATCGAGAAGAGCGTTAGTGCAATGATGCAGCCGTGCTTGACCCCAGTCCAGACGTGGATTGGGTCTGTGGTGGATCCGTTGGTCAGGATCACAGCTTGCATGTCGTCGAGGAGCAGGCGGAGAAGGTGGCAGCATCTACCATGGCCAGTTCTGAGGCGGTTGATGGTTGTCCACTGTTTGCGAGGAAGGTTTGATCCACCAGATTGTACTATGAGGTCTCCTGAACACTTTTGTTGGAACCAGCAGCTCCACACAAGTGGAGCTCCATACTGTTCACATACAAGCATAAACATAAGGACATAGAAATAGGAGCAGGAGTAGGCCGTTTGGCCCCTCGAGCCTGCTCCGCCATTCAATAAGATAATGGCTGATCTGATCTTGGCCTCAACTCCACTTTCCTGCCCACTCCCCATAACCCTTGACTCTCCTATCATTCAGACATCTGTCTGTATCTCCACCTTAAATATATTCAATGACCCAGCCTCAACAGCTCTGGGGCAGAGAATTCCCTCTGAGAGAAGAAATTCCTCCTCATCTCCGTTTTAAATGGGAAACCCCTTATTCTGAAACTATGCCCCCCTAGTTCTAGATTCCACTGTGAGGGAAAACATCCTCTCTCCATCTACCCTGTCCAGCCCCCTCAGAAGCTTATACATTTCAATAAGATCACCTCTCACTCTTCTAAATGCCAATGAGTAGAGGCCCAACCTGCTCAACATTTCCTCATATAATAACTCCTTCAACTCAGGAATTAACCTAGTGAACCTTCTCTGAACTGCCTCCAATGCAAGTATATCCTTCCTTAAATAAAGAGATCAAAACTGTACGCAGTACTGCAAGTGTGGTCACACCAACGTCCTGTGCAGTTGTAACAAGACTTCCCTACTTTTATACTCTATCCCCCTTGCAATAAAGGCCAACATTCCATTTGCCTTCCTGATTACTTGCTGTACCTACATACTAACTTTGTGTTTCATGTACAAGGACCCTCAGATCCCTCTGTACCACAGCATTTTGTAGTCTTTCTCCATTTAAATAATAATTTGCTTTTTTATTCTTCCTATCAAAGTGGATAACCTCACAATTCCCCACATTATACTTCATCTGCCAAATTTTTGCCCACTCACTTAACCTATCTATATCCCTTTGCAGATTCTTTGTATCCTCTTCACAACTTGCTTTCCCACCTATCGTTGTATCATCAGCAAATTTGGTTATGTTACACTCGGTCCCTTCATCCAAGTCATTAATATAGATTGTAAATAGCTGAGGCCTCAGCATTGATCCCTGTGGCACCCCACTAGTTACAGTTTGTCAACCTGAAAATTAGCCATTTATCCCGACTCCCTGTTTTCTGTTAGTTAGATAATCCTCTATCCATGCTAATATATTACCCCCAACCCCGTGAACTCTTATCTTGTGCAGTAATCTTTTATGTGGCACCTTATCGAATACCTTCTGGAAATCCAAATACACTACATCTACTGGTTCCCCTTTATCCACCCTGCTCATTACATCCTCAAAGAACTCTAGCAAACTTATCAAACATGATTTCCCTTTCATAAAACCATGCAGATAAAACCTTCCTTAATAATGGACTCCAGCATTTTTCCAATGACAGATGTTAGGCTAACTGATCTATAATTTCCTGCTTTCTATCTCTCTCCTTTTTTGAATAGAGTCTTTACATTTTCAGTTTTCCAATCCACTGGGATCTCTCCAAAATCCAGGGAATTTTGGTAGATTATAACCAATGCATCCACTATCTCTGCAGCCACTTATTTTAAGACCCTAGGATGCAGGCCATCCAGGGGACTTGTCCACCTTTAGTCCCATTAGTTTGCCTGGTACTTTTTCTCAAGTGATATTGATTTTTTTAAGAGCCCCCCTCCCTATACCCCTGATTATCTATTATTATGGGGGGCTTTTAGTGTCTTCTACTGTGAAGACCAATACAAAATATTTGTTCAAAGTCTGCCATTTTCCTATTTCCCATTATTAATTCCCCAGTCTCATCCTCTACGGGACCAATGTTTACTTTAGCTACTCTCTTCCTTATATACCTGTAGAAGCTCTTAATATCTGTTCTTATATTTCTCGGTAGGTTACTCTTATAATCTCTCTTATCTTCTCTCTTTATTATTTTTTTAGTCGTCCTTTGTTGGTGTGTAGAGGAGACCACATCGTGAGCAGCGAATACACTGGGGAGACAAAGCGTAGATTGGGTGACCGCTTTGCGGAACACCTCCGTTCAGTCCGTAAGTGTGACCCCGAGCTTCCGGTCGCCTGTCACTTTAATTCCCCGCTCCACTCCCACTCCGACATCTCCGTCCTCGGCCTCCTACACTGTTCCAACAACGTAAGCTCGAGGAACAGCACCTCATCTTTTGTTTAGGCACTTTACAGCCTTCTGGACTCAACATCGAGTTCAACAATTCTAGACAACTCCGAACATCAATTTCAGAGCATAACTGCTGCCAATCTTTGGTTCCGTTTCCTCCCCGCCACCCCCCCCCGCCATTTCTTTTTTTATCTCTGTCCCTAATGGCAGCTGGTCATTATCCCACCATTCACACACTATCTAGACTAACCTTTTCCTAACTTCTGCCATTACCATTTCAATTCAGCCCATCATCCCTGTTGTCTCTTTAATCTCTCCTGCCTTCCACCCGATCACAGACCTTCCATTTTGTTCTTTCTTCCGCTCACCTTTAAGAATTTGTTCTTTCCGAAGCCTCTCCAGTGCTGATGAAGGGTTGTCAGCCCGAAACACTAACTCTGCTTTCTCTCCACAGATGCAGTCTGACCCGCTGAGATTTCCAGCATTTTCTGTTTTTATTCCAGCATCCGCAGTATTTTGTTTTTGTATTAGTGTACACCTTGAGATGCCTTTCACTACATTCAAGGCTCTACATAAATGCAGTGTACTGACGTGGATAGAGAACTGGTTGGCAGACAGGAAGCAGAGAGTCGAGATAAACGGGTCCTTTTCAGTGACTAGTGGAGTGCCGCAGGGCTCAGTGCTGGGACCCCAGCTCTTTACAATATACATTAATGATTTGGATGAGGGAATTGAATGTAATATTTCCAAGTTTGTAGATGACACTAAGCTGGGTGGAGGTGTGAGCTGTGAGGAGGACACTAAAAGACTGCAGGGTGACTTGGACAGGTTAGGTGAGTGGGCAAACGCCTGGCAGATACAGTATAATGTGGATAAATGTGAGATTATCCACTTTGGTGGCAAAAACACGAAGGCAAAATATTATCTGAATGGCAGCAGATTAGGAAAAGGGAAGGTGCAGCGAGACCTGGGGGTCATGGTTCATCAGTCATTGAAAGTTGGCATGCAGGTTCAGCAGGCGGTGAAGAAGGCAAATGGTATGTTGGCCTTCATAGCTAGGGGATTTGAATATAGGAGCAGGGAGGTCTTACTGCAGTTGTAGAGGGCCTTAGTGAGGCCTCATCTGGAATATTGTGTTCAGTTTTGGTCTCCTAATCTGAGGAAGGACGTTCTTGCTATTGAGGGAGTGCAGCGAAGGTTCACCAGACTGATTCCCGGTGTGGCAGGACTGACATATGAGGAGAGACTGGATCGACTGGGCCTGTATTCATTGGAGTTTAGAAGGATGAGAGGGGATCTCATAGAAACATATAAGATTCTGATGGGACTGGACAGGTTAGATGCAAGAAGAATGTTCCTGATGTTGGGGAAGTCCAGAACCAGGGGACATAGTCTAAGGATAAGGGGTAGGCCATTTAGGACTGAGATGAGGAGAAACTTTTTCACCCAGAGAGTTGTTAACCTGTGGAATTCCCTACCGCAGAGAGTTATAGATGCCAGTTCATTGGATAGATTCAAGAGGGAGTTAGATATGGCCCTTACGGTTAAAGGGATCAAGGGGTATGGAGAGAAATCAGGAAAGGGGTACTGAGGTGAATGATCAGCCATGATCTTATTGAATGGTGGTGCAGGCTCGAAGGGCCGAATGGCCTACTCCTGCACCTATTTTCTATGTTTCTATGTTTCATAGAGAGCTTCATAGCAAAGCTTATCATCATCATCATAGGCAGTTCCTTGAACGAGGATGACTTGCTTCCACATGAGTTCACAGATGTTTCAATGAAGGAACTGATGTTCCAGTCTTGAACTCCAGTTGAGGGGGTGGAAGATGCCTGTGCGTGGATTTTTTTTAACGTTTGGTGACCGTTGCACACCAGCCACCACACGGACTTTACAGAGCTAGGCCTTTATCCAGTGGCAAGGATTAACCAGGACGACTGGAGACCTGCTCTGCTACATGGATCTAGTGCGCATACATATCGCAGTGTGGGCTGGCCCGTGCTGTCCCTGGGTCCTCGGCTCTTCTGGGCCCCATACCCACATTTGCCGCACCTCTGCCACGATCCCTCGCCGCTCCCCCGCCACAAAAACACTCGCCGCACCAAAGATTCGCAGAACCTCCGCCACGATCACTCACCAAATCTCAGCCACGATCCCTCATCGCTCCTCCGCCCCGATCTCTTATTGCAAGTCCGCCATGACCTTTCCGCTCCTCTGCTGTACCAGGGCTCCACCGATGCTCCTGCCCACACTCCAAACAGCGACCTGGGTCCTGATGACATCACCCAGTCGCCCATCTCGAAGCCGTCGCACATTTGTGTCAGCTCGCGCTGGAATCTTCAGTGGCATGCTCCAGCTCTTTTTATAGCCCCGACCTGAGGAGATGTTCACTCGCAGGTCACCCACGATGGAAAGCTTATAGGAACAGAGTAACAGGAGTCGGCCATTTAGCCCGTTGAGCCTGTTCCGCCATTCATTGAGATCGTGACTGATCTGTGACCTAACTCCATATACCTGCTTTTTCCTCATATCCCTTAATACCTTTGGTTAACAAAAATCTATCAATCTCAGACCTGACCTAGCATCAATTGCCGTTTGCGGAAGAGTGTTTCAAACCTCTACCCGCCTTTGCATGTACAAGTGTTTCCTAACTTCACTCCTGAAAGGACTGGCTCTAATGTTTAGACTATGCTCCCTAGTTCTAGACTCCCCAACCAGATGAAAATGGTTTCTCTCTATCTAACCTATCTGTTCCCCTTAATATCTTGAAAATTTAGATCAAATCACTCCTTAACTGTCTAAATTCTAGGGAATACAACCCTAGTTTGTGTAATCTCTCCTTGTAACTTAACCCTTGGAGTCTGGGTATCATTCTGGTAAACCTACGCTGCACTCCTCCCAGGCCAATATATCCTCCCTAAGGTGTGGGGCCCAGAACAGCTCACATTCTCCAGGTGTGGGATAACCAGGGCTTTGTACAGCTGCAGTATAACTTCTACCCTCGTGTATCCTAGTCCTCCAGATATAAAGGCCAGCATTCCATTAGCCCTTCTGATTATTTTCTGTACTTGTCCATGACATTTTAATGATCGATGTACGTGGACTCCGAAGTCTCTTTCAACCCCCACTGTTTCTAGCTTTTCACCATTTACAAAGTACCCTGTTCTATCCTTTTTCGGTCCAAAGTGGATGACCTCACATTTATCTACATTGATGTCCATTTGCCACAGTTTTGCCCACTCACTGAATCTATTAATATCTCTTTGTAACTTTGTTTCCATGCACACTGCTTACAATGCCACTTATCTTTGTGTCATTGGCAAACTTGCATATATGTGGCTTGCTATTCCATCATGTAAATTGTTAATAAATTGTTATGTATTAATGCTTGGGGGTCACCAGACACCAGAGGGCACCGTGGTCGGGGGTCATCGGGCTGTACACATGTGGCATGTGTGCTTGGTCACCTGTATATAAGCTGGGTGTCTTTGTCATGCAGGCACTCTCAGGCTGGAATAAAGATGGGTGAGGTTGCACCTGAGTGAGTTTACAGTAACCAGACTCTTGAGTCATTACATAAATACTGTGAATAATTGAGGCCCCAACACAGATCCTTGCAGGACACTACTAGTCACATCCTGCCATTAAGGTTCCTATTATCCCGATTCTCTGTCTCCTGCCACTCAACCAATTTCCTAACCAGGTCAATAATTTGCCTTCAATTCCATGAGCTTCAACTTTAGCTAACAGTCTCTTATGAGGGACTTTATCAAATGCTCTCTCTGATCAGCTGAAAATTTTCAATCACTCGATCCTCAATTATAGACTCTAGCAATTTTCTGACACCAGATGTTAGGCTCACTGTCTATAATTCCTTGGTTTCTCTCGCTCACGTTTCTTATATAGCGGAGTGACATGCACATTTTTCCAATCTAAAGGAATGCCTCCAGAATCGAGAACTTTGGAAGATTATAGTTAGGGCATCTACAATGTTCTCACCCAATTCCTTTAAAACCATCTGGCCTTGGAGATTTGCTACTCTTTAGTGCCATTATTTTCTTTAGTACTGTTATTTTGCTTATGTTAATTTTACTAAGTCCCCATCCCTGAAAACTATCCTGAACACACTTAAGCTTGAAACTGTCCTCATCTGATGTTGACACACAGGGCACTTACTAGTAGAACTCAATAGATAGCATTCAGGATTGGGACCCTCTGCTGGTTCAGGACATAGGCCAATTGTCGTGTCCTAAAAGTTACCCTACTGAGATCAACTACTTCAACATATATATCCATACAGTTCTATACTGGGCAGCAAATGTACCATATTTCACAATAGTTCAGCTGCTGACTCAGTCTGGTATGTTAATGTGGAATCCTTCACAGGATATATCCTCTGGTATTGTGAACCGCCTGTCATGTTTGATTATTGTTTTTGAGTCAAGCAATATGAAAAAAGTATTTGTATCTGTTCAATTACACTTAAGATTATGGAAAGATTTCATATCTAAAATCTTAGTAGCTGTTTCATGTTTCTCCCTTTCTCCCTTTTAAACACTATGTTGAACTCGATCATATTATGATCACTATTAGATAAATGTTCATGCACTATTAGGGCGTTAACTAAATCTGGCTCATTACTCATTACTAAATCTAATATGGCCTGTCCCCTTGTTGGTTCCAGGACATATTGTTGCAGAAAACTATCCTGAACACACTCAAGTTTGAACCTGTCCTCATCTGATGTTTCAGTTTTCTAGCCTGTGTATTTTTTGTGGTTATGTTTTAATGGAGTATGAAATTCTCAGTTCTATGTTTTCCCATTCAATGTATCCAGCAACAACCACCTGCATTTATATAGCGCCGTTAACGTAGTAAAACGTCCCAAGCCGCTTCACAGGAGTGTTATCAAACAAAATTTGACACTGAGCTACATAAGGAGATATTGGGGCAGATGAGGTAGGTTTTAAGGAGCATCTTAAAGGAGGAAAGAGAGGTAGAGAGGTGAAGAGGTTTAGGGAGGGAATTTCAGAGCTTAGGACCTGAGCAGCTAAAGGCAAGGCCACCCATAGTGGAGCAATTAAAATTGGGATGCTCAGGAGGCTAGAATTGGAGGAGTGCAGATATCTCGGAGGGTTGTAGGACTGGAGGAAGTTACAGAAATAGGGAGGGACAAGGCCATGGAGGGATTAGAAAACAAGGATGAGAACTTTAAAATCAAGGCGTTGTTTAACTGGAAGCCAATGTTTTGGATGACCCAAGCTATAGATCTGTGACTGAAGAGAAAGCGAAAGGGACATTGCTTTATCCATTTTGTCACAATGAACTAAAAATATAATTAATTTCACAATCAGCAATAATTAGGAATGGTTGCTTAATATGATGGTGTAAGGCGGTACTGGAAATAAATTGTAAATGCTGCTACTGTTTTTCTGCTGATAAGTTACTACCTGAACTTTAACCTGAGCGCATTTTTGACTTAAATTAATTATTTTTTTCTTTCCTCTTCTCCAGACTCATTTTTTGATGCAGTTCCACAGGCAGCAGCAGCATAAGCGACTGGTTGCAATGTTCCCGATTTGTTTGCTTGTTGTAACACACACCCGACCCCATACGAAGAAGCATCACAAGCTCGCACCAAACGTTTACATGAGTCATACAGAACTAGCAGTTTGTTGGAACATAACAGATTTCTGGCTTTCTCAAAAGCAGCCTCTTGTGATTTTCCCCATACCCAGTCATCTTCCTTTGCGTAGCAACACATGTAGAGGTTCTAATAAGGTGCTTAACCCGGGTAGGAAATTACCAAAATGATTGAGGAGTCCCAGGAATGACCGCAGCTCCATCATGTTCTGTGGTCTCGGCGCGTTCTTGATGCCCTCTGTCTTGGCGTCGGTGGGTCTGATGCCGTCTGCCGCGATTCTTCTCCCTAAGAACTCGACCTCTGGCACCAGGAAAACACACTTCGAGCGTTTCAACCTGAGACCTACACGATCTAGCTGACTTAGAACCTCTTCCAGGTTCTGCAAGTGTTCGATGGTGTCCCGACCTATGATCAATATGTCGTCCTGGAAAACCACGGTGCGTGGAACCAACTTTAGCAGACTTTCCACGTTCCTTTGAAAAATAGCCGTGGCCGATCGAATCCCAAGCGGGCATCTATGTAGATGGACAGACCTTTGTGCGTGTTGATGCAGGGGAGGCTTTTCGAAGATTCCGCCAGCTCCTGCGTCATGTAGGCCGAGGTCAGGTCCAACTTGGTGAACGTCTTACCTTCTGCCAGCATCGCAAATAGGTCGTCTGCCTTGGGTAGTGGGAACTGGTCCTGCAGCAAAAAACGGTTAACCGTTACTTTATAGTCCCCACAAATCCTGACCATGCCATCGCCCATGAGAACCGGAACAATAGGACTGGCCCACTCGTTGAACTCAACCGGCGCGATGATGCCTTCTCGTTACAGCCTGTCCAGCTTCACTTGCTCTCACATCATATATGGCACCGTATGTGCCTTGTGGTGGATGGGTCGTGTACGGGGAACCAAGTGGATCTGTACCTCGCCCCAGAGAAATTTAAGATGCCTGGCTCAAACAACGACGGGAATTTGCTCAAAACCTGGGCACATGAGGCGTCGTCGACGGATGAAAGTACTCGGATGTCGGCCCAGTTCCAGTGGATTTTTCCCAGCCAGCTTCTGCCGAACAGTGTGGGGCCATCTCCTGGTACAATCCATAGTGGGAGTTCGTGCACCGCTCCATCATAGGAGACTTTTACTGGTGCGCTACCAATTACAGGGATCAGTTCTTCAGTGTAAGTTCTCAACTTGGTATGAATAGGGCTCAGCTTGGGCCTGTGTGCCTTGTTGCACCACAGCCTCTCAAAGGTCTTTTTGCTCATGATAGACTGACTCACACCCGTGACCAATTCCATGGATACTGGAACTCCGTTCAGTTCAACTTTTAACATGATCGGTGGACATTTCGTGGTGAAGGTGTGTACCCTGTACACTTCTGCCTCCTCGGTTCGAGTCTCTAGTTCATTTTGATCTGCCATGGATCGGTCTTCCTCTGCAACGTGGTGGTTTGCAGGGTTTGCAGCTCGTCTGCACATTCGCTGGAGGTGTCCCATTGTTCCACAGGCTTTGCACGCATAGTATTTGAAGCGGCATTGATGGGCTTGATGATACCTCCGCAGCGCCAACAAGGTGTTAATTGCCTCGCATTAATGCTTGATGGCGGACTCTGAGTCATTTAAAGTCATGCAGCTGCAGGTGTGTACGTTCTGCCATATGCATTCCTGCCTGAAAACGACAGTACTCTGTGTATAGTACTTGCCGATGCATCTTTATGCTGCAAAATTTGTTTGGTGTCATCGCTGGTGGACATAAATGCTTGGGCTATCGTTATGGCTTTGCTCAGGTTCGGTGTTTCGACAGTCGATAGTTTGCGAAGGATAACCTCATGGCCAATGCCAAGAACAAAAAAGCCTGTTAGCATTTGCTCCAGGAATCCACCGAATTCACAATGTCCTGCAAGGTGCCTTAGTTCGGCGATGTAGCTCGCCACTTCCTGGCCTTCAGACCGTTGACATTTGTAAAATCAATACCTTGCCATCAGAACGTTCTCCTTCAGATTTAGGTGCTCCCGGACCAGCGTACACAGTTCTTCATACGATTTGGTTGTTGGTTTCACCGGAGCGAGAAGATTCTTCATGAGGCCATAGGTTGTTGCCGCACAGACGGTGAGGAGGATCGCCCTTCATTTGGCAGCGTTCTCATTCCCTTCCAGCTCATTGGCCACGAATAATTGGTCGAGTGGTTCCACAAAGGCCTCCCAATCGCCCACTTCTGAGAATTTCTCCAGGATGCCAAGAGTTCTCTGCATTTTCGCGTGATGGTTTGTTGTCTATTACTCATCGACAGTTGTTATGACCCAAATAAAGTAATGTGACTGAGTACTGTAGACTTGAGTAAAGTGACCTTAGTCGCTTTATTCTGACTCCAGATTGCCGGCACAGCATGGGAGGCCTGCTTATATGCAGTGCTCCCAAGGGATGCTGGGATCCCTTGGGACTCCAACAGATGCGCCCTCTGGTGGTGGTAGAATGCTGGTTACAAAGTGTTGCATACATAACAATTACCATTGCCGAATACCATACCATCAACATCCTGGGGGTCACCATTGACCAGAAACCTAACTGGACCAGCCACATAAATACTGTGTCAATAAGAGCAGGTCAGAGGCTGGGTATTCTGCGGTGAGTGTCTCACCTCCTGACTCCCCAAAGTCTTTCCACCATCTACAAGGCACAAGTCAGGAGTGTGATGGAATACTCTCCACTTGCCTGGATGAGTGCAGCTCCAACAACACTCAAGAAGCTCGACACCATCCAGGACAAAGCAGCTCGCTTGATTGACATCCCATCCACCACCTTCAACATTCACTCCCTCCACCACCGGCGCACCGTGGCTGCCATGTGTACTATCCACAAGATGCACTGCAGCAACTCACCAAGGCTTCTTCGGCAGCACCTCCCAAACCCGCGACCTCTACCACCTAGAAGGACAAGGGCAGCAAGCGCATGGGAACACCACCACCTCCACGTTCCCCTCCAAGTCACACATCATTCTGATTTGGAAGCATATCGCCATTCCTTCATCATCGCTGGGTCAAAATCCTGGAACTCCCTCCTGGGGAGCGGGCGGGTAAGTGGAGCTGAGTCCACGGCCAGATCAGCCATGATCTTTTTGAATGGCGGAGCAGGCTCGAGGGGCTAGATGGCCTACTCCTGTTCCTAATTCTTATGTTCTTATGTTCTTATGTATATAACAGCACTGTGGGAGCACCTTCACCACACGGGCTGCTGCGGTTCAAGAAGGCGCCTCACCACCATCTTCTCAAGGGCAATAGGGATGGGCAATAAAATGCCGGCCTTGCCAGCAACGCACCACATCCTGTGAATGAATAAAAAAAAGTGTGCGCCAGATAATTATGACTCAGCGAGCAGGATAGGTTTTCTTTAGTCCTATATTCTTACCATCTAACAAGGCACAAGGGATCGGAGTTGACATAAAACCGGGAGAACAAAGCAAGATTGTAGATACAGGAAGAAGCACAGTCAGGGTAGCCAGAAAATTTAATTTACTGTTCAATTGGCTAAAGTTGAAAAATAATTGTTGGCCAGTGGAAATTTTCAGTAACTCACGGTGCATTGTTTCTTGAAATAAAGCTACAGGACACATGTAATAAAATGTTTGTGAGCAACCTACTGTGCTACTTCTAGCTGTCAGTTTAACTCACAAACCCAGAAAGGTGCAAAAATACGGTACGCTGTGTGATGTGGAGGTACAGCATATTGGTATTCTAACTTTGGAGAGCCATGGCGTGATAAGATCAAATTTGTGCCTGTGATTTTCCAGATCATATATTGGGTGCCAAGCGGAGGTCAAACTCTTTGCTGGAGGACTGAAAACTACGAAAGTAAACCTCCCTGTGGCACAGGAAGACAGAGGCAGAGGCCGGTGCATGGGATGGGGACGGCAAAAAAAGACAGGGACAGAAATAAAGTAATTTTAAAAAACGAAAACTGGGAATTCTCAGTGAGATTTTGGTGGGCGACTGCATCACCAGGCGTGGTACCTAGTCATATAGACCAGCAAGGTTCCAAGTTCAATCTGTAGTTATGCTGAGTCGAGTGATCACTGTACACGATTGTCAGCTTGGCTCAGTTGATGGCATTTTTGCTTCCCAGTCAGAAGATTCTGGGTGTAGCCAGGACAGCGTTGAGTATATAATCAAACTGACACATCAGTGCCGTACTCAGGGAGTGCTACATTGTTGGACGTTCCATCTTTTGGATGAGATGTTAAGCCACTCATTAAAATGAATGTAAAAGATTGCATGACATTATTTGAAGGAGAGCAGGAGGCCTCTACTCTAGCCAACAATTCTCCCTCACCCAACACCAGCAAAAACAGATTATCTGGCCATTCATTCAATTATTTGGGGGACTTGCTGTGTAAATTAGCTGTCATGTTTACCTACATAACAAGTGATTGCACTTCAACAAGTAATCCATTGGTTGTACATAAGAACATAAGAATTAGGAACAGGAGTAGGCCATCTAGCCCCTCGAGCCTGCTCCGCCATTCAACAAGATCATGGCTGATCTGGCCGTGGACTCAGCTCCACTTACCCGCCCGCTCCCCATAACCCTTAATTTCCTTATTGGTTAAAAATCTATCTATCTGCGATTTGAATACATTCAATGAGCTAGCCTCAACTGCTTTCTTGGGCAGAGAATTCCACAGATTCACAACCCTCTGGGAGAAGAAATTCCTTCTCAACTCGGTTTTAAATTGGCTCCCCCGTATTTTGAGGCTGTGCCCCCTAGTTCTAGTCTCCCCAACCAGTGGAAACAACCTCTCTGCCTCTATCTTGTCTATCCCTTTCATTATTTTAAATGTTTCTGTAAGATCCCCCCTCATCCTTCTGAACTCCAACGCGTAAAGACCCAGTCTACTCAATCTATCATCATAAGGTAACTCCCTCATCTCCGGAATCAGCCTAGTGAATCGTCTCTGTACCCCCTCCAAGGCTAGTATATCCTTCCTTAAGTAAGGTGACCAAAACTGCACGCAGTGCTCCAGGTGCGGCCTCACCAATACCCTATACAGTTGCAGAAGGACCTCCCTGCTTTTGTACTCCATCCCTCTCGCAATGAAGGCCAACATTCCATTCGCCTTCCTGATTACCTGTTGCACCTGCAAACTAACTTTTTGGGATTCATGCACAAGTCCCCAGGTCCCTCTGCACCGCAGCATGTTGTAATTTCTCCCCATTCAAATAATATTCCCTTTTACTGATTTTTTTTCCAAGGTGGATGACCTCACATTCCGACATTGTATTCCATCTGCCAAACCTTAGACCATTCGCTTAATCTATCTAAATCTCTTTGCAGCCTCTCTGTGTCCTCTACACAACCCGCTTTCCCACTAATCTTTGTGTCATCTGCAAATTTTGTTACACTACACTCTGTCCCCTCTTCCAGGTCATCTATGTATATTGTAAACAGTTGTGGTCCCAGCACCGATCCCTGTGGCACACCACTAATCACTGATTTCCAACCCGAAAAGGACCCATTTATCCCGACTCTGCTTTCTGTTAGCCAGCCAATTCTTGATCCATGCTAATACATTTCCTCTGACTCCGTGTACCTTTATCTTCTGCAGTAACCTTTTGTGTGGCACCTTAGTGAATGCCTTTTGGAAATCTAAATACACCACATCCATTGGTACACCTCTATCCACCATGCTCATTATATCCTCAAAGAATTCCAGTAAGTTAGTTAAACATGATTTCCCCTTCATGAATCCATGTTGCGTCTGCTTGATTGCACTATTCCTATCTAGATGTCCCGCTATTTCTTCCTTAATGATAGTTTCAAGCATTTTCCCCACTACAGATGTTAAATTAACCGGCCTATAGTTACCTGCCTTTTGTCTGCCCCCTTTTTTAAACAGAGGCGTTACATTAGCTGCTTTTCAATCCGCTGGTACCTCCCCAGAGTCCAGAGAATTTTGGTAGATTATAACAAATGCATCTGCTATAACTTCCGCCATCTCTTTTAATACCCTGGGATGCATTTCATCAGGACCAGGGGACTTGTCTACCTTGAGTCCCATTAGCCTGTCCAGCACTACTCCCCTAGTGATAGTGTTTGTCTCAAGGTCCTCCCTTCCCACATTCCTGTGACCAGCAATTTTTGGCATGGTTTTTGTGTCTTCCACTGTGAAGACGGAAGCAAAATAATTGTTTAAGGTCTCAGCCATTTCCACATTTCCCATTATTAAATCCCCCTTCTCATCTTCTAAGGGACCAACATTTACTTTAGTCACTCTTTTCCGTTTTATATATCTGTAAAAGCTTTTACTATCTGTTTTTATGTTTTGCGCAAGTTTACTTTCGTAATCAATCTTTCCTTTCTTTATTGCTTTCTTAGTCATTCTTTGCTGTCATTTAAAATTCTCCCAATCTTCTAGTTTCCCACTAACCTTGGCCACTTTATACGCATTGGTTTTTAATTTGATACTCGCAATTAAAAATGTCCTAACGTGTACAGCACGTTAGGACATTCTGAGGAAGTGCTAAGTTACTATATAAATGCAAGTTCGTTCTTTCTTACAGCTAAGCTCAAGGCTAAGCTGGGGGCAGGGGGGAAGGCGGGAATTAGTCAGGGTTCTGGCTCCAGATTTTTAGAAAAAGGGCACACCAGATGAGGATAGGATTGGGCTTAGCTGCAATGATCTCCATAATTGAAAGTCTCCCAACACTCACCATCTTGTGTCACACATGAAGAATACCCATTAGTTTGGGGTACCAGAGGGTTGCTGCTGGTGCCTATGGAACCACAGTTCAGCATAAGCCCCCACCTTCAGAGGGGGTGGCAAGAAAATAAAATTACAAAGCTATGTGTAAAAATTGTCACATATGTATTCAAAGAAGTGATAGATAATAACAGGAAGTAGGCCTAAATTGAACATATATTTTCACTGGGTAACCTAATGTATAATCTAAATCAAAGGGTTTACGGTCCTAGGCTAAGCCCGGCACTAGATTACATTTATCATTTCAAATATCGTATATAACATTGTTGTGCATTATTTTTGTAAAATGAAATACTCTTGGTGGCCGAATTTGGTGCAGGTTGTGCCCACAGCCGCCGAGGATCCGCCGGAAATGTATGTTTTCTGGGCAATTCCTCCGGAACCGCCCATCTACCGTCCAGGTTCCGCCCGGCGGGAGATTGGTCGCGGAGGGATCCGCCGGCGTGACGTCATGCCACCTGCCCAAGCCGGATGTTACAAATTGTCCATTTTGGTGAGGGACACTGGCCTCAGATCGACCCGCCGCCCGCCAGAAAGACCGCTGGCAAAAAGCAGGTGTGAGCTGGCCGAGAGTCGGGCGGCAGGGAGCAAGGCTCCGAGTGTTGCAGTGCTGCACATCGCCGCCATGATGCAGATGCTCGACCATCAGGAGTGGGACTGCTGGGAAAAAGTTCAGTGGGTGTTGCTTTATTTTATTGCTGATGGTCATGTTTAATTTGGATGTGATAAAAGCGAGTGAAATGTATCTCGGTCGATGGAAACTTTTTTCTTTGACCTTGCTGAAAGACCTTCATTGAGAAGCCCAATGGTGAAGGCAAAATAGTTATGAATAAGTGAAAAGTCTTCAGCATGTGACATTTTGTCCAGCCAAGCTGATTAATTAATTAATCCTTCAAGAAGTTTTCAGGGAAGCACGACATATCACATAGAGGGTCAGGGTTAGAATGATCTATTGTCAGCCTGAGACAGCTGCAGACTCTGGCAACATTTGTTGGGAGGAAAAGGGTAGAAAGTTACAGCTATTCAACTTTAGGGGCAGCCCGGTTACAGAGCAAACTGAGGAAGGACTGCGGTCAATAGAACACAGCAAGAGACAAGCGCTGCCGTGACTCAGAGGTTGACCGTTGAGGTTTCAACGACTACACTATCACTATCGCCTTGTTAATGTGTCTTTCTTTGTACTGCAAGGAAACTACTTCAGAAAATCTGTTCTGAGTCATCACAAAAGTCCAGTACCCAGCGTGCCTTGTTGTGGTGATGGACATAAGTCTATTCTGAGAGATATAATAAACCTAACACATCGAATAATCCTCACAGCACATAAAGCGTGTTGTGATGGACCTTAACCCGCACAGGAAGAGTTCAGATATGTTTCTCCATATGACTCCGTTGAAGGGAAGGTGTGGTGGATGAAGCAGCAATGAGTAACGAAAGGTGGTAAAGGCTCAGTGGAGATGCCCTCCCAGAGTCATGAGAGCATTTAATGCGGAACATAGTTAGGGACATATTGTGACTGCGCAGAGGGTATGGGATTACGTCAGGCTGAATAAGCGAGAGTTAGAAGATGTAAAGAAATGGCACATCGCTGCAACTGATAGACAGAAGATCATTATATGAGGTATGGAACTCTGGAAAAGACATTTAATGTACTGCAATGTAACTGATGACCATGTCATCTCAGGGGTGGCACTCTGCCATGTTTGGCCTCGGAAAAAGAGGGTTGAAGTGCAAGCCTTAAGGTCTGCCCTGCAAGTAGGTAAAGTGAGTGTCATTGAATGGCAGCCTTCCTGCATTGGCGACGGGGCAACGTCGGGATGGGAGACGTTGGGGGTCTGACGGCTTCTCTGAAGGTCAGAGGTCGATGGTGTGCCTTGATCCGTGCTGCCCGAGTCATCATCTGCAAGTAGAGGACAACACTTCAGTCTGTGGGCGGGGGGGGGGCAGGTGGTCAAGCCGAGGAGCTGTGCCATCTCACATTCTGCCACCAAGGAGTTCCATCTCTATATGGGCACAACAATACTAGGCAACAAAGTGTGTGGTAAACCACGAGTGCCTTAACATGGCATGTCCTTTCATGCCAGGAGTGTCGCTCATACCGGAGATTAGTATGAGCTTACCATGCTGTGGCATCGGATCTGTATCAACCGTTGTGGTTGCACAGTGCCGGGCACCCACCAATGCCAACGCACGCTCCTCCAGCCAGCTCAATTCAACACCTCTGCTGGTCCCCCTCCCCGTCGCTCTCAGGCTTGCTGCCTTGGATGCTTTTTTCTTCTGCACAAAGAAACGTTGCAGCCTTTAGCCCCACTGCTGATGACCCCCACACACACATTCACACCCACACACACATTCCCCCACCCCCACACACACATCCCCACACACATCCACCCCCACACACACATTCCCCCACCCCCACACACACATCCCCACACACATCCACCCCCACACACACATTCCCCCACTCCCACACACACATCCCCACACACATTCACACCCACACACACACATTTCCCACACACATTCACACCCACACACACACATTCCCCACACACACTCCCTCACACACCCCATACACTCTCACACTCACCCCACACACGCACACCCACACATACATCCTGCACACACTCCACACACACTCCCGCACACACACACCCCACACCCATACATACATCCCACACACACTCCCACACACACACACACTCTCACACACACACACCCACACAAACACCCACACACACATACCCCCACACCCCCCCCCACACACACCCTCACACACACTCACACACTCCCACACTCCCCCACACATACACCCCACACACACTCCCACACACACCCTCACACACACTCCCACACACATCCACACACACATACTCCCACACACCCCCCACACACACACTCCCTCACACACCCACACACGCACTCCCACACACACTCCCACACACGCATATTCCCTCACACACCCACACATCCACACGCACACTCTCACACACACATTCCCACACACACACTCCCCCCACACACACACTCCCACACACATACTCCCACACACCCACTCCCACACACACTCCCGCACACACACACTCCCCCACACATACACCCCACACACACTCCCACACACACACGCACTCCCACACACACACGCACTCCCACACACACACGCACACACACTCCCACACTCCCCCACACATACACCCTACACACACTCCCACACACACACGCACTCCTACACACACACACACTCCCACACACACACACACACCCCCACACACACCCTCACACACACACATCCCACACACACTCCCACACACACACGCACTCCCACACACACCCTCACACAAACTCCAACACTCCCCCACACATACACCCACACACACTCCCACACACACACGCACTCCCACACACACACTCCCACACACACACGCACTCCCACACACACCCTCACACAAACTCCCACACTCCCCCACACATACACCCCACACACACTCCCACACACACACGCACTCCCACACACACACGCACTCACACACACACGCACTCCCACACACACACGCACTCCCACACACACTCCCATACTCCCCCACACATACACCCCACACACACTCCCGCACACACACACACACTCCCGCACACACCCCACACACACACACCCACACACATTCCCTCACACACCCCCACACACACTCCCACAAACACGCCATACACTCCCACACACACCCCACACATGCACACCCACACATACACCCCCCACACACTCCACACACACTCCCACACACACATACTCCCACACCCCCCCCCCCACAAACACCCACACACACATACTCCCACACACACCCCCCACACACACTCCCACACACACACACACACTTCTCCACACACACTCCCACACAGCGCAGCAGAATGCATGGGGGGGGGGGGGGCGGAGCCAGGTCCCTGCGCTGAAAACAGTGCCGGGACCTCTGCACATGCGCGCTAGAGTGTGCGCGCATGTGCAGTAGCCTTTTGCAGCCCGAATCTCTGCAGGTTGTGTGGGAGGAGCCCGAAGCACGCTGCCCCTAGCCCTGGCTGAATGGGCCCCCCCACCGATGCCGCGTTCAAGTGAACAGGCTCCCAATGGCCCGAGCAGCATTATTTCAGCGTGGGCGCACGCTTTGATTTAAAGTATCTTGACTATTTTATGAAAAGATGGGGATCTTTACAGCATAACTTACTGAAGGCATTATTGTCAACCAGCAAGTCAAAGGCAGGAGATGCTCGGCAAATCGAATACATTTTGTGCATGTGTGTCTCTCTCTCTCTATCTCAAAAAATCCCCACTCTCCCCCCCACCCTCCTCCCCCCCTCCCCTCTCTCCCCTCACTGTCAGAAACACAGAGCGACACTGACAGAAACACAGAGACATGGACAGAAACACCTTCCCTTCACATAAAGGTAGGACTTCTATTTTTAATTTGTTATTGATTGGTTGCATATTACTGTTTGTGGTTTGTTTAGTGCTTTGTAAGTCTTGGTGCAAGTCCTCTCAGCTTCCTTGTATTTGTTATTGAATGCTTATTTTTGTGCTTTGTTTAGTGCTTGGTGCTTTAAATGTACTGTTTTGTTTAGTGTTTTAAATATACTTATGCTTCTTTAATGTTGTTGTGAAGGTGTTTAGTGCTTTGCAAAATCCTCTCTCTTCCCTCTACTCACCCCCCACCCTGCCATCTCTGGCTACCTGCGCTGATTTCTTAAGTGTCCGCAAGGTTTTCTGAGCGTACAAAAGTGGCCACATACACTAGACTAAGTTAGTTTGGAGTAACTTTTCGCTGGCTAAACTTGCTTAAATGGCCAAAACAGGCGTAAGTGGCTGGTAACGCTCCCTTTTGGGATAAAACTGAACTGAAAAGAAACTGAACTAACTCTCTTAAACTGGAGCAAACTAAATGGGGAGAATTGCGATTTTTAAGATACTCCAAAAAAAACTAGTTGCTCCAAAAAAATAGGAGCAACTCCTGGGGAAACTTGGGCCCATTAAAACGACACCAAAAACAATTTCCAAGTCTCGCGCATGGGCATTGGAGGCCCTCCGAAGATTCCCAAGTGGAGAGGCCTGCAACTGCCGCACACTGATGACGCCGGCAGCTCCCGCCCGCTGACTCCCGCTGCCGCCCACACAACGGAGCCGAAAGTGGCTCCCGATGGGACCCAGCGGCAGCGGGTTGCAAAAAGGCCCAGGGACCGTCGAGAAATGGGCGGGCCTTACCGGTGACCAATTTCGGTCCCTTGGTGTTTTGTGCATGCGTGGATCCACGGGTTACATGCTGTGGCAATGAGTCACAGAAGCCAAAGGATATTTTAGCAAATGATAAGTTGAATCTTTGGTATCATTAAAACTCCAAAGGCTTCCCTAACATCTAAAGAGCTGCCTTATCTTTGGTTCTTTGCGGATGACATTATGCTTGCATGCACACACGCTCCTCCCCCAAACTGACCTTTCATTTAGCACAGCGGCATGTTTGGAAAAAGTGTATCCCTCAGTGTAACGGTGAACACCAACTGCAGCAGCCGAGTGCTATTGGGGGAGACACTGCACAGTCACAGCTGGAAACACAGAAGTTCCCGTTTTTAAACCACCACTTCAGACACGCGAATATCCAAATGACAAGATTAAATCTCACTATAAATTACTGTCTGTTAAAAAAACAAATGCAGGACTGAAGTGGAAATGTAGTGAAGGAATTTGTGGTGGATAACAACAGCGAACAAACAGCATTCGTTGTTATTATTAGAAATGTGACGCATGCACATTTTAATACGGAAATCCTAAAGTTGCAATCAGTCATTCATTGTCCCAACACTCGCTACAACTCTTTTGGGGGGGGGGGGCGAACAAAATAAACATTAGATCAAGTGCCCCACGATCTGGGGGACACTCCAGACACTTAACTGCCCCTTTTTCTAATAAATGTTTTTTTTGGGGTTTTTTGGGGGTTTTTTGGGGGTGTTTTTGTGATTTTTTTTTAGGGGGCATTAAAACCATATATTTTACAAGCAACACTCACTACACTGTGGTCCGGGCCGCCCCCAATAGCTCGCAATCAGTGTAATCAGGGAAACTGATGAAAACTTCAGCTTTTCCACGGTAATATCGGTGTCAAATACCCCATTAAAAGTTAGACCTTGTTGGATTAGGTGTAACTGGGGTTTTAACAATGTATTGACTGATAAACAAATGTTATGGCACTGTAAAGCTAATTTTAATTTGGGGAGTGTCAAATTTCTCTACTTTAATAAAAATTAACATTTTTGAAGAGACTTAAAAGAAATTATATATTTTTTAAAGTTTGTTCATATTTATTTTCAGGTCTATCTTTTCCCAATGTGAGAACCCCAATCTCTGTTTTGCTCTCTGAAACATTTTTAAAAAGTCAGAAGAAAAGCACTTCTTCACGTCCTGGTTTCCTGTCTGTGAGAATTGTGCATTGTGATTGGCCGCTTAGAAAGCCTGTTGACATCACAGCAGTCCGCGCTGTGGAATTCCCACTAAACTGAACAGTGAAAAAGCCGAACTTCTTGCCACAGAGCTCGCAAGATCTTTGTGGGAAGCATTTGTGGGGGCTAGTGAGAACACTTTGCCACTGACTGTAAAATTAAGGGTCGTTCGTTTTTATATAAGTAGGAAATAGCATGTTAGATAGATAAACAATGTGATTTGGGACCTGTATGTACAAGAGATGAACCCCTCATTGCCTAAATGGGATGAACTTGTGTGATGTACTGGAGAGAGAGCACACCCATGGTGTCATATCTCAAGGGCAGTTGGGAATGGGCAATAAATGCTGGCCTTACCAGCAACGAACACATCCCAGAAACGAATTTTAAAAATGCACCTTAAGGAAAGGAGGGCAGAAAATTGAAGTGGCAAAAACAATAATATGCTGTTTTTGAGAGACAGGACATTATGCTATGGAGGCGAAATTGGCCGTCCACCCATTTCTCGGCGGTATGCCGGTGGCAAGCTGTTTCATACCGTCAGGTACCACTGGGGCGGAGTGTGCCCGATTTTCGGCACTTTTTTCTCGGTGGTAGGCCGAGCGGAGTGCAGCCGGCGGTGTGCGGGCGATGAGTCATTTTCACTCGGGAATCTTCGGGTCAAGAGTTGTGCGCACACGCACGCTGCTGTGAAGCTCCGCCCCCCCCCCCCCCCCCCCCCTGAGAGGCACAGACGAGAATCCACAGAGACTGCTGGCTTGGGAGCGATGTGCAGGTATTTGGGCGGGGGGGGGGCACGGGATCACTGCTGTGGTGGGGAGGGGATTGCTGCTTGGGAGGGAGATCGCTGCTTGGGGGGGGGAGATCGCTGCTTGGGGGGGGGGGGGGAGATCGCTGCTTGGGGGGGGGGAGATCGCTGCTTCGGGGGGGGAGATCGCTGCTTGGGGGGGGGAGATCGCTGCTTGGGGGGGGGGGGAGATCGCTGCTTGGGGGGGGGGGAGATCGCTGCTTCGGGGGGGAGATCGCTGCTTGGGGGGGGGGGAGATTCCTGCTGGGGGGGAAAGACCGCTGCTTGGGGGGGGGGGTGGAGATCGCTACTTAGAAACATAGAAAACAGGAGCAGTAGTAGGCCATTCGGCCCTTCGAGTCTGCACTGCCATTCAATATGATCATGGCTGAATCTCAATTTCAACACCATATTCCCTCTTTTCCCCCATACCCCTTGATGCCTTTTGTTTCTAGAAATCTATCTATCTCCCTCTTAAATATATTCAGTGACTAGGCCTCCACAGCCTTCTGTGGTAGAGAATTCTCTGAGTGAAAACATTTCTCCTCATCTCAGTCCTAAATTTCCTAACCCGTATCCTGAGACTGTGACCCCTTGTTCTAGACTTCCCAGCCAGGGGAAACATCCTCCCCGCATCCAGTCTGTCCAGCCCCGTCAGAATTGTATACAGTTCAATGAGATCCCCTCTCATTCTTCTAAACTCTAGTGAATACAGGTCTAGTCGACCCAATCTCTCCTCATACGACAGTCCTGCCATCCCAGGAATCAGACTGGTGAACCTTCACTGCAACCCCTCTATGGCAAGTATATCTTTTCTTAGGTAAGGAGACCAAAACTGCACACACTATTCCAGGTGCGGTCTCACCAAGGCCCTGTATAACTGTAGTAAGACATACTTGCTCCTGGGAGGAGATCGCTGCTTGCAGGGAGATCACCGCGGGGGAGAGATCACCGTGGGGGAGAGATCACTGCTTGGGGGGGGCAGGGGAATAGATCGCTGTGGAGGGAGGGGAAGAGACTGGGGGTGGGAGAGATGGGGGTGGTGGGGAGGTGACAGATTTTTTTAAACTTACAGGTAAAGATGCATACCGCCAACTGAAGATCGACTTAAAACCACCTTTTCGGCGGTATGTCAGTGGTAAGTGATCAATTTGGCAATCTTGGGCGGTATGTTGGCTATGTGCATGGGCGGACGGTATGCATACCGCCCGGCGGTATGTCGCTGATGAATTTTCCGCCGGGCGGTATGTAGGTGTTTTACGATCAATTTGGCGATTTTGGGCGCTATGTCGGCAGGCCGCGGTATGTCCACCAATTTCGGGCCCAACGTATATAAGTATGTATCTGAAGCTCCAGTTTTCATTCAAAAAACTATAGTTAAATGAATCTTAAAAAGCATAACAATCTAAATCTAAGTTTTGCTGTTATGCATTTCATATTTCTATAATCACTTTAAAGGCTGGTTGTCTAATTGCTAGGCTTTAGGACCCAGGGGAAGCCTTTCATATATTGACATAAGCGGATCCATGAAGCGCAAGGACAAATGAAACTCTAAACTCAGTTCATCTGCGGTCTGAAGCATGTATTGCTGACTGCAGTAGTGGGGAGCTCCACTAACTCTGAAAATAACCTAAGGCATCTGTAAATCTGTATATCCTTGTACTGACCAATTTAAAAATAAATTCACAAGACAGGGCATATCCCAGTATAACCGAGTGCAGTATTTATAATTTTTTAAATAAAATAACTGCATTTATCTGCTTGCTATCAATTTTTTATGCAGTGCCATGTATTGCTATGTTACACCAGTGAAAATTAAACATACATATGTGAGAATATCAAATGACTGTCATCACCATACATGGCACTGCAGTTGACAGCAACTCACAACCAGATCCTTGGGTCCCACAAAATGTATTCTCATCCGTTCACAATGAATATTCAACAAATCTTAATGTGCAAAATTGTAACTCTGTCCAAATTCTTTTGTAAAAATATGCTAAAATCCATAAAATAAACAGAAGGTTGCACTGTTTGGATTAGTATGAGGAGAGCTCAGATTTCACTGGAGCTAAGGTTGCCAACTTGTGTTGGGACGTATCCCTTGAGGTTTTGGTCACATGACATCCGATCACATGACACTTGCCCACAGGTTTAAAATGTTATGACATTTATCTTATAAAGTTTGGGTGTCCTGTAGTTGAGGTTTGGTCGTGGTTTTGAGCAAGCAGTTGTCATGTGAGAAGTTCTGGGAACCAGAAGGCCGCCCCGCAAGCAGGCGAAGAAAGTGCACTGGTGCAAGCCAGAGGCGTGAAACTACTTTTCTCCCGGGTTGCTAGCAGCGGCAATGTAATGCCTCTAAAGGCAATTGATTTGAAAGATATTTCAGGCTTTGCTGATAGTAATGCTTTAACATTGAATCAGAGTAATTTGAGAGTAAAGTAAATGTATTTGTGTGTATCAGGTCAAACTGTAGTGGATTGAGAACTGGTTGTCAGACAGGAAGCAAAGAGTAGGAGTAAATGGGTACTTTTCAGAATGGCAGGCAGTGACTAGTGGGGTACCGCAAGGTTCTGTGCTGGGGCCCCAGCTGTTTACATTGTACATTAATGATTTAGATGAGGGGATTAAATGTAGTATCTCCAAATTTGCGGATGACACTAAGTTGGGTGGCAGTGGGAGCTGCGAGGAGGATGCTATGAGGCTGCAGAGTGACTTGGATAGGTTAGGTGAGTGGGCAAATGCGTGGCAGATGAAGTATAATGTGGATAAATGTGAGGTTATCCACTTTGGTGGTAAAAACAGAGAGACAGACTATTATCTGAATGGTGACAGATTAGGAAAAGGGAAGGTGCAACGAGACCCGAGTGTCATGGTACATCAGTCATTGAAGGTTGGCATGCAGGTACAGCAGGCGGTTAAGAAAGCAAATGGCATGTTGGCCTTCATAGCGAGGGGATTTGAGTACAGGGGCAGGGAGGTGTTGCTACAGTTGTACAGGGCCTTGGTGAGGCCACACCTGGAGTATTGTGTACAGTTTTGGTCTCCTAACTTGAGGAAGGACATTCTTGCTATTGAGGGAGTGCAGCGAAGATTCACCAGACTGATTCCCGGGATGGTGGGACTGACCTATCAAGAGAGACTGGATCAACTGGGATTGTATTCACTGGAGTTCAGAAGAGTGAGAGGGGACCTCATAGAAACGTTTAAAATTCTGACGGGTTTGGACAGGTTGGATGCAGGAAGAATGTTCCCAGTGTTGGGGAAGTCCAGAACCAGGGGTCACAGTCTAAGGATAAGGGGTAAGCCATTTAGGACCGAGATGAGGAGAAACTTCTTCACCCAGAGAGTGGTGAGCCTGTGGAATTCTCTACCACAGAAAGTTGTTGAGGTCAATTCACTAAATATATTCAAAAGGGAGTTAGATGAAGTCCTTACTACTCGGGGGATCAAGGGGTATGGCGTGAAAGCAGGAAGGGGGTACTGAAATTTCATGTTCAGCCATGAACTAATTGAATGGCGGTGCAGGCTAGAAGGGCTGAATGGCCTGCTCCTGCACCTATTTTCTATGTTTCTATGTTACAATCTAGTCTTAACTTATCAGATTTCATACTGATTGTTATGTCTGTAATGTACTTATGAATGACTCCACGAGGCAATGTGTTGTACTCAAACTGTAGTGACCTTGGTCCTTTATTCGTAACTCCAGAGTGAGGCAGCCACATGGTGGCTACCCTTTTATACAGCCCCTGCCACCGGGGGCAGGAAACCCCGGTCTCCACCAGTTGCACCCTCTAGTGGTGCCAGCAAAGTATATACACAGTGTAAACCTTATTGAAAGTACATCAGGTAAACAAGTCTCCATCTTATGCAATGATACAGTGACTACACAGAGAGTATATCTACAGTCTGCATATATAACACTGATGAATTAAAAAAGCACCAACCACCAATGAAAGGTAGAATTACCGGTATATACATTATTCTTACATTTTCAAGTGCTCCTGTCAGCTATTCCTTCTGTCCCCACACGCTTTCCTTGCTTCTTGAGGCTGGCGATGTCAATGCACACAGGTCAGGGTGAGGGTTTTATGAAAGAAACGGCTTTTGTGGAATCGGACGATCTTCTCCCAGCATCAGTAATGGAGGTGAAACTGTTCGATTCTTGGGGTGGAAAGCCGTACATGCGCATTCGGGTGCAATACTAAATGTGAGGGACTCGAGAGCACAATGCCAGACCACTCTCCTCTCCGAGAGTCAATAACAATAGCCAGCTATTGTAGTCAATTAAAAACAGCTATCATTTCAAACATATTCCTCTATTTTTTTCTCTGGAGAGATTTTTCCATCAATAGTGAGTTGGCTGGCTAACTGAAGCCTGATAGCTGTCTTAAAGTGCGGACGTTACCCGATGTGTCTGGTCATACTGATTTCTGCTGAGTCTCATAACTTTACAGAAAGTATCACTGGCATGAAAAAAAGCATTAGTTATGCATTATTTTTCGGTCTAAAAGCAAAACTTTGTGCTATAACTTTCCATTTTCTGTACTATGTTATAATAATGTGTACAATTCAACTATTTCATAGCAAAACCACCCAAAGTAAGAAAGCACTGAATTTAGAATGTAAATCGTGCAGCGTTTAATGGGGTGAGGAGGGAGGAAATTGTTGAGTTTACCTCACAAATCTCACGGAAATTCACTTCTGGAACGTGGTCGTTCTGATACTGCATTTAGTGCTGTCAGCAACAACCCCGTCATTGTTCGAGCACAGTAAAAGCAACAAGGCGGTCGCCAAAGAATCCAGGCTCCATCAAAAGAAACGGTTTCTGTGGCATTTGTTGAAGCAGCACCCATACCAACGTAACACAAATATTGCAGCTGGAGGTGGATTTGCACGGGGCTGGAATCCGAATACCCGTCACTGAGCAGCACAGACGTACAGAAGTACGTTTTCTCCCCGAGTTGCCAGCTTCAGCACTCGGGAGATAAATCACCGATTTCGGGATATTCCCAGACAATCCCGGAGGGCTGGTAGTCCTAACTGGAGCTTCAACCGTTTACGAATTATGGAAAGTTCAAACTTGACAAAAATGATACAATGCTTTCAGTTTACGCAAGTTAGATTTGTCTAATTAACGACTTCGAGGAAGGGACTGAGTGTAATGTAGCCAAGTTTGCTGACTATACAAAGAAGGGAGGAAAAGCAATGTGTGAGGAGGACACACAAAATCTGCAAAAGGACATAGACAGGCTAAGTGAATGGGCAAAAATTTGGCAGATGGAGTATAATGTTGGAAAGTGTGAGGTCATGCACTTTGGTAGAAAAAAATCAAAGAGCAAGTTATTATTTAAATGGAAAAAGATTGCAAAGTGCTGCAGTACAGCGGTCACAGCGGTGTTATGTATGCAATAAAGTTACAAACTCAGTACTGTTTAACTGAACAAGGTACAACCTTGGCTCTGCTTTATTAGGGCCCAAAGTGCCTGACTCTCAAAATGGCTGGCCTTTTATATCAGAGCAGCACCATGTGCGTGCTGCTCAGTGGCCTCCAACAATGACACCATCTGGTGGCTACAAACAGAATGTACATACATGACAATACCCTTCTCTGAGATCTTATCACAGTCTTTCACAGGTTGAGACGGTCCAGTGCTTTATGCTCCTGGGTTGACCGTATCAGTTCGATTCCAGCCTTGGGTGAGTGTGCGGGGTCTATTGTGGCTGATGGCTGGATGACTGACTTGTTGGGGGTGGCAGTGACCATGTCAGGAATTCCAAGTCCATTTTTATTGAACAGGTCCGTGATGGAAATTCCCGGTTCACTGATGACCCTTGAGTCCTCTGAAGACTGCTGGTAGGTTGGTTGGTCGTCGATGGTTTCTTCGTCCGACTGTTCTGGCTCAACTGTGTGCCTCAGTTTTGTTTGATCCATGTGTTTCCTGCAAGTTTTCCCATTCTTGAGCTTAATAACCAATACTCTGTTGCCCTCCTTGGCCATGACTATAATTCAACACATATACAGGATCATTATCAGAAATCTCGCGTGACACAGTTGTGCGATCGTGGTACTCTTGTTGACTCTGTCTTCTGTATTCAACATGATTACTTAAATCTGGGTGTACAAAAGATAACTTGGTCTTAAGACCTCTTTTCATCATGAGTTCAGCAGGCGAGACCCCTGTGAGTGTGTGGGGTCTTGTTGTATAACTCAGCATTATGCAAGACAAGCGGGTCTGCAGTGACCCTTGGGTTACTCTCCTCATGCTTTGCTTGATCATTTGTACTGCACGTTCTGCTTGCCCGTTGGATGCAGGCTTGAATGGTGCTGACCTTACATGTTTTATGCCGTTAAGTTTTACAAACTCCTGAAACTCCTGACTGGTGAAGCACGACCCATTGTTGCTCATCATTATATCAGGCAGATCATGTGTCGCGAACATGACATTGAGATTCTCTATGCTTGCTGTGGACATACTGGATGACATGATTATGCATTCTATCCACTTCGAGTAAGCATCCACCACCACTAAAAACATCTTGGCCAGGAAGGGACCTGCAAAATCTACATGGATCCTGGACCAAGGTTTGGATGGCCATGACCACAGACTCAGCGGTGATTCTGCTGGTGCTTTGCTGAGCTGCATGCAGGTGTTACACTGATGCATGCATGCTTCCAGCTCAGAAACAATTCCTGGCCACCAAATGTGGGATTTGGCGATGGCCTTCATCATTACTAAACCAGGATGTGTGCTGTGTAACTCACGCACAAACTTCTCTCTCCCTTTCTTGGGCATGACAACTTGATTGCCCCACAAGATGCAATCTGCTTGAATAGACAGTTCGTCCCTGCGACGAATGTACAGTTGGCACGTTTGCTTAGGTATGGCAGACCAACCCCCTTTGAGGACGCAACCCTTTACTATCATGTTCATAATAAAGTAATGTAACTGAGTACTGTAGAAGTAAGTGTGACCTTAGTTCCTTTATTCTAACTCCAGAGTGCTCGTACAGCATGGGAGGCCAGCTAATATACAGTGCTCCCAAGGGATGCTGGGGTCCTTTGGGACTCCAACAGGTAGGCCCTCTGGTGGTGGTATTATACGGGTTGCCTAGGGTTGCATACATAACAGGGTTGCTGCCAGGTAAAAATTGTGCCTCACTGTAATCCTAACGACATAACGGTAACACAGAATTTGTACCCTACTGCCTTTATTTTATATATTTTAATAGCTAAAAGAAAGACTTGGATTTATATAGCGCCTTTCACAACCACCGAATGTGTTAAAGCGCTTTACAGCCAATGAAGTACTTTTTGGAGTGTTGTCACTGGTGTAATGTGGGAAACACAGCAGCCAATTGGCCAATCCCAAAGTCAATAGTACACTTATTTATAGGGTGAGACGATCTGGAGCCTTTCGCTCCCTAGTCGATCGTCTCGGTACAAATGCAGGTGTAGGTGAGTTAGTTGGTTCTTCGGTGGGCTGCTGTGCAGCTGGCCTTGCTGGGCTGCTGGGAATGGTGAGTTCAGTTTTGTGGTCAACCGTGGTGTGTCGGAGGGTCAAAGTTGGTGGTGTCCTCTTCGGGTTGCTCGAGGTTCTCTGTGAATTGCAGTTTGGTTTGGTCCAAGTGTTTTCTGCAAGTTAGTCCATTTGCGAGTTTGACCTCAAACACCCTGTTGTATATCGGTAAAGCATGCACTCCCATGTTCCGCCACCAGGGAGCTCATCCCCTGAAGTCCCAAGGGATCCCAACATCCCTTGGGAACACTGTATATAAGCCGCCCCTAAGGCCTGTTCCTCACTGTGGAGTGTCTTATTAAAGACTGAGGTTACTGTTACTTTAACCTCTCTGTGTGCAGCCTCATCTGTATTAGGAACACAACAACTGGCGACGAGTATACGAATCCAATGCAAAGATGCAGCAAGTTCTCGGATGGTGAGGACTGCGAAGCCTATGTTGAATGGCTAGACCAGTATTTTGTAGCCAATAAGCTGGACGGAGAAGGAAGCGCTGCAAAAAGGAGAGTGGTCCTCCTCACAGTCTGCGGGGCACTGACCTACAGCCTCATGAAGAATCTTCTGGCTTCGGTGAAACCCACAGATAAGTCATATGAGGAGCTGTTCGGGAGCATCTTAACCCGAGGGAGAGCATGCTGATGGCGAGGTATCGGTTCTACACGTATCAGCGATCGGAAGGTCAGGAAGTGGCGAGCTACGTCGCCGAGCTAAGGCGACTTGCAGGACAATGTGAGTTTGATGGCTACCTGGAGCAAATGCTCAGAGACTTTTTTGTACTGGGCATTGGCCATGAGACCATCCTACGAAAACTTTTGACTGTAGAGACACCAACCCTCAGTATGGTCATTGCAATAGCACAGGCATTTATGTCCACCAGTGATAACACCAAAAAAAATCTCTCAACACACAAGTGCTAGCAATGTTCATAAATTAACTGGAACTGTGTTTGCGAGCAGAAATGTAAAGGGCAGAAACCATGAGTCTGCAACTGTCAGCAGGCCTCAGGTGACCCAGATGACTCTAAGTCCCCAACAAAGGATGAATGCAAGGCAATTCACACCTTGTTGGTGTTGTGGAGGCTTCCATTCAGCCTATTCATGCCGCTTCAAAGGGTATGTTTGCAAGAGCTGTGGAACAATGGGGCACTTCCAACGAGCTTGCAAACGAGCTGCAAGCTCTGCAAAACCTGCTAACCACCACATGGCAGAGGAAGATCGGTCCATGGTGGATCAAAGCAACTTAGAGCCTCAGAGAGAGGAGGCAAATGCTGAAGTACACGGGGTCCACCTATAATGCTAAACGTAAAATTGAATGGCTTACCCGTAGCCCTGGAACTGGACAGTGGCGCTAGCCAATCCATCATGAGTAAAAAGATGTTTGAGAGACTGTCAGTCAACAAGGCATTCAGACCAGCCCTGAGCCCCATCCACATGAAACTGAGAACGTTCACCAAAGAGCTTATCACTGTCCTCGGCAGTGCCATGGTCAAGGTCACCTATGAGGGCACGATGCATGAACTGCCACTCTGGATTGTCCTAGGCAATAGCCCCACACTGCTTGGAAGGAGCTGGCTAGGCAAAATCCGCTGGAACTGGGATGACATCCGAGTGCTACCACATGTCGATGAGGCCTCATGTACCCAGTGTGGAAAGTATTTTTATCTAAGCTGATACCATACGGTATTTGTGTGCCTTTTGATTAAAATGGAGTCCTGGCCCTTCCAGAACTTTCTGCATTTTAGCAGTCAGCTTGCATAAACAGCTAAACCTGCTGTTAGATGGCTGATGGCCATCAGACAGCTAGGAGACAAGTCATGCTGAGACAAGTAGCCCCCCATTGTGCTCTCCTATTGTCTACACTACAGGAGTTCCATGTCACCCCACCCTTATCTTCTGGCCATTATCTCTTTCCGAGACCTCATCCATTTGATGCAAACAGATAAACTGACCAGGAAATTGGAACAATCCTGACACAATACAAGACAGGTGATAGCCCATTACCGATGACTCATGGAGTAATGGCCGTTTGGCTTTCTGATAACCCTGACAAAAGGAAATATCTGGACACCATGTCAGGACCAGGATATAGTAATTAACTCTTTATCTGTATTCACTGACTGTGAGACAGAGCAATACACAGGGAGAGGCCAGAACTTTGGTTTTACTGTATAAATATCTTGTTAAACTGAACCATTTCGGAGGTGTTCATTTAGCCCTTGACTGAGTGAAACCTACCCCTTGCGAGCAAGTAAATTAAAAAGGAAACTTCTACCGGAGCTGTAAGTGTCGGAGTCATTCTTTTCGGAGGTCGAGATTTCGACACCAGCTTCTTAACAAATTTCCTTCCCTTTTAGAGCCAGGAATTGGAAACTTTTCCAGGGCGAAGGTGCGGATCCACTTGGTCCCAGAGGCACGACCCATTCACCACAAGGTGCGAGCAGTACCTCACATGATGATGGAGAGAGTGGAAATCGAGCTGGACAGGCTGCAACACGAGGGCATCATCACCCCAGTGGAATTCAGCGAGTGGGCCAGCCTGATTGTTCCAGTACTCAAAAGTGATGGCATGGTCAGGATTGCGGCGATTATAAAGTAACTATTAATCGTTTCTCGCTACAGGACCAATACCCGCTATCTAAGGCAGACGACCTATTTGCGACGCTGACAGGAGGCAAGACGTTCACCCATCTCAACCTGACTTCGGCCTACATGATGCAGGAGCTGGAGGAGTTTTCGTAGGGCCTCACCTGCATCAACACGCACAGGCGATTGTTTATCTACAACAGATGCCCGTTTGGAGTTCGGTCGGCTGCAGTGATCTTCCAGAGAAACATGGAGAGCCTACTCAAGTCGGTACCACACACGGTGGTCTTTCAGGACGACATATTGGTCACGCATCGGGACACCGCCGAGCACTTACAAATCCTGGAGGAGGCCCTCCAGTGACGGGATCGCATAGGGCTGTGGCTGAAGAGGTCAAAATGTGTCTTCACGGCAACAGAAGTGGAGTTTTTTGGGAGAAAGATCGCGGCGGATAGCATTCAGCCCACAGACGCCAAGACAGAGGCTATCAGGAACGCGCCCAGGCCATAGAACGTCACGGAACTGCAGTCGTTCTGAGGACTCCTCAACTATTTTGGTAACTTCCTACCGGGGTTAAGCACCCTCTTAGAGCCCCTACATGTGTTATTGCACAAAGGTGAGAACTGGGTATGGGGAAAAAAACAAGTAATTGCTTTTGAGAAAGCCAGAAGCATTTTATGCTCCAACAAGTTGTTTGTATTGTACAACCCGTGTAAAAGACTTGTGCTAGTATGTGATGCATCGTCGTACAGAGTCAGGTGTGTATTACAACAAGCTAACGTTGCGGGAAGTTGCAATCTGTCGCCTATGCTTCCAGGAGCTTGTCTAAGGCCGAGAGGGCCTACAGCATGATTGAGAAAGAGGCATTAGTGTGTGTGTTCGGGGTAAAGAAAATGCATCAGTATCTGTTTGGCCTCAAATTTGAGCTGGAAACCGATCACAAGCCCCTCACATCCCTGTTCGGTGAAAACAAGGGGATAAATACTAATGCCTCAGCCCGCATACAAAGGTGGGCACTCGCGCTATCGGTGTATAACTATACCATCCACCACAGGCCAGGCACCGAGAACTGTGCTGATGCTCTCAGTCGGCTACCATTGCCCACGCCGGCGGTGAAAATGGCGCAGCCTGCAAATTTGTTGATGGTGGCGCAGCCCGCAGACTTGTTGATGGTCATGGAAGCGTTTGAAAATGATAAATCAACTGTCACAGCCCGCCAGATTAGGACTTGGACCAGCCAAGATCCTCTGCTGTCCCTAGTAAAAAAAGATGTACTGCATGGGAGCTGGGCCAGCATCCCCGTTGAAATGCAAAAGCTAATCAAGCCGTTCCAGCAGCGAAAGGACGAGCTGTCCATTCAGGCAGACTGCCTGTTGTGGGTTACCGTGTAGTGCGACCAAAAAAGGGCAGGGAGACGTTCATCTCGGATCGCCACAGCACACACCCGGGTATAGTAATGATGAAAGCGATAGCCAGATCCCACATGTGGTGGCCCGGTATCGATTCTGACTTCGAGTCCTGTGTAGGACAATGCAGCATGTGTGCTCAGTTGAGCAACGTGCCCAGAGAGGCACCACTAAGTTTGTGGTCCTGGCCCTCCAGACCATGGTCGAGGATCCATGTCGACTATGCGGGCCCATTTCTCGGTAAAATGTTCCTGGTGGTGGTGGATGCTTTTTCAAAATGGATTGAATGTGAAATAATGTCGGGAAGCACTGCCACCGCCACCATTGAAAGCCTGAGGGCCATGTTTGCCACCCACGGCCTGCTTGACATACTGGTCAGTGACAACGGGCCACGTTTCACCAGTGCCGAATTTAAAGAATTTATGATCCGCAATGGGATCAAACATGTCACCTCGGCCCCGTTTAAACCAGCCTCCAATGGGCAGGCAGAGTGGGCAGTCCAAACAATCAAACATAGCCTTAAAGGAGTCATAGTAGGCTCACTCCAAATCCGCCTGTCCCGAGTACTGCTCAGCTACCGCACAATACCCCACTCGCTCACAGGGGTGCCCCTAGCTGAGCTACTCATGAAAAGGACACTTAAAACCAGAGTCTCGCTGGTTCACCCAACCTGCATGATCAGGTAGAGAGCAGGCGGCAGCAACAAAATGTAAATGATGGTCGTGCCATTGTCTCACGGGAAATTGATCTGAATGACCCTGTGTATATGCTAAACTATGGACATGGTCCCAAGTGGATCGCATGCACGGTGATAGCTAAAGAAGGGAGTAAGGTGTTTGTAGTCAAACTAGACAATGGACAAATTTGCAGAAAGCACTTGGACCAAACGAGGCTGCGGTTCACAGACTGCCCTGAACAACCCACAGCAGACATCACCTTTTTCGAGCCCACAACACACACCCAAAGGGTCAACGACACCACGCCGGACCAGGAAATTGAACCCATCACGCCCAACAGCCCAGCAAGGCCAGGCTCACCCAGCAGCCCTGCAGGGCCAACAACACGCCAGCCCAGCGAGGGTACAGCCAACACACCAGAATAGACATTTGTACCGAGGCGGTCCACCAGGGAAAGAAAGGCTCCCGACCACCTCACCTTGTGAATAGTTTTCACTTTGACTTTGGGGGGGGGGAGTGATGTTGTGTACCTGTAAAGCATGCACTCCCATGTTCCGCCACCAGGGAGCGCATCCCCTGAAGTCCCAAGGGATCCCAGCATCCCTTGGGAGCACTGTATATAAGCCGGCCCCTAAGGCCTGTTCCTCACTTTGGAGTGTCTTATTAAAGACTGAGGTCACTGTTACTTTAACCTCTCTGTGTGCAGCCTCATCTGTGTTAGGAACACAATACACCCTACTCTCTTCTTTGGCTATGACAGTGCCAGCAAGCCATTTGGGGCCATGTCCATAGTTGAGTACAAATACAGGGTCATTGACTTCAATATCGCGTGACAAATTTGCGCAATCATGGTACATGCTTTGTTGATGCCGTCTGTCCTCGGCGTGATCATGGAGATCAGGGTGGACGAGAGAGAGCCTTGTTTTGAGCACCCTTTTCATGTGCAGCTCGGCTGGGTGAATCCCAGTGAGCGAGTGGGGTCTAGTGCAGTAGCTGAGCAGGACTCGGGACAGGCGGGTCTGCAGGGAGCTTTCCGACACACATTTCAAGTTTTGCTTGATGGTTTGGACTGCCCGTTCTGCCTGGCCGTTGGATGCGGGCTTGAACGGGGCAGATGTGACGTGCTTGATCCCATTGCGGGTCATTAATTCCTTGAATTCAGCACTGGTGAAGTACGGCCCATTGTCGCTGACAAGGACATCAGGCAGGCTGTGCTTGGCAAACATGGCTCGTGGGCTTTCGATGGTGGCAGTGAAGGTGCTCACAGACATTATTACACACTCAGTCCATTTTGAATAAGCATCCACAACAATCAAAAACATTTTGCCTAGAAACGGGCCAGCAAAGTCAACGTGGATCCTAGACCACGGTTTGGATGGACATGACCACAAACTTAGCGGTGCCTCCCTGGGTACATTGCTCATTTGAGAGAAAGTGTTGCATTGGCGCACGCAAGACTCCAAATCTGAGTCAATGCTGGGCCACCACACATGGGATCTGGCTATAGCTTTCATCATTACTATGCCTGGGTGGGTACTGTGTAGGTCGCATATGAATGTTTCCCTGCCTTTCTTAGGCAAAGCCACGCGATTACCCCACAAAAGACAGTCCGCCTGTATGGACATTTCGTCTTTGCCCCACTGGAATGGCTTGATCTCTTCATGCATCTCCGCTGGGACGCTGGACCAGCTCCCATGGACGACACAGTTTTTTAAAGGGACAGTAAATGATCCTGGCTGGTCCAGGTCCTGATCTGACGGGCCGTAACGGGTGACTTTTCGTTTTCAAATACATCCATCACCAAGAGCAAGTCTGCAGGCTGTGCCATTTCCACCCCGGTGGTGGGCAATGGTAGCTGACTGAGGGCGTCAGCACAGTTCTCTGTGCCTGGTCTGTGGCGGATTACATAGTTATATGCAGACAGCGTGAGCACCCATCTTTGGATGCGAGCAGAGGCATTGGTATTAATCCCTTTGCTCACTGAGAATAGCGATATGAGCGGCTTAGGGTCAGTTTCTAACTCAAACTTAAGACCAAACAGATACTGATGCATTTTTTTAACCACATAAACGCATGCCAGAGCTTCGTTTCCAATCATGCTGTAGGCCATTTTGGCCTTGGACAAATTCCTGGACACATAGGTGACTGGTTGCAATGTTCCCAATTCGTTTGCTTGTTGTAACACACACCCGACCCCGTACGAAGACACATCACAAGCTAGCACTAAACGTTTACATGGGTCATACAAAACAAGCAGTTTGTTGGACTATAACAGATTTCTGGCTTTCTCAAACGCAGCCTCTTGTGATTTCCCCCATACCCAGTCATCTTCCTTGCGTAGCAACACATGTAGAGGTTCTAGCAAGGTGCTTAACCCGGGTAGGAAATGACCAAAATAATTGAGGAGTCCCAGGAACGACCGCAGCTCCGTCACGTTCTGTGGTCTCGGCGCGTTCTTGATGTCCTCCGTCTTGGCGTCGGTGGGTCTGATGCCGTCTGCCGCGATTCTTCTCCCTAAGAACTCGACCTCTGGCACCAGGAAAACACACTTTGAGCATTTCAACCTGAGTCCCACACGATCCAACCGACTTAGAACCTCTTCCAGATTCTTCAAGTGTTCGATGGTGTCCTAACCTGTGATCAATATGTCGTCCTGGAAAACCACAGTGCGCGGAACCGACTTTAGCAGGCTTTCCATGTTCCTTTGAAAAATAGCCGCGGCCGATCGAGTCCCAAACGGGCATCTATTGTAGATGAACAGACTTTTGTGTGTGTTGATGCAAGTGAAGCCTTTCGAAGATTTCGCCAGCTCCTGCGTCATGTAGGTCAAGGCCAGGTCCAATTTGGTGAACGTCTTTCCTCCTGCCAGCGTCGCAAATAGGTCATCTGCCTTGGGTAGCGGGAATGGTCCTGCAGCGAAAAACGGTGAATCGTTACTTTATAGTCCCCACAAATTCTGACCGTGCCATCGCTTGCCATCGCCCTTGAGGACCGGAACAATCGGACTGGCCCACTCGTTGAACTCCACCGGCGCGATGATGCATTCTCGTTGCAGCCTGTCCAGCTCGATGTCCACTTTCTCTCGCATCATATATGGCACCACCCATGCCTTGTGGTGGATGGGTCGTGTACCGGGAACCAGGTGGATCTGCACCTTCGCCCCCGAGAAACTTCCGATGCCTGGCTCAAATAACGACGGAAACTTGCTCAGAACCTGGGCACATGAGGCGTCGTCGATGGACGAGAGCGCTCGGATGTCATCCCAGTTCCAGCGGATTTTTCCCAGCCAGCTTCTGCCGAATAGTGTGGGGCCATCTCCTGGTACAATCGATAGTGGTAGTTCGTGCATTGCTCCATCATAGGAGACTTTTATTACTGTGCTGCCAATTACAGGGATCAGCTCTTTAGTTAAGTTCTCAGCTTGGTATGGATAGGGCTCAGCTTGGGCCTGTGTGCCTTGTTGCACCACAGCCTCTCGAAGGCCTTTTTGCTCATGATAGACTGACTCGCACCCGTGTCCAGTTCCATGGATACTGGTATTCCGTTCAGTTCAACTTTTAACATGATCGGTGGACATTTCGTGGTGAAGGTGTGTACCCTGTACACTTCTGCCTCCTCAGTTTGAGTCCCTAGTTCAGTTTGTTCCACCATGGATCGGTCTTCCTCTGCAACGTGGTGGTTTGCAGGGTTTGCAGCTCGTCTGCACATTCGCTGGAGGTGTCCCATTGTTCCACAGTCTTTGCACACATAGTGTTTGAAGCGGCATTGATGGGCTCGATGATCACCTCCGCAGCGCCAACAAGGTGTCAATTGCCTCGCATTAACGCTTGATGGTGGACTCTGGGTCATCTGAGGTCATGCAGCTGCAGGTGTGTACGTTCTGCCATATGCATTCCTGCCTGAAAATTACATTACTTTGTGTATAGTACTTGCCGAAACATCTTTATGCTGCGAAATTTGTTTGGTATTATCGCTGATGGACATAAATGCCTGGGCTATCGTTATGGCTTTGCTCAGGTTCAGTGTTTCAGCAGTCAATAGTTTGCGAAGGATAACCTCATGGCCAATGCCAAGCATGAAAAAGTCTCTTAGCATTTGCTCCAGGAATCCATCGAATTCGCAATGTCCTGCAAGGTGCCTTAGTTCGGCGACGTAGCTCACCACTTCCTGGCCTTCAGACCATTGACATGTGTATAATCGATACCTTGCCATCAGAACGTTCTCCTTCGGATTTAGGTGCTCCCGGACCAGCGTACACAATTCTTCATAGGATTTGGCTGTTGGTTTCACCGGAGCGAGAAGATTCTTCAGGAGGCCATAGGTTGTTGCCCCGCAGAGGATCGCCCTTCATTTGGCAGCGTTCTCATCCCCTTCCAGCTCGTTGACCATGAAGTATTGGTCGAGTCGTTCCATGAAGGCCTCCCAATCATCCCCTTCTGAGAATTTCTCCAGGATACCAAGAGTTCTCTGCAGTTGGATGCATACGCGACAGGTTGAAGTTTCCCCAACTCATTGGCTTGTTGTAACACGCAACCAATTCCATGTAACGATGCGTCACAGGCCAAAAGTAAATGTTTACATGAGTCATAAAGTATCAGCAGCTTGTTCGAGCAAAGCAGATTGGTGGCTTTCTCGAAAGCTCTGTCTTGCAAAGCGCCCCACACCCAGTTGTTGCCTTTTCTCAATAACATGTGCAGTGGTTCAAGTAAGATGCTCAATTTAGGTAGGAAGTTACCGAAGTAGTTGAGTAGACCCAGGAATGAACGCAGCTCCATCACGTTCTGTGGCTTGGGTGCATTCTTGATGGCTTTGGTTTTCACGTCAGTAGGTCTGATGCCATCAGCGGCGATTTTCCTCCCGAGGAATTCGACCTCCGGTGTCATGAAGGCGCACTTCGAGTCTTTAAGTCTGAGTCCCACTCTGTTCAAATGCAGTAGAACCTCTTCCAGGTTGTTCAGATGTTCCTTGGAGACACGACCAGTGATCAGGATGTCATCTTGGAACACGACGGTTCTGGGAACGGACTTCAGTAGACTTTCCATATTCCTCTGGAATATTGCTGCAGCCGAGCGAATTCCAAACGGGCACCTGTGATAAATAAACTGTTCTTTGTGGGTGTTAATGCACGCAAGTCTCTTCGACATCTCGACCAACTCCTGCGTCATATAGGCGATGTCAAGTCCAGTTTTGTGAACGACTTTCCACCGGCTAGCGTCGCAAACAAGTTATCAGCTTTCGGTAACAGGTACTGATCTTGTTTCGAAACCCTGTTGATCGTAACCTTGTAGTCTCCACAGATTCTGACTGTGCCATCACTTTTCAGCACAGGAACAATGGGGCTGGCCCATTCATTAAATTTGACCGGTGAAATGATCCCTTCACGCTGGAGTCCATCCAGTTCAATTTTGATCTTCTCCCTCATCATGTATGGCACTGCCAAGCTTTATGATGGACGGGTCTTGTATCTGAGTCCACGAGGATCTGCACCTTGGCTCCCGTGAAGTTGCTGATACCTGCTTCGAACAGCAAGGGGAACTTGCACAATACTTGGGTACATGTATCTTCCTCCGACGACAACGCCTTTATGTCGTTCCAGTCGTATCTGATTTTCTCCAACCAGCTCCTGCCGAGCAGCATTGGGCCATTGCCTGGAACAATCCACAGTGGTAACTCGTAAACTGCACCGTTATACGACACATTAATTTGTGCACTGCCAATCAACTTTATCAGTTCTTTGGTGTACGTGCGCAGCTTGGCGTTAACAGGGCTCAGCCTGGGCCTCACAATCTTAGTATTCTACAGGTTATTAAATAAGCTCGTTCATGATCGATTGACTCGCCCCTGTAAAGTCCTTACACAATACCACAAATCCACATGGGGCACATTCTATGGACAAGGTCACTCTGTGACCTGCACCTTTATTCACAGTACCAAGAAGTGATGACCTTGCGTGGGACCTCCCTTTATATACCTGGATGACCAGGTGAGGAGTGTCTCCCACAAGTTCACCCCCTGTGGTCAAGGTGTGCATTTCTCAAGTATATACAGTATTGCAGTGTTGTTACATGAAGGTTACATACATGACATCACCTCCCCCCCAACGTCTTATTGGGATCACAGGTTAAATCTTTCGGGTGGTCTGCGCTCTCTCGTGGAGCGCCGCAGTTGGGGCTCTGGTTGTTGAGCCTTGGTATGCGTGTCTGTCCCCTGTGGTGATTCCAGCCTGTCCGGGCTGACCGCAGGGACTGTGCATGCTGCTGAATGTTCTTGTTACTCGTTCACTGGCGGTGGTGTGAATATCATCTCATGATCTTCCTCAGGTTCCTCAGTGTCCATGCTGAACCTTTATTTTACTTGGTCCAGATGCTTGTGGCATATCTGCCCATTGTTAAGTTTAACCACGATGACCCTATTCCCCTCTTTGTCTATTACAGTACCCTCAAGCCATTTGGGCCCCAAAGCGTGATTGAGAACAAATACGGGGCCACCAATTTCTATACGTCTCCCCCTTGAATTACGGTCATGGTACTCATTTTGGGACTGGCGCTTGCCTTCAACAATGTCGGACAGGACTGGATGAATGAGGGACAGCCAAGTTTTGAGTGTGTGTTTCATAAGGAGCTCCGCGGGTGGGACCCCCGAGATCGAGTGTGGTCAGGACCTATAGGCCAGCAGGAGGCGCGATAGGCGGCATTGAAAGGAGGGACCTTGAATCCTGAGCATGCCTTGTTTTATGATTTGGACCGCACGTTCTGCCTGGCCTTTGGAGGCCGGCTTGAACGGTGCTGTCCTGACATGGTTAATGCCATTGCCCGACATGAACTCCCGGAATTCGTAGCTAGTGGGCCATCATCGCTAACAAGGATGTCCAGCAAACCGTGGGTCACAAAGACCGCACGTAGACTCTCCACAGTGGTGGATTCGTGCACGATTTCAAAATGATGCACTCGATCCATTTCGAGTACGCATCAACCACGATGAGAAACATTTTCCCCATGAATGGGCCCACATAGCCTACGTGAATACGTGACCATGGCCTGGTGGGCCAGGGCCATGGGCTGAGCGGGGCCTCCCTGGGGGCATTTCCCAGCTGAGCACACGTCGTGCACCTGCGAACACAGTGTTCCAGGTCTGAGTCAATTCCCGGCCACCAAATGTGTGACCGGGCAATGGCCTTCATCAGCACGATGCCTGGGTGCTCGCTGTGGAGTTCCCTGATGAAAGCTTCCCTGCCCCTCTGGGGCATAACTACCCGGCTGCCCCATAGTAGGCAGTCGGCTTGGATGGAGAGTTCATCCATCCGTCTGTGAAACAGTCTGACCTCCTCAGGGCATGCTCCGTCTGCGGGCGCCCAATCCCCAGTCACGACACATTTCTTAATCAATGATAGGAGGGGATCTCTGTCCAGATTTTCATCTGGCGGGCTGTGATGGGGGAGCCTGCGCTGTCAAAGGCATCAACGGCCATGACCATCTCAGCGCTTTGTTCAGCTGTCCCCTCGGTGGTGGCCAGTGGAAGCCTGCTGAGCGCGTCGGCGCAATTTTCAGTGCCTGGCCGGTGCCGGATGGTGTAGTCATACGCAGCCAGAGTGAGAGCCCATCGTTGAATGCGAGTTGACGCATTGGCATTGACAGCCTTGCTGTCTGACAACAGGGATGTTAACGGCTTGTGGTCCATTTCTAATTCGAACCTCCTGCCAAAAAGGTACTGGTGCATCTTTTTCACTCCATTGACACATGCGAGTGCTTCCTTCTCAACCATCCCATATCCAAGTTCAGCTTGAGAGAGCGACCTGGAGGCATAAGCCACAGGTTGGAGTTGCCCCTCAGCATTGCACTGCTGCAACACGCACCCAACCCCATAGGATGATGCATCACATGTCAGAACCAATTTCTTACAGGGGTTGTACAGGGTCAACAACCTATTTGAACAGAGTAAGTTACGCGCCCGATTGAAAGCCCGTTCTTGACAGTCCTTCCAAAACCAATCGCAACCCTCACGCAGGAGCACGTGTAGCGGCTCCAACAATGTGCTGAAGTTCAGCAGAATGTTCCCGAAATAGTTCAAGAGTCCCAGAAATGAATGCAACTCCAATGTATTGCAGGGTCTGGGCGCTCGTCGAGTCGCCTCTATTTTGGATTCGGTAGGCCGAATCCCGTCTGCAGCAAACCTCCTGCCCAGAAACTCAACTTCGGGAGCCAAAAACACACACTTAGGCTTCTTGAGTCGCAGGCCTACCCGGTCCAGTCGGCGTAGCACCTTTACCAGGTTGTGGAGGTGTTCCTCGGTGTACCGACTCGTGATATCGTCCTGGAATACGATCGTTCCAGGAATGGATTTGAGCAGGCTTTCCATGTTTCTTTGAAAAATCGCGGCCGCTGATCGAATGCCAAATGGGCACCTGTTGTAAACAAACAGTCCCTTGAGCGTGGTGATGGTGGTCAGTAGTTTGGATTCGTCAGCCAGTTCCTGGGTCATATAGGCTGAAGTGAGGTCCAACTTGGTAATCAGCTTGCCGCCTGCCAGCGTGGCAAAAAGATCCTCCGCTCTCGGAAGTGGGTATTGGTCTTGTAGTGACACTCGGTTGATAGTGGCCTTGTAGTCGCCACAGATCCTGACCGAGCCATCCGCTTTTAGGACGGGAACAATGGGGCTCGCCCAGTCGCTGAATTCAACAGGCAAGATAATGCCCTCTCTCAGCAAACAGTCCAATTCACTTTCAGTTTTCTCCCGCATCACATACGGCTCAGCTCTGGCTTTGTGGTGCACTGGTCTGGCGTCCGGGGTGATGCGAATCACTACTTTCGTACCTTTGAACGTCCCGATGCCAGGTTGGAATAGCGACTCAAATTGTTGTAGGACCTGTGAGCATGAACTTCGCTCCACCGATCACACTGCGTGCACATCCCCCCATTTCCAGTTCATCTCAGCTAACCAGCTCCTCCCCAACAGTGTGGGACCATTGCCTGGGACAATCCAGAGCGGCAGCCGGTTCACTGATCCATTGTGTGTGACAGCCAACATTGCACTGCCTAGCACTGGAATGATTTCTTTGGTGTACATCCGTAGTTGAGTCTCAGTGTGTTCTAGTTTGCGTCTGCTGGCTTTGAGTGGCCATAGCTTTTCGAATTGTTGAACGCTCATGAGTGATTGGCTGGCCCCCGTGTCCAGCTCCATGCGTTACGGGATGCCGTTTAATAGGACCTTCGTCATCATAGGTGGCGTTTTGGTATATGAGCTGTGAATGTTTGCTACATGAACCTGCTGAACTTCAGCATCCATTGATTTGCCCCACGCGTCATCCTGCCTCGCAGACCCCTCTTCTGGTCCATCCGCCTCGTAAATTAGCCTGGTCGCAGGCTTCCTGCACATTCTGGCTAAATGGCCAGTGAGGTTACAATTTATGCAGGCGAACTGTTGATTCCTGCAAGTCCTAGCAGCATGTCTGCCCCCGCACCTCCAGCATGAACTGAGATTCCTATTGTTGTGAACAAAAGAGCTGTTACCAGGCATTCCTCGCTGATTGTCCTTTTGACTGCTCTTGAGCACCCTGTTAGTGGGTGTCAATGGCCCCATCCCAGAACGCATTGTCCACTGGGATGCCGTAAATGTCTGTTCAGCCTGCCATTGTCTCCGTTGGAGACTTATTCTTGGGTCTATTGCTGCCTGAGGTGTGTCAAATTGCCCTTGCCTGCCTGCTGGGCGCTGTGTCGCATTTATGATATTGACCCCCTGATCCACCGCCACGTTGGAGCCAGAGTTGCGCGCGTATATTATCTTGGTTTCCTCCTCCCCCACCATAAAAGTCTGAGCCAGCAATGCCGCCGCTTCCAAGATCAAGTCCTTGGTCTCGATTAACTTTCTGAAAATCCCGGCATGACCGATGCCCTCAATAAAAAATCCCTTAGCCTCTCCCCCCTGCAGGCGTCTGTGAACTTACAGAGGCTGGCCAAGCGCCGAAGGTCCGCAACGAAGTTCTGTATGCTCTGTCCTTCCCGACGTCGGTGTGTATAGAATCTGTGTCGGGCCATGTGTATGCTGCTCGCCGGTTTGAGGTGCTCACTGATTAGCTTGCTGAGCTCTTCAAAGGTTTTGTCCGCTGGCGTCTCGAGTGCTAGCAGGTCTTTCATGAGCGCGTAAGTCTTAGATCCACAGCTGGTCAGTAGATGAGCCCTTCGCTTGTCAGCCGCTGCGTCTCCCAGCCAGTCCTTCGTGACAAAGCTCTGCTGAAGCCTCTCAATGAAATCGTCCCAGTCCTCACAGTACCGTTCCTCTGTGCTACCTGTGGCCATTCTCGTGGGTTGTTGATTCCCGTTTCTCGTCGCCACTGTAAAGTCCTTACAGAATACCACAAATCCACACGAGGCACATTCTATGGACAAGGTCACTCTGTGACCTGCACCTTTATTCACAGGACCAAGAAGTGATGAGCCTGCGTGGGACCTGGATGACCAGGTGAGGAGTGTCTCCCACTAGTTCACCCCCTGTGGTCAATGTGTGCATTTCTCAAGTATATACAGTATTGCAGTGTTGTCACATGAAGGTTATATACATGACAGCCGCTGTGTCCAGTTCCATCGATACCGGTACCCCTTAAACTTCACATGAATCAAAATTGGTTTACTCTTGGTTATGAAAGAGTACAGTCCATACACTTCCTCCTCTGGCATCTCAAATTGCGTATCCGGATCCGCGCTAGTCTGACTCCCATCCTCCACATGGTGTGTTACAGCTCGCTTGCTCATCTGAGGACACTTGCGCTGGAGATGCCCCACTCTCAGCCAGCCTTTGCAACTATATTGCTTAAATCGGCACTGCTGGTGCGGATGATTTCCCCCACAACGCCAACACGGAGAAGTCAAATTATTCCCACTTGCAGACTTTGGGCAGCCACAGGTTTCACGACCGCAGCCGGATAGGCCCTGCCATGTTCCGCTCTGCCGAACGCCGAATCAATCGCATTTACTGTACTTGCCGAGGTTCGGTTCTTCACCGCTATTTGCTTTAGACTCCTGTCCATCATACATCATTGAGTGATCTGGATGGCCCTTTTTAAATCCAACTCCGCCACCGCCTGAAGTTTGCGCAGGATCACCTCGTGGTTGATACCAATAATGAAGAAGTCCTGCAGCATGTCTGCCAACACCGTCCCGAACTTGCACAGTCCCGCTAGACGTCTCAGGTCGGCAATGAATTCCGCCGCACTCTGGCCCTCCGATCGAACCTGTGTATAAAACCTGTATCTCGAGATGATGATGCTGTTGTCTGGCTTGAGGTGCTCCCGTACCAATGTACACAACTCCTCGTACGTTTTCTCTGTTGGATCACTAGGTATGAGTAGATTCTTTATCAGACTGTAGATCCTTGAGCCGCACACAGTGAGGAACACGGCCCGGCGCCAATCTGCATCGTCGACCCCCTTCATTTTGTTGGCCACGAAGACCTGGTTCAAACAGCTCACAAAGTCTGCCCAATCTTCTCCCTCCATGAATCGCTCTAAAAATCCAATCGTGCTCATTTTGCAAACAAAGGTTCTTGTATTCTTGTTGCCAAATGTTATGTATTCAATAAAGGTTCAAACTGAGTACTGTTTAACTGAACAAGGTACAACCATGGTTCTGCTTTATTACGGCCCAAAGTGGCTGACTCTCAAAATGGCTGGCCTTTTATACCAGAGTAGCACCATGTGCGTGCTGCTCAGTGGCCTCCAACAATGACACCATCTGGTGGCTACAAACAGCTTGTACATACATGACAACCGGGACCTGGGGATACTTGTGCATGAAACACAAAAGGATAGTATGCAGGTACAGCAGGTGATCAGGAAGGCCAATGGTATCTTGGCCTTTATTGCAAAGGGGATGGAGTATAAAAGCAGGGAAACCTTGCTACAGCTATATAAGGTATTGGTGAGACCACACCTAGGATACTGCGTACAGTTTTGGTTTCCATATTTACTAAAGGATATACTTGCTTTGGAGGCAGCTCAGAGAAGGTTCACTCGGTTGATTCCAGGGATGAGGGTGTTGACTTATGAGGAAAGGTTGAGTAGGTTGGGCCTCTACTCATTGGAATTCAGAAGAATGAGAGGTGATCTTATAGAAACGTGTAAGATTATGAGGGGGCTTGACAAGGTGGATGCAGAGAGAATGTTTCCACTGATGGGGGAGACTAGGGCCACCCATTTAAAACTGAGATGAGGAGAAATTTCTTCTCTCAGAGGGTTGTAAATCTATGGAATTCGCTGCCTCAGAAAGCTGTGGAAGCTGGGACATTGAATAAATTTAAGACAGAAATAGACAGTTTCTTAAACGATAAGGAGATAAGGGGTTATGGGGAGTGGGCAGGGAAGTGGAGCTGAGTCCATGATCAGATCAGCCATGATCTTGTTGAATGGCGGAGCAGACCCAAGGGGCTGTATGGCCTACTCCTGTTCCTATTTCTTATGTTCTTATGTTGATGTTTTTTCAATAAAAGAGAATGCATAGCTAATGTTTATTTCTCTAGGCAGAGTACTTTTTGTACTGTGTTTTCCAGGGTCAAGTGGCTTTGGATCAGCCCCACCATTGCAATCCATGTAGCCACACTGGGATGCACAGAGCTCAAGATGTTTCATCAATATTTTTTTTTAAAGACACTGAGAGAGTAGTTTGAACAAAAATCACCCGCTACATTTTCCCCTTTAATATCCCAAATTTAAATATCAGTTGTGAGAATATCAGAATTTAGAAAAAATTAAACTCAAGAATATAAGCACATTTAAAATAAACACACACCGTTGGACAAAATGTGGTGCTCATCGAGGTAAGCCAAATCAGTACCAAGGAGTGGATCACTTTTTCCAATTTTTTCACCCAGTATCAGCAACAAGCCAAGGTCAGGGAGAACACAGCCAGATGCAGAGCAAAATTTCCCCCTTCACTGTACCTTAGCTCTCCTCTCAATAGAACAGATCCAACTGCACCAAAGTGAAAATTTCCAATACTAACCATCCTAATGGCCTTTCTGAGAACAAGTTGCCAATTCGTATTAAACTAGGGGCAGTTTTCTGGGGATTGGGCTCACATCCACTGAAAATTGTTTTGAGACTGCCCAAAGTGAGTTTACATCGGACTATTGTGCCTGGTGGTTACAGATTCAAACCCAGCCCAAAAAGCTGAATGGGTAATGGTGCCAACGTCCTGTGTTACACATTCCCTCAACCACACATTTTTGAAGGAGACAGATACGATTTTATTATGCATTCTATCCAAACCATTTCATCTGATCTGAAGGTAATCCAAATATATTCTTCCAGGCCCTCAAAGGGAAATCAATGGAAGCTTTAGAATATCCATCTAACTTTATGTCCTGCGTTATTTATTTTTGGCTGGTTACCTTCAAAATTGCAGAATACTGTCAGAGGAATGTTATGGAGTGTAAAACATGGCCCTGCTTCTCGCAATGAAACCTGCGCTAAATCCTCACCATCAGATTCAATGAAAATCCAGGTCTTACTTACCAATCGCTCCTTGCAGATTAAACGGTTTTCTTCCAGATCCACAATAAACCAAATATATTCATCTTTAGCTTTATATCACTATGATGTAGGTCCAGGGTGAGATGCCACAATGTGTTGACACTTCGGTGGATTTTACCATTGGAATGGTAGGAATCCCTGTGTGTGGTGTATGTAACATTCAAATCACTGACTCCGCACGGTCTGGTGTTGATCTAACTGCTGTGACCTTAGTCCTTTATTGAACAGCTCCAGAGTGGCCTCCAGGTGCGGTGGGCAGCCTTTTATACTGACTTGTGCAGGTACTTTCAGGTCTCCCACCACAGTGCCCTCTGCGGTGCACCATTGTACTAATCATACATTTATTGTACCAGAGCAATACACAACATCACTTCCCCCCCCACCCCAGTTACTGAGCTCCTGAACTCAGTGTACCAACTTGCAGAGATGCACAGGATTTTCCTGAAGAAAATGAAGAAAAATTCAGAGGGAGAGAACTCTTGCACATCTGCTAGAAATTGGCTTTAAGATAGTATTGGCAAAGGCCGGTGATAGGCATGGGTTAGGTTGAAACCAACGAAGAGGTAGGGACGGAAATAGCTTCAAAAAGGGAGTATCTTACCAAAAAACAACAAAGGTCACAAATGTTAAATTAACAACACAAAAGAACTTACTGATCACCCAAGTGTTGAACCAACTGCCCTGTGCAGAACTGAGCCAAACAAATCAAACGATCCCAGAAGCCAATATTCAGTCTGTGCTCAATTCATTGATCTCTGCCAGCAGTGAGAAATCTCCTGGTCATATTAGTGATTCATAACAAACAACGCAGGAATAAAAGATGAAGACCTCTTAAAGGCCAGTGTGAGATTGAATTTAAAATGCATATTTGACACAGCTTTTGTAACAGAGAAATCATTCAATAACAGCTGACAAAGCATAATTCTTGGAGAACAAGTGACATTTTCAGCTTTGAAATTGTTATTTTTGTCAAGTATTCTTCATCCCTCTGCTAAAAGTGCTGACAATGTTGCCTTCTGGAACTTTGGCCAAGTTGCCATTCTTCATGTGCAAGCTTGTAGATGCTATAATTGGCTTTTATACCCCAGAGGGAGGGGAAAAGGTCAGCCAAAGTTTCTGCTCCTGACTGCTATCAAGTGACTCCTGCTGGGGAGTGCATGTGTAGACATCAGCCGAGGGTAGAACCAGGCTTGGCTCCATGATTAAATAGTTTGCCAGCACTCTGTCATGAAGAATGGCCACTTGGGTAAAATACCAGACAGCTGCTGAAACTCATGACAATGTAGTCAAAATAAGTCAGTGCTTTCAGCAGAGAGGAGAAAACTGGGAAAAAGGGACTATTCTGAGTTTCTAATATGTACAAATTAGCACGTGGCAATGACATTTTCAGAAAACACCTGTTGCCAAGCACTTAAAGAAAGAAGAATTATTACTCCAGCTCCTGAAAGAACTATCAATAAAGACTGTCTGCGGACATAGATAATTTTGCTGAGAATGAATTTTAGTTGCTTTGAAAGATTTCACTGTGTGTAAGCACAATAGCTGTGTTAAATGTACTGTTTTAAAATAATATTATTTTGTCTTTCAGATCAGTAGGTGTCCTTAGAGCTCAAAAAATGGCATCTGCGCACACTAGTGGTGCAAATCATGTCGGACACCATATTAAAAACTTGCATTTATATAGCGCCTTTCACGAGCACCAGACGTCTCAAAGCGTTTTACAGCCAATGAAGTACTTTTGGAGTGTGTGAAACACAGCAGCCAATTTACGCACAGCTAGCTCCCACAAATAGCAATGGGATAATGACCAGATAATCTGTTTGTGTTATATTGATTGAGGGATAAATATTGGCCAGGACACCGGGGATAACTCCCCTGCCCTTCTTCGGAATAGTGCCACGGGATCTTTTACGTCCACCTGAGAGAGCAGACGGGGCCTCGGTTTAACGTCTCATCCAAAAGACGGCACCTCCAACAGTGCAGCACTCCCTCAGTACTGCACTGGAGTGTCAGCCTAGATTTATGTGCTCAAGTTAGTGAGGTTGTCAGCGCACACACAGTGAACGTCCACCAGAGGCATGCAGAGCAGGCAGATCATGACGTCACTCAATGTGAAACGCAGATTTGTTGCCAGCGCTGCCAATTTGGAACTCAACGCTCCAGCTGATGACCTCTCTTAACCTCGTACAGCTGAATACACATTCAATAGCAGGAAGGGCCCCCTATAAGAGATTGTACGTTGCCGGTGAGCCAGCTTTCAAATTGATAAAAAATGCGCTTCCGCTGTCTTTTGAATGGGCTGTGCAGACCATTAAAGGGGCCACACGGCCCCCCCAGTGCTCTCTAAAGGGATCATCAACTACTTACAGTTTAGTTGCTGGTTGATTTATTTTGGCTGTTGGTACACTTCCACAAGTGTATGGTGCTTTCTATAGTTGTTCAAAGTTGCCAAAGTCTACAGGGACAGGTGAGGCAGGTGCTGAAGGAGTTTTCCCTGTCTTCAAGCATCTGCACAAACTACTTGCTGCCAGACATGGGTGCACTAGTAGGAATTGCCCTTAGAATACAGCATGGCTTGGAGAACGAACAGAAGGCACGTAGAGCATGACAAGCTGCTGGAAGAGGGAGGAACAGGAGGGGCAGAAGGACTCTCAGCAAGAGGCCTTATCTGCCCAAGATGTTCAGGGAGCAATTCTCCTACCTGAACCTCAGTGAGGATCAATGTGTGAGACATTTGTGATTCAGTAAGGACGTCTTCACTGAATTCTGCCGCCTACTGTAGCCACAACTACAACCTCACAGCAGGGCAAGGGCCGCATTGCCTGTGGCTGTGAAGGTGAGTGTGGCGATGAACTTTTATACACGGGCTCCTTCCAGGCTGGAGCTCGAGATATCTCGCAGTTTGCCGTCCACTGTTGTGTAAAGGAGGTCTCTGTTCAAAGAAAGCAGACTGCATTTCATTCTCCCTTGCCAGATCGCAGCAGGCAGAGTGAGCACGCAGTTTTGCTATAATTACAGGCTTCCCCGTGGCACAGGGTGCCATTGACTGCACGCATGTCGCTTTGCGTGCGCCACATGTCAACTCTGCCATGTATCGGAACCGAAAGGGATTCCATTACCTCAACGTTCAGCTGGTGTGCGACTATAGGCAGCGAATCAAGCAGGTCAGTGCCCAATGTCCTGGCAGCAGTCATGCCGCCTTCATTCTGCGGCAGTCCGCTGTGCCATCTGCATTTGAGCCACCATGGCTCAACCAAAGGGTGGCTACTGCGCAAGAAGGGCTATCTGCTGACGACATGGCTCACGACTCTGGGTGCGCAACACACGCACGCGTGCGCAACATGCAACCAATGAAAGCCATGCTGCCACATAAGATGTGATAGAGCAGATGATTGGTGTGCTGAAACAGCACTTCTGCTGCCTGGTCCACTCCAGAGGAGCTCTGCAGTTCGCGGCAGAGCGGGTGTCAAGATTCGCGATGGTCCGCAGCATCTGCACAACTTCACCATCATGAAGGCACAGCACTTGGCACCAGCTATACGGCGAGCGGCTGAGAAGAGGAATAAGAGGAGGAGGAGGAAGTGGCCGGGCTGTCCATGAAAAACTCATCCAAGTGCGATACCGGTAACCGCAACCCCAATTCCCCATTCACTAACTGTTCCACACCTTATCTTCTCTTTGTCACTGACAGTCTCTGACCATCACAGCGTCCACTTGTCCACAACGCAAATATAAGAGCCTCCACAAATAAACATTCTAAACCAAATTTATCAATCAAATCATGCCGTATTGCATATAAATGTAAACTAGTCCTTATGGAGATGAAGTCCCGTCTTCAGACTGAGGACACCATCCATCGTGTTGTGTGGCACTACCATTGTGCTAAATGGGATAGATCCAGAACAGATCCAGCAGCTCAAAACTGGGCATCCAAGAGACGCTGTGGGCCATCAGCAGCAGCAGAATTGTATTCCACCACAATCTATAACCTCATGGCCCGGCATATCCCTCACTCTACCAGTACCATCAAGCCAGATGACGAACCCTGGTTCAATGAGGAGTGTAGAAGAGCATGCCAAGAGCAGTACCAGGTGTACCTAAAAATGAGGTACAAACCTGGGGAAGCTGCAACACAGCACTACATGCATGCTAAACAACAGAAGCAGCATGCTATAGACAGAGTTAAGTGTTCCCTCAACCAATGGATCAGATCAACGCTCTGCATTCCTGCCACATCCAGTCATGAATGGTGGTGGACAATTAAACAACTAACGGGAGGAGGAGGCTCCATGAATATCCCCATCCTCAATGATGGCGGAGCCCAGCACGTGAGTGCAAAAGACAATGTTTGCCATCATCTTCAGACAGCAATGCCGAGTGAATGATCTATCTCGGCCTCCTCCCGAGGTCCCCACTATCACAGAAGCCAGTCTTCAGCCAATGCGATTCACTCCACACGATATCAAGAAATGGCTGTGTACTGGATACAGCAAAGGTATGGTCCCGACAACCTCCCGGCTGTCGTGCTGACGACTTGTGCTGCAGAACTAGCCTCTAACCAAGCTGTTCCAGTACAGCTACAACACTGGCATCTACCCGACAATGTGGAAAACTGCCCAGGTATGTCCTGTCCACAAAAATCAGGACAAATCCAAGCTGGCCAATTACCGCCCCATCAGTCTACTCTCAATCATCAGCAAAGTGATAGATGGGTCTACCAAGCAGCACTTACTCATCAATAACCTGCTCACCAATGCTCAGTTTGGGTACCGTCAGGACCACTCGGCTCCAGACCACATTGCAGCCTTGGTCCAAACATGGACAAAAGAGCTGAATTCCAGGGGTGAGGTGAGAGTGACTGCCCTTGACATCAAGGAATCCCTGTAAAATTGAAGTCAATGGGAATCAGGGGGAAAATTCTCCACTGGCTGGAGTCAAACCTAGTACAAAGGAAGATGGTTGTGAATGTTGGAGGTCAATCATCTTAGCCTCAGGACATCGCTATAGGAGTTCCTCAGGGCAGTGTTCTAGGCCCAACCATCTTCAGCTGCTTCATCAATGACCTTTCCTCCATCATAAGGTCAGAAGTGGGGATGTTCGCTGATGATTGCACAGTGTTCAGTTCCATTCGTAACTCCTCAGATAATGAAGCAGTCCGTGCCCACATGCAGCAAGACCTGGACAACATTCAGGCTTGGGCTGATAAGTGGCAAGTAACATTCGCACCACACAAGTGCCAGGCGATGACTATCTCCAACAAGAGAGAGTCTAACCACCTCCCCTTGTCATTCAACACCATTACCATCACCGAATCCCCCACCATCAACATCCTGGGAATCAGAATTGACCAGAAACTTAACTGGACCAGCCGCATAAATACTGTGGCTACAAGAGCAGATCAGAGGCTGGGTATTCTGCAGAGAGTGTCTCACCTCCTGACTCCACAAAGCCTTTCCCCCATCTACAAGGCACAAGTCAGGAGTGTGATGGAATTCTCACCACTTGCCTGGATGAGTGCAGCTCCAACAACACAAGAAGCTCGATACCATCCAGGACAAAGCAGCTCGACACCATCCAGGACAAAGCAGCCCGCTTGATCGGCACCCAATCCACCACCTTCAACCTTCACTCCCTCCACCACCGGCGCACCGTGGCTGCGGTGTGTACCATGTACAAGATGCACTGCAGCAACTTTCCAAGGCTTCTTCAGCAGCACCTCCCAAACCCGCGAACTCTACCACCTAGACGGGAAAGGCAGCAGGTGCATGGGGACACCACCACCTCCACGTTCCCCTCCAAGTCACACACCATCCTGACTTGGAAATATATCACCGTTTGTTCATAGTCGCTGGGTCAAAATCCTGGAAATGCCTCCCTAACAGCACTGTGGGAGTACCTTCAACACACGGACTGCAGCGGTTCAAGGCGGCTCACCACCACCTTCTCAAGGGCAATTAGGGATGGGCAATAAATACTGGTCTAGCCAGCGATGACCACATCCCATGAGTGAATAAAAAAACAAAATCACCCTTGTGCATTCCCTTAGTCCCTGTCTTCTGTTCTCCTTTGCCTGTCCCAGTACTACCCCAGTTGCTGTGGCATGGCTGGTGGAAAACCTCTGATTTTCAGTGCAGGAGACTGCAGATGGCCTTGAAGGACAACCACAAGCAGCTCTGGGCCTAGAAGGCCCAGCTGCGGACTGCACCATCTCGGCATGGGTGGAGGCAGAATGGGCTGTCTGGCAAGGGCACTGGTGGAGTGGCAGCGGTGAGAGGACGAATGCTGTCCTCTTAGGACAGCAGGTTTGTGCTCCACTGACCCACTGCCACTCCCCTGGGGCGGCACCTCAGCAATCCTTGTCATCTGTTGGGAGGACAGATTGCTGGACTAGGACAGCCGAGGGGACTGTTGTGACACCTTTCAAGCCCCTTTGTACACTAATTCACAGCCATGAGCTTGCATGGCAGCAAGTTGACCTTGCATGACAGTGGTCTGAGCTTGCCGCACTCAGATGTTGGGCGGCTGCTGCTTGTGCTGCAATGGAAGCTGAGACATCAGCCATCAGATACTGCGTGATGGTTGGGTCCATAAGTTTGCTTATGGAGTTGGCCACCACTTCCATGCTGGAGAGATGGGCTCAAAGCACTGCACAAAGCCCTGTGCTAAGTTGGTGCCAAGCTCCTCCATGCTCCTTGACAGTGCATGCAGCCTTTCTGGCAAGCTTCCCAATGCACCAATCATGTCATTGTGCATACCCATCAGCCTTCTTCTGTAGCCTGCCCCATCAAAGACCTCATCTGAGTCCTTTGCAGCAGTTACTCGTGTGTGACCTAACCCTCTGGCGAGTTGGCACCTGCACTATCCTTAACCCTTGCCTGGCTGCAGGTCACTCATGCCATGTGTCTTACCACATGCAGATCCCACCTCTATGCTATTCTCTAAATTACGTGCAGTGTCAGTATCTGAGCTGGTGGCTGCGAGGATGAAATCGAGTGACGGTGTGTCTTCATCATCACTGTCTCTTCCACCACTGCCTGGCTAGGTTGCAGTTCTTGGGTATCTGAAAGGAGACAGGCACAAGGTTAAGGTTATGGTGAGGGAAAGGGGGGGGGGGTTGGGGGTGAAGCAAGAAAAAACCATCTATAGCTTGTAAATCAGGAGAGATTGTGGGATGAGGGGGATGTGGGATGTGAGCAGGAGGATTAGGTATCAGCATACCGTCATCTTCTATGGTTTCGGCCCCGCCGCTGACCACGGCCTCAGCAATGGCCATTCTAATAATATCCAGCACCGTCTCCTCCATGGGGGTTAGGACATGTAGGCGCGCCTGACTCCGCCTCTTAATTCCTGCTGCCTCCGGTTGTGCGCCACCTTTGCCATGCAAGAGAGAGGGAAGTGTGTCAGTGAGTGTTGTGCAATGTGTTTGGGTGATGTGGCTGCCATGCTTGAATAGCTGTGAGATGTGTGTGTGTGTGTAAGGCTTGCAGCAGTGCTAGTTGTGCGAGGGTGAGGTGAAGCTATGAATGTGAGGTATGAGTCCAGAGATTGTTGGTAAGTGAGTGATGGGGGTGTGGTGCATTGAGCAGTGACTGAAGCTACTGGTGCAGTTGGTGGGATATGACATTTGAAGAGGCATTCACTGACCCTGACCACTCGCATGAGGTCATTGAACTTCTTGCGACACTGCATCCAGGTGGTCCTCGAGGCTTGACTCCTGGAATTGACCGCCATGGCTATCTGCTTCCATTGCGTGTGGCTGGAGGGCCTCCTGGCCCCTGCAGATACAACACATCTCTCCTCCTTTCCATCTCGTCTACCAAGGCCTCTAGTGCAACATCGGAAAACCTTGGAGCCCGCTCTCTCACATGTTGTCGTACATTGAGTGATTTCCAGGTCGGATTCGGTTGTAGAACGACTTCCAGCACCTGCTGGCTAGCTTTAAGCAGTGCAGGTTAGCTTTAACTGGTGCTAGCCTCACACGGTTTGGGGGTCCCTGCTGATGAGTGCAGCCAATCAACAGCACAGTGAGCGCTGGCTGCACGCTGAAATCATTGAAATGAGCAGGCAGAACAAAATTGGCGTGCTGCCTGCATTACATTGAACGCGGGTTAATCGCGATCCCCACGTCCGTTTTGGGAGGTTATGTAACCCCCTTCCAGCACCATTTTTTTGTTATGAATCACGAGTATTTTGAAAGCTAGAAGGATAAATTAGCATTTTAGTATTGTGTGTGGGTGCGCTGTAATGCTGTGAAAAAAATGGCAATTTTTGATAAAAATGTGCTCATTAACCCTTCTCTATCTTCGTACCTTAACTCAGTTCATGCAATTGATACACCTTGTAGAATGCCGAAATGCTGCCAGATGATATTAATCCTTCGATTGCCAGATGTTCTTCACAGCTTTCAAAATTCAGACATGTTTTCTGTAATATGATACTGTACAATGTCACAATGATATTCTGTAAATTTCTGATGTTAAATACAGTATTACAGATTAAATTCAGAATATCCAGAACATTGGTTGGGTAGTCTAGTGTGACATCAACATCAGTATTACACCACAGGGGCCTAGGTTTGAATTCATCCTGGGTTCGAAGAAATTATGAAAGCGATGAGCAGTTTCAATCCCAGAATGAAGTGATTTGCAAGTTGGCACTGACTGGGTGAATTTACTCTGGTTTAGTGTAAGTAATATGAAAGTTATTCTGATGAAGTGAGTGCTACTTTATTTCTTTAACTTTTTTTAATGCCCCATCTCCACGTCTACATATTGATCTTTCAGCCAACGGAAAAGGCCTTTGAATTTTACAATTCTTTGATTATCTTTCCATACTGGTGAAAAGATTATATACTTTGTAGCAGGGGATAGAATTACCTGAGGGCTTCACCCTACTCCATGGATTTAACACACCATTATACCATAACATCTCCATTTCCGACCTGTAAATTAGAAAAATCACCCACAGAGCATTCAAATTACAACCGCCAATCACAGCTGGCGGTTGATGTTAGACCCTGTGATGAACAATATTCTTCTCTACCGCCAGTACAATTGGGTTACTATGGGTGATGGTCTTCTCAGGCTGGGGTACAGACAATGCAGGGGATCGTTTACATTGAATACAACCTGTGCTAGAAGTTGTTCACAACAATGCCAGTGCAAAGAGAAAAAGTCTCCCAATCTCAGCACTTAATGACTTGCCTTACTGTACCCCAGCATGTCAAAGCATGGAGGAAGAAATTGGGAAGAATTTACATTAGATTTCAAGGAAAAGTTATTTAAAATAACAATTGTTCTCAAAATAAACGACAGTCCTGTTTTGTGGTTTAAAAGTAAGAAAATGAAAACTTACTGGCAATGTAGTGTTATATGCACATTATTTATTTTCCTGAAGCTCTTAAAACTTCTACAATTCTTCTCCGGTTTTACTAGCTTCCTTGAGGCAACCATTGTGGCCAAGACAATGGACAGATGACCTGCTCGCTCGCATCTTCCAATGCTCTCTGAGATAGCCACTGGGAGGTACATGAAATGTGCTTAGAGGATGACACTCTCCTTGCATTTTCCTCCACCAGCCTCTCCTCAGGACCACCTGCACCAGCACATCGCAAACTGAATTCAAATTCTCAAACTGCCATGGTGGGATCTGAACTCACATTCTCCAGATTATTAGCTCAGGTCTCTGGATTACTAGCCCAGTAACATAATCACTACACTACTGGACCTGCGTAATTTCTTGTTCAATAAAAACAAAATTAGTTCATCATCTTGCACAATCCTGAAACAAATCACACACCTGATGACTGCATGAATTTTGGCACTTTATTTAATTATTATTGTCAAAAACTTTCAAGAGATTACATAGCTTTCAGGTGAGATGGGAATTATATATATTGTGATGCACAAGTCATCGCAATTGTGTGGGAGAGGCTGGATAGACCGGAGCGTATTTACCTGTCCGTTATTGTCCATATGCTCGTAGCTATTTTTAACTGTGAGAAGAACATAACAACATAAGAATTAGGAGCAGCAGTAGGCAATTCTGCCCCTCAGGCCTGTTCCGCCATTCAATAAGATCATGGCTGATCTTCTACCTCAAATCCGCTTTCCTTCACCATCCCCGTATCGCTTGATTCCCTTAATATTCAAGATTGGTTATGCTCCTTGCATACCTGTTAAAATGGCACTCATGGGATTACATAGCATATACTGCCCAGATCAGGCCAATCGGCCCAACAAGTCCATGCCAGTGTTTATGCTCCACTTTCCTCATCTAAATCTATCAGCATAACCCTCTATTATTCTTCCTTCATATACTTGTCTAGCCTCCCCTTAAATGCATCTTTATTGTTCGTTTCTGTTGTGTATCTGTAAAGCATGCACTCCCATGTTCCGCCACCAGGGAGATCGCCCCCTGAAGTCCCAAAGGATCCCAGCATTCCTTGGGAGCACTATATATAAGCCGGCCCCGAAGGCCTGTTCCTCACACTGGAGTGTCTTAATAAAGACTGAGGTCACTGTTACTTTAACCTCCCTGTGTGCAGTCTCATCTGTATTAGGAACACAATAACTGGCGACGAGTATACAAATCCAAAGCAAAGATGCAGCAAACTGTGGGCATCCTGGAGAAGTTCTCAGAGGATGAGGACTGGGAAGCTTATGTCGAACGGCTAGACCAGTACTTTGTAGCCAACGAGCTGGACAGAGAAGGAAACGCTGCAAAAAGACCTCCTCACGGTCTGCGGGGCACCGACCTACAGCCTCATGAAGAATCTTCTGGCTCCGGTGAAACCCACAGATAAGTCGTATGAGGAGCTGTGTACACTGGTTCGGGAGCATCTTAACCCGAGGGAGAGCATGCTGATGGCGAGGTATCGGTTCTACACGTGCCAGTGATCTGAAGGTCAGGAAGTGGCGAGCTACGTCGCCGAGCTAAGGCGACTTGCAGGACAATGTGAGTTTGATGGCTACCTGGAGCAAATGCTCAGAGACTTTTTTGTACTGGGCATTGGCCACGAGACCATCCTTCGAAAACTTTTGACTGTAGAGACACCGACCCTCAGTAAGGCCATTGCGATAGCACAAGCATTTATGTCCACCAGTGATAACACCAAACAAATCTCTCAGCACACAAGTGCTAGCAATGTTCACAAATTAACTGGAACTGTGTTTGCGAGCAGAAATGTACGGGCAGAAACCACAAGTCTGCAACTGTCAACAGGCCTCAGGTGACCCAGATGACTCAGAGTCCGCAACAAAGGATGAATGCAAGGCAGTTCACACCTTGTTGGCATTGTGGAGGCTTCCATTCAGCCTATTCATGCCGCTTCAAAGGGTATGTTTGCAAGAGCTGCGGAACAATGGGGCACCTCCAACGAGCTTGCAGACGAGCTGCAAGCTCTGAAAAACCTGCTAACCACCACGTGGCAGAGAAAGATCGGTCCATGGTGGATCAAAGCAATTTCGAGCCTCAGAGAGGAGGCAGATGCTGAAGTACATAGGGTGCACATATTTTCGACGAAATGACCACCTATAATGCTAAATGTAAAATTGAATGGCTTACCCATAGCCATGGAACTGGACACTGGCGCGAGCCAATCCATCATGAGTAAAAAGATGTTTGAGAGACTGTGGTGCAACAAGGCACTCAGACCAGCCCTGAGCCCCATCCACACGAAACTGAGAACATACACCAAAGAGCTCATCAATGTCCTGGGCAGCGCCATGGTGAAGGTCACCTACGAGGGCACGGTTCATGAACTGCCACTCTGGATTGTCCCGGGCGATGGCCCCACATTGCTTGGAAGGAGCTGGCTGGGCAAAATCCGCTGGAACTGGGATGACATCCGAGTGCTATCACATGTCGATGAGGCCTCATGTACCCAGGTTCTCAAGAAATTTCTTTCCTTTTTGAGCCAGGCATTGGAAAGCTTTCCGGGGTGAAGGTGCGGATCCACTTGGTCCTAGAGGCACGACCCATTCACCACAAGGCGCGAGCGGTACCTCACATGATGAGGGAGAGAGTGGAAATCGAACTGGACAGGCTGCAACGCGAAGGCATCATCTCCCCAGTGGAATTCAGCGAGTAGGCCAGCCCGATTGTTCCACTACACAAAAGTGATGGCACAGTCAGGATTTGCGGCGATTATAAAGTAACTATTAATCGTTTCTTGCTACAGGACCAATACCCGCTATCTAAGGCTGACGACCTATTTGCGACACTGGCAGGAGGCAAAACGTTCACCAAGCTCGACCTGACTTTGGCCTACATGACGCAGGAGCTGGAGCAGTCTTCGAAGGGCCTCATCTGCATCAACACGCACAAGGGACTGTTCATCTACAACAGATGCCCGTTTGGAGTTCGGTCAGCTGCAGCGATCTCCATGCAGAGAAACATGGAGAGCCTACTCAAGTCGGTACCATGCACGGTGGTTTTTCAGGACGACATATTGGTCACGGGTCGGGACACCGTCGAGCACCTACAAAACCTGGAGGAGGTCCTCCAGCGACTGGGTTGCGTAGGACTGCGGCTGAAGAGGTCGAAATACGTCTTCATGGCTACAGAAGTGGAGTTTTTAGGGAGAAAGATCACGGCGGACGGCATTCGACCCACAGACGCCAAGACAGAGACTATCAGGAACGCGCCCAGGCCACAGAACGTCACGGAGCTGCGCGCGCTCCCGGGACTCCTCAACTATTTTAGTAGCTTCCTACCGGGGTTAAGCACCCTCTTAGAGCCCCTACATGTGTTATTGCGTAAAGGTAAGAACTGGATATGGGGAAAAAAAACAAGTTATTACTTTTGAGAAAGCCAGAAACATTTTATGCTCCAACAAGCTGCTTGTATTGTTTAACCCGTGTAAAAGACTTGTGCTAGCATGTGACGCGTCGTCGTACGGAGTCGGGTGTGTATTACAACAAGCTAACATTGCGGGGAAGTTGCAACCTGTCGCATATGCTTCCAGGAGCTTGTCTAAGGCTGAGAGGGCCTATAGCATGATTGAGAAAGAGGCATTAGCGTGTGTGTTCGGAGTAAAGAAAATGCAAAAGTACCTGTTTGGCCTCAAATTTGAGCTGGAAACCGATCACAAGCCCCTCACATCCCTGTTCGCTGAAAACAAGGGGATAAATACTAATGCCTCAGCCCGCATACAAAGGTGGGCACTCGCGCTATCACTGTATACCATCCGCCACAAGCCAGGCACCGAGAACTGTGCGGATGCTCTCAGTCGGCTACCATTGCCCACCACGGGGTGGAAATGGCGCAGCCTGAAAACTTGTTGATGGTGGCGCAGCCCGCAGACTTGTTGATGGTCATGGAAGCGTTTGCAAATGATAAATCACCTGTCACGGCCTGCCAGATTAGTACCTGGACCAGCCAAGATCCTCTGCTGTCCCTAGTAAAAAACTGTGTACTGCATGGGAGCTGGGCCAGCATCCCCGTTGAAATGCAAGAGCTAATCAAGCCATTCCAGCTGCAAAAGGATGAGCTGTCCATTCAGACAGACTGCCTGTTGTGGGGTAGCCGCGTAGTGCTACCCAAAAAGGGCAGGGAGACGTTCATCTTGGATCTCCACAGCACACACCTGGGTATAGTAATGATGAAAGCGATAGCCAGATCCCACGTGTGGTGGCCCGGTATCGACTCTGACTTAGAGTACGGCAATGCAGCGTGTGTGCTCAGTTGAGCAATGCGCCCAGAGAGGCACCACTAAGTTTGTGGTCCTGGCCCTCCAGACCATGGTCGAGGATCCATGTTGACTATGCGGGCCCGCTTCTCGGTAAAATATTCCTGGTGGTGATGGATACTTTTTCAAAATGTATTGAATGTGAAATAATGTCTGGAAGCACCGCCACCGCCACCATTGGAAGCCTGAATGCCATGTTTGCCACACACGGCCTGCCTGACATACTGGTCAGTGACAACGGGCCATGTTTCACCAGTGCCGAATTTAAAGAATTCATGACCCGCAATGGGATCAAACATGTCACCTCGGCCCCGTTTAAATCAGCCTCCAATGGGCAGGCAGAGCAGACAGTACAAACCATCAAACAGAGCCTTAAACGAGTCACAGAAGGCGCACTCCAAACCTGTCCCAAGTATTGCTCAGCTATCGTACGAGACCCCACTCGCTCACAGGGGTGCCCCCGGCTGAGCTACTCATGAAAAGGACTCTTAAAACCAGACTCGCGCTGGTTCACCCCAACCTGCATGATCAGGTAGAGAGCAGGCGGCAGCAACAAAATGTAAACGATGGTCGCGCCACTGTGTCATGGGCAATTGATCTGAATGACCCTGTGTATGTGCTAAACTATGGACATGATCCCAAGTAGATCGCAGGCACGGTGATAGCTAAAGAAGGGAGTAGGGTGTTTGTAGTCAAACTAGACAATGAACAAATTTGCAGAAAGCACCTGGACCAAACGAGGCTGCGGTTCACAGACTGCCCTGAACAACCCACAGCACACAACACACACCCAAAGGATCAACGACACCATCCCGGACCAGGAAATCGAACCCATCACACCCAACAGCCCAGCAACGCCAGGCTCACCCAGCAGCCCTGCAGGGGCAACAACACGCCAGCCCAACGAGGGCACAGCCAACACAGCAGAACAGACATTTGTACCGAGGCAGTCCACCAAGGAAAGAAAGGCTCCCGACCGCCTCACCTTGTAAATAGTTTTCACTTTGACTTTGGGGGGGGGGGGAGTGATGTTGTGTATCTGTAAAGCTTGCACTCCCATGTTCTGCCACCAAGGACCGCATCCCCTGAAGTCCCAAGGGATCCCAGCATCCCTTGGGAGCACTGTATATAAGCCGGCCCCTAAAGCCTGTTCCTCACTCTGGAGTGTCCTATTAAAGACTGAGGTCACTGTTACTTTAACCTCCCTGTGTGCAGTCTCACCTGTGTTAGGAACACAATAGTTTCAACCACTCCCTGTGGGAGCGAGTTCCACATTCTCACCACTCTTTGGGTATAAAGAAGTTTCTTCTGAATTCCCTATTGGATTTCTTGGTGACTATCTTGTATTGATGGCCTCTAGTTATGCTCTTCCCCACAAGTGGAAACATTCTCTCTGTATCCACTCCTTTCATAATTTTAAAGACCTCTATTAGCTCCTCAGCCATCTTTTTTCAAGAGAAAAGAGACACAGCCTGTTCATCCTTTCCTGATATGTACACCCTCACATTTCTGGTAGCACCCTTTGAAAATCTTCTCTGCACCCTCTCCAGTACCTCTATATCCTTTTTATAATATGGCGACCAGAACTGTATGCAGTACTCTGTGTGGTCTAACCAAGGTTCGATACAGGTTTAGCATAACTTCCTTACTTTTCAATGCTATACGTCTAGAAATAAACCCCAGTGCTTAGTTTGCTTTTTTATGGCCTTGCTAACCTGTGTGGCAACTTTTAGTGATTTGTCGATTTGTACTCCGAGATGCATTTGTTCCTCCAAGTAATAAATGACCTCCCTATTCTTCCTATCAAAATGTAATACCTCACATTTATCTGTGTTGAACTTAATTTGCCAATGATATGCCCATTCTGCAAGTTTAGTAATGTCCTCCTGTAATTTGTTGCAGTCCTCCTCAGTATTGACTGTCCCCCCCAACTTGGTGTCATCCGCAAATTTAGAAATTGTGTTTTTGATTCCAAAGTCTAAATCGTTGATATAAATTGTGAACACCAGTGGTCCCAGCACTGATCCTTGTGGAACACCACTACCCACCTTCTGCCACTGTGAATAGCTACCTTTTACCCCTACTCTCTGCTTTCTGTCTTGAAGCCAGCTAGCTCTCCATTCTGCTACTTGTCCCCTGACTCCGCATTCTCTGACCTTGTTCATCAGTCTATTACAGGGTACCTTATTGAAGGCCTTTTGAAAATCTAGATAAATTACATCTACTGCATTACCCTTGTCTACTCTCTCTGTTACCTCTTCAAAAAATTCAATGAGGTTGGTCAAGCAAGACTTTCCCTTTTGAAATCCACACTGACTATTCATTATTAAAATTTATTATAGATGTTCTTCTATTTTCTCCTGTAGTAAGATTCCATTATTTTTCCTACCACTGATGTTAAGCTACAAGTCCCTGGACATGTTCGATCCCCCTTCTTAAATATAGATATTATGTTAGCTATCCACCAGTCCTCTGGCACTACACCCTTTTCTAATGAATTATTAAATATGTGTAGTAATGCCTCTGCTATCTCTTCCTTAGATTCTTTAAAAATGCATGGATGCAATCCATCCGGACCAGGGGTTTTATTCTCTTTGAATTTGATTAGTTTATTTAATATATCCCCTCTTTTTGTTTTAAATGCACTTATCTCATTACTAATCTCAGCATCCAATGTCATGTCCACCTGTTCTATCTCCCTGGTAAATACTGAAGCAAAATAATTATTTAATATTTCTGCCAATCTCTCTATCGTTACCTGTGGTATTATCCTGTCTATTCTCACCCAGCCTTCCTTTTTTATTGATGTGCTTGTAAAATATTTTACTATTTGTTTTATCTTCCTTGATAATTTAATTTCATTGTTCCTCTTTGCCTTCCTAATTGTTTTTCTGACTTCTCTCCTGATCTCTTCGTATTCTCCCTTATCATGCACTCCCCTGCTGTCTATGCACTTACTGTATGCCTCTTCCCTTACCCTCAATTGTTCCCTTGTGGCTTTATTCATCCATGGAGTCTCATTAGTTTGTTTTTTCCTATTAGCGGAATATATTGTTCCTGCGCTCTGTTGAACACCGTTTTAAATGTTTCCCATTGCTGTTCTACATCGTTGTTTGACAATATTATTGTCCATTTTATTTTCCCAAGTTCTAGTCTCAGCCCCTCAAAATCAGCTTTCCTCCAATCTATCACCCTGGTTTTCATCGTACTCGTGTCCTTGGATTGTTTGCATTTCTCAAGGGAAATGGTACAAGTCAAATTAAAAGAACTCAAGGTGGAAAAAGCAGCAGGGCCAGATTAATTTATCCAGGGTAATGAAGGGAATGGTGATGCCTAGTAAATATTTTCAAATAGTTCAATGGGAACAGGTGAGGTGCTACATGATTGGAAGAAAGTATATGTGGTGCCCTTATTTACAAAAGGATTAAAATCACCATCTGGCAACTATAGACCTGTGAATTTAACCTGATAGTGTAGAAATGAATGGAGAACACCATTGGGGATAAAATTAATGATCATTTGGAATGCTCAGGCTTGATAGGGGATAACCAACAAAGCTTCAGAAACAGAGGTCATTTTGACAAACTCGAAGATGTTTTTGAAGAAGTTGCTGAGCAGTGGACCAGGGAGATCCAGTGGACCAGGGAGATCCAGTGAACCAGGGAGATCCAGTGGACTTCCAGCTACTTCGATTTCCAAAAAGCTTTTTGATAAGATGCATCGTTAGTGTCATGTATTCAACCAACATTGTAATCCATGTATAAACTGACCTAAGTTGTACACCGTGAGAACACTGACCACTAGGTGGGAGACACTCCTAACCTGGACCTTCAGGTATAAAAGGGGAAGCTCCACCCACCTTCATCACTTGAGTGCTAAGGAATAAAGGACAGGTCACAGACTGACCTTCTCTCAAGCATGGGCCTCGTGTGCATTTATACTGTGTAGTAAGGACGTATTAATGGTGACAAGAAACTGGGATTTAAACCACGCGAGCATGGCCACTAGCAGAACAGACGAGAGGTACTATGTTAGGGAATGGTTGGGACAGAGATTCAACATTGTTAAAGCAGCACACAGTTCTCCAGGCAGACAAGGGCAGTCAGGCATGCCCCAACATGTAGTCGAACCCAGAGGGGAAGTTTGACAGAGACAATGGCAAGCTGAACAGCGATTCACGCCATTGCAAGGGACAATGTGGCCAGTAATGGGGCCATCAACACCTGTTAATGGTGCACTCAAGGACAATAACAGGGGCAGTCAGGGATGATCGACTGGGAAGGGACCTTTTGTTTCAAACCGCAACTTATGCTGGAGGCATGGAGGCATACATTCAGCCGGAGTTTGCAGAGATGAGCAAAATACCTGCAGAAATTGCAGAAATGGACACTGGGGGAAATCGCTGGAAGCTGAAGTTCAGCGAGTTCATGTGGAGCACGTATACAGTTCATACATCAGGATGCCACCGATAATGATGAAAGTGCTCCTCAATGGCATCCCAGTATCAATGGAGTTAGACACGGGTGCCAGCCAGTCCCTTATGGGTATCAAACAGTTTGAAAAGTTGTGGGCATCCAAGGCCAGGAGGCCAAAATTATCGCCGATTGACGCACAGCTACGGACTTACACAAAGCAGATCATTCCGGTGCTAGGCAGCGCCACGGTAGTCATGATCCACAAAGATTCGGAGAACAGGTTGCCACTCTGGATTGTCCCAGGGGATGGTCCCGCACTACTGGGGAGGAGTTGGCTTGCTGTCATGAACTGGAAATGGGGCGATGTCAATGCAATTTCCTCTGTGGAGCGAGTATCATGCTCACAGATCCTGGACAAATTTGACTCATTATTTCAACCCGGCATTGGCACATTCATGGGGGCCAAGGTAGTGATTCACATAAACCTGGACGCCAGACCAGTACACCACAAGGCCAGAGCGGTGCCGTACGTGATGTGGGAAAAGATAGAAGGCGAATTGGTCTGCCTGTTGAGGGAAGGCATCATCTCGCCAGTCGAATTCAGTGACTGGGCGAGCCCGATTGTGGCGGTGCTCAAGGCGGATGGGTCGGTCAGGATATGTGGCGATTACAAGCCAACATCAACCGGGTGTCACTCCAAGACCAGAACCCGCTACCGAGAGCGGAGGACCTCTTTGCGACGCTATCCGGTGGCAAACTTTTTTCAAAATTGGACCTGACCTCAGCTTACATGACCCAGGAGCTGGCGAGTGAGTCGAAGAAGCTGACCACCATCACGACACACAAGGGGTTGTTTGAGTACAACAGATGTCCGTTCGGGATTCGCTCGGCCGCCGCGATCTTCCAACGAAATATGGAAAGCCTCCTCAAGTCGATTCCAGGGACGGTGTTTTTTCAGGACGACATCCTCATTATGGGTTATGATACTGAAGAACACCTCCACAACCTGGAGGAGGTGCTACGCAGACTGGACCGGGTAGGTCTGCGACTGAAAAAGGCGAAGTGCGTCTTCCTAGCTCCAGAGTTAGAATTCCTGGGGATGAGGGTAGCAGCAGACGGGATCAGCCCTACTGCATCCAAGACGGAAGCGATCCAGAGAGCACCCAGACCCCGTAACACGACGGAGCTGCGTTCGTTCCTGGGGCTCCTGAACTATTTTGGTAGCTTTCTTCCCAAATTGAGCGCGCTGCTAGAACCGCTACACGTGCTCCTACGCAAAGGTCGCGAATGGGTCTGGGGGGACAGCCGGGAAAGGGCTTTTAATAGAGCACGCAATTTGTTATGTTCCAACAATCTGTTAACGCTATATGACCCATGTAAGAAACTTGTGTTAATGTGCGATGCGTCGTTCTATGGTGTCGGGTGTGTGTTGCAGCATGTCAATGCCAAGGGTCAGTTACAGCCGGTAGCTTATGCCTCCAGGAGTCTGTCCCAGGAGTCTGTCGACAACAAGGCCATAAATGCAAACGCATCGGCCCGCATACAGAGGTGGACACTCATGTTAGCTGCCTATGACTACACAATTAGGCACAGACCGGGCACCGAAAACTGCGCCGATGCACTCAGCAGGCTCCCACTAGCCACCACTGAGGGGGCTACCGAGCATGCTGCTGAGATGGTCATGGCTGTTGAAGCTTTCGGAAGCGAAGGCTCACCCGTGACAGCCCGTCAAATTAAAGTCTGGACAAATAGAGACCCGCTATTGTCTCTAGTCAAGAAATGTGTCCTGAATGGGGACTGGGCATCCACGTACAGGGCATGCCCTGAGAAATTTAAACCATTTCACAGGCGCAAGGATGAACTCTCGATTCAGGTCGATTGCCTACTGTGGGGAAACTGCGTAGTCATGCCCCAGATGGGCAGAGAGGTGTTCATCAGAGAACTCCACAAAGGGCACCCGGGCATTGTCACGATGAAGGCAATTGCCAGGTCACACGTTTGGTGGCCAGGGATAGACGCAGATCTGGAACTTTGTGTTCGCAGGTGCAACACGTGTGCCCAGCTGGACCATGCGCCCAGGGAAGCCCCCCTTAGCCCCTGGCCATGGCCCGCCAAGCCTTGGTCACGCAGCCATGTGGACTACGCAGGTCCTTTCATGGGGAAAATGTTTTTGGTTGTAGTAGATGCCTACTCCAAATGAATCGAGTGTGACATTTTAAATTCAAGCACATCCTCTGCCACGGTAGAAAGTCTATGGGCAATGTTCGCCGCCCACGGTCTACCGGACATCTTGGTCAGCGACAATGGCCCGTGCTTCACAAGCACTGAATTCCAGGACTTCATGGCAGGCAATGGAATTAACCATGTTAGAACGGCACCGTTCAAGCCGGCCTCAAACGGCCCGGCAGAACGAGCAGTGCAGATAATCAAACAGGGGATGCTCAGATTCCAAGGGGGTTCCCTACAAACCCGCTTATCACGCCTCCTGTTGGCCTATAGATCCCGACCACACTCGCTCACAGGGGTTCCACCCGCAGAGCTACTAATGAAAAGGATGCTCAAAACCCGATTATCCCTTATACACCCCACCATGAAAGAAATTGTCGAGAGCAGGCGCCAGTCACAATATCACTACCATGACAGGAATGCGAAGGCGCGATGTATTGATGTAAATGATCCTGTTTTTGTCCTCAACTACGCTGCAGGGCCCAAATGGCTCGCAGGCACTGTGGTTGCCAAAGAGGGAAATAGGATTCTGGTAGTTAAAGTTACTAATGGACAAATCTGCCGCAAACATGTGGATCAAACAAAAAGGAGGTTCAGCAACCCCATAGAAGAAGCAGAGGAAGAACACGATATAGAGTTCACTCCACCACAGGTGACCGAACACCGGAACCAAAGGGAGGAGAGCCCAGTCACTGTGGGCAGTCCGGACAGGCCTGAGGCACTGCAAACAGCAGACACTCAGGGCAGCGCCCAACAACCGGAGCCCCAACTCAGGCGCTCTACAAGGGAGCGTAAACCACCAGAGAGACTCAACCTGTGATCCCAATAAGACTTTGGGGGGGGAGGTGATGTCATGTACTCAACCAGCATTGTAACCCATGTATAAACTGACCTAAGTTGTACACCGTGAGAACACTGACCACTAGGTGGGAGACACTCCTAACCTGGACCTTCAGGTATAAAAGGGGAAGCTCCACCCACCTTCATCACTTGAGTGCTAAGGAATAAAGGACAGGTCACAGACTGACCTTCTCTCAAGCATGGGCCTCGTGTGCATTTATACTGTGTAGTAAGGACGTATCAGTTAGGAATGTGTGTTAAGATTAAGTCCTATGGTGAGAAGGTTAAAATAGCAAGATGGTTTGGCTGAAGAACCATAAGGGCTAGTTAAATAGGGTAACTTTCCTATGGGGTTTAGTCACTAGAGGAGTGCCCCAGAGCTCGGTGCTAAGAATCCTTCTGATTATTATTTTTGTTATTGATCCGGAGCAAGGCATAAATAATAGTTATTACATTTGTGGATGAAATGAAATTGTGTGGTAAAGTTAGGACCTTAAAAGAACAAAATTGCAACTGGACTTGGATTAACTGGAAATGAATTCAAGATTGGCAAATCTCTTTCAGTATAGATAAGTGTGCAGTTGTGCACGTAAGTGCATAGAACAGGGGTGATCAATTATTTGGGCTGGAGGACCAATTAACAAAACATTTAACAAAACATTTTGGTGAGATGTTGAGGGCTGCACACATAAATTGTGTCAACAACAGCTAGCATTAAAATCTGTTATGGCATGCATTGTATAAAGAACATTTCATATCGTTTCCACACTTAATAAAAATAACACTTATTAACATGCTAATGAACATGATACAGGTTTACGAGTCACATTGAAAAGTGCACTGTTTATTCCAAATGGTCTAAATTTTTTCTTATAGTGGAAAATGAGATATTGATTCTGCTTCCACTGCCAATTATAAACAAGGTATAGGCACAATAAAGGATAAAGTCATTCATACTACCTTTAAAAATTGCACGTGAAAGTACTACTTTAATGCCTTTGAAAGCTTGCTAAGAAATAATTAGGTGACTTGGAAAATGATTTATGCCACAAATTGCGCCAAAGATCAGTCATCAAATTGGACTTATTCATTATCAACATACTGTCACTCCTGAGAAATGCCAAGACGCTAATAGAGTTTACGAACTTTCACTTTAGAATGGGAACAATACACATTTCTTCCCCGAGTGCTATATATTACTGGGACTGCTGACGACCCAACTTCCTTTACTGGCTCCCATGTTAGCTGATATTGTTAACGGTTCTCTTTCCTCAGGTACTGTTCCCCTCTCCCTCAAATCTGCCGTCATCACCCCTCTCCTCAATAAACAACCCTTGACCCCTCCATTCTTGCAAACTACCGCCCCATCTCCAACCTTCCTTTCCTCTCCAAAATCCTTGAACGTGTTGTCGTCTCCCAAATCTGTGTCCATTTTTCCCGCTATTCCATGTTTGAATCCCTCCAATCAGGTTTCTGCTCCGGCCACAGTACTGAAACGGGTTTCATCAAAGCCACAAATGACATCCTTTGTGACTGTGACAAAACTAAACTATGCCTCCTTGTCCTTCTTGACGTGTCTGAAGCCTTTGACACTCCATCCTTCTCCACCGCCTCTCGACCATCGTCCAGCTGGGTGGGACTGCACTCGCCTGGTTCCATTCCTATCTATCTAATTGTAGCCAGAGAATCACCTGCAACGGCTTCTCTTCCCACCCCGCATCGTTACCTCTGGTGTCCCCCAAGGATCTATCCTTAGCCCCCTCCTATTTCTCATCTACATGCTGCCCCTCAGTGACATCATCCGAAAACACGGTGTCAGTTTCCACATTTACGCTGACACCCAGGTCTGCCTCACCATCACTTCTCTCGACCCCTCCACAGTCTCTAAATTGTCAGACTGCTTGTCCAACATCCAGTTCTGGATGAGCAGAAGTTTTCTCCAATTAAATGTTTGGAAGACCAAAGCCATTGTTTTCAGTCCCCATTCCTCAACCACTGACTCCATCCCTTTCCCTAACATTGGTCTGAGGCTGAACCACACTGTTTGCAACCTTGATGTCATATTTGATCCTGGAATGAACTTCCGACCACATATCTGCGGCATAACTAAGACCCCCTATTTCCATCTCGGTAACATCGTCCGTCTCCGCCCTTGCCTCAGCTCTTCCATTGCTGACACCCTCAACCATGTCTTTGTTACCTCTAGACTTGACTATTCCAATGCACTCTTGGCTATGTAAACGTGAGGTCATCCAAAACTCGGCTGCTCGTGTCTAACTCACACCAAGTCCCACTCACCCATCACCCCTGTGCTCGCTCACCTACATTGGCTGCCGGTTAAGCAATGTCTCGATTTCAAATTCTCATCCATGTTTTCAAATCCTTCCATGGCCTCGCTCCTCCCTATCTCTGTAATCTCCTCCAGCCCCACAATCCCCCCAAGCACGCCTCTAATTCTGTCCTCTTGATTATAATCGCTCAACCATTGGTGGCGATTGTTTAGGCCTCAAGCTCTGGAATTCCCGGCCTAAACCTCTCCGCCTCTCTACTTCTCTCTCCTCCTTTAAGATGCTCCTTGAAACCTACCTCTTTGACCAAGCTTTTGGTCACCTGCCCTAATTTCTCCTTATGTGGCTCGGTGTCAAATTTTTTATCTTATAATACTCCTGCGAAGCATCTTGGGATGTTTTACTACGTTAAAGGCGCTATATAAACACAAGTTGTTGTTGTTGAGACTGGCCAACAACATAAATCTCTACAACCATCTTCCACTCATAACAATAAACTTCAATTGTTCATGGTACGGGGGAAAAGAACTTAAATTAAAAACAGTGGATGCAATGTCCAATATACCCAGGTCCATTTAGTTACGGCTCCACTATGCTAATTAAGTGGGATAATATTAAAACAAGTGAATAATTGTGAAAGAATTAATAACCCCACTAACAATCATTGGTGAGAGCAATGTGTTAATTGGTAAATTTGAAACTGGCCAACTCAGTGTTGATCATCAGTCCCACTTCTACACTCCCAATCATTTAGAAACATACACTTAGATAGTAGTCAGATAAGAACATAAGAACTTAAGAATTAGGAACAGGAGTAGGCCATCTAGCCCCTCGAGCCCGCTCTGCCATTCAACAAGATCATGGCTGATCTGGCCGTGGACTCAGCTCCACTTACCCGCCCGCTCCCCGTAACCCTTAATTCCCTTATTGGTTAAAAATCTATCTATCTGTGATTTGAATACATTCAATGAGCTAGCCTCAACTGCTTCCTTGGGCAGAGAATTCCACAGATTCACAACCCTCTGGGAGAAGAAATTCCTTCTCAACTCGGTTTTAAATTGGCTCCCCCATATTTTGAGGCTGTGCCCCTTAGTTCTAGTCTCCCCTACCAGTGGAAACAACCTCTCTGCCTCTATCTTGTCTATCCCTTTTATTATTTTAAATGTTTCTATAAGATCACCCCTCATCCTTCTGAACTCCAACGAGTAAAGACCCAGTCTACTCAATCTATCATCATAAGGTAACCCCCTCATCTCCGGAATCAGCCTAGTGAATCATCTCTGTATCCCCTCCAAAGCTAGTACATCCTTCCTTAAATAAGGTGACTTGCAGCAGGACCTCCCTGCTTTTGTACTCCTTCCCTCTCGCAATGAAGGCCAACATTCCATCGCCTTCCTGATTACCTGCTGCACCTGCAAACTAACTTTTTGGGATTCATGCACAAGGACCCCCAGGTCCCTCTGCACCTCAGCATGTTGTAATTATCTTAATTACACAAAATGTAGTGTAAAATAGTAAAATCTTCCGTTATTGAAAGTCTATGTGGCTGTTTGGCAGAGAGGCTCGAGTCTGTGGGGTCTCCAAGGTGAGAGGTGTTCTCTTTTTAGTATGTTGAGTATATTTCCTCAGATTATTCACCACCATACTAGAGCCACAATAATAGTTATACAGGTGAAGCATCCGAAATCCAGAAACCTCAGGACCGAGGCCGTTCCGGATTCTGGATATTTCCCGATTTCGGAACATCTTTCCGACGTACCGAATCTGGAAATGCCTGGGCCCAGGTTCCAATATTTCCGGATTTTAGGACGTCAAGGTGACTGCTTGCTAACAAATGACGTGTCTACTTGCTGGATATGGGTTCTGCACTTACTGGTTCCTGCAGCTTTTGTTAGGTTGGATCCGGTCGGTTGAGGTCAGGTCAGGTGAGGTCGGCTCCGTTCGGGGTCATGGGGCTTTGCGATCCAATCGCAGTTCCCGATTTGTGCGGTTTCATTTGGGGGCAGGCAGGGACTGGCTGGTTTGGGGAGCTGCAGTGTGCGTGTCCGGTTTTCGAACGGCCGTTTGGGAAGTGCCATTTGCAGAGTTTCGCCGCGGTCTTGCGCCGGCAGTTTTAGGCGGACCGCTGGCGTGCAATGCTGGGGGTGCGGCGGTCACCGTGCTTTACAGTTTTGGCGCACTTGTGTTCTGGTCGAGGGAAGATGCCCGGGGTGGACCTGTGTTGTGGACCCAGGAGCAGCGGTGCCAGTGGGTATGAAGACCTGCAAGAAGAGATGGGTTGGAGTTTTTGTTGTTTTCATTCCTGTGAGGGTTCGATTTTGGGATTTTCCCTGGGCCCGGCTCACGGCGGTAAGCGATTTGGCAGGGTGTCCGGATTCTGGAACATTTTCCGGATTCCGGATGACCTCACCACGTATCGGCCCAGTGTCCGGATTCCAGAACATTACGGATTTTGGACGCTCAACCTGTATAAGGCTTTGCTGAGACCCAATCTGGAGTCACGTGTAAAATTTGTATCTCCCTCAGTTCAAGACGGACATTGCGACCCTCGAGAATGTAGAGAAGACGAGGAAGCTCCCTGGCCTGTGCACTGAGCAACTGACTTCAATGGAAATCTGCAAAGGGATATAGGGCTCGACTTTCGTCTTCATTGTCGGCGATTTTCTCGGCGCTACAGCTGTTTTTCCGCCCAGTCAGAGTTTCCACGTAAGTTTTTGAATGTTATGGCCCACATCTGAAGCCGCCCACCGGGACCAGACCGCCCACGTGCAATGCCAAGAACAACCGCCAGGGCGTAAGACTGGCCTCAACCGCCAATGTCCAGATCACCGAGAGAACCGCCCTGTAAAAGCTGCTAAAACAGGGCGGTAAGGGGGGCACGTGCAGACAAAGGTCAGTTAAAGGTTCTTTATTTTTTAATTTCATAAGAACATAAGAATTAGGAACAGGAGTAGGCCATCTAGCCCCTCGAGCCTGCTCTGCCACTCAACAAGATCATGGCTGATCTGGCCGTGGACTCAGCTCCACTTACCCGCCCTCTCCCCGTAACCCTTAATTCCCTTATTGGTTAAAAATCTATCTATCTGTGACTTGAATACATTCAATGAGCTAGCCTCAACTGCTTCCTTGGGCAGAGAATTCCACAGATTCACAACCCTCTGGGAGAAGAAATTCCTTCTCAACTCAGTTTTAAATTGGCTCCCCTGTATTTTGAGGCTGTGCCCCCTAATTCTAGTCTCCCCGACCAGTGGAAACAACTCTCTGCCTCTATCTTGTCTATCCCTTTCATTATTTTAAATGTTTCTATAAGATCACCCCTCATCCTTCTGATCTCCAACGAGTAAAGACCCAGTCTACTCAATCTATCATCATAAGGTAACCCCCTCATCTCCGGAATCAACCTAGTGAATCGTCTCTGTACTCCCTCCAAAGCTAGTATATCCTTCCTTAAGTAAGGTGACCAAAACTGCACGCAGTACTCCAGGTGCGGCCTCACCAATACCCTGTACAGTTGCAGCAGGACCTCCCTGCTTTTGTACTCCATCCCTCTCGCAATGAAGGCCAACATTCCATTCGCCTTCCTGATTAACTGCTGCACCTGCAAACTAACTTTTTGGGATTCATGCACAAGGACCAATCCCCAGGTCCCTCTGCACCGCAGCATGTTGTAATTTCTCCCCATTCTAATAATATTCCCTTTTACTGTTTTTTTTTCCAAGGTGGATGACCTCACATTTTCCAACATTGTATTCCATCTGCCAAACCTTAGCCCATTCGCTTAGCCTATCTAAATCTCTTTGCAGCCTCTCTGTGTCCTCTACACAACCCGCTTTCCCACTAATCTTTGTGTCATCTGCAAATTTTGTTACACTACACTCTGTCCCCTCTTCCAGGTCATCTATGTATATTGTAAACAGTTGTGGTCCCAGCACCGATCCCTGTGGCACACCACTAACCACCGAGTTCCAACCCGAAAAGGACCCATTTATCCCGACTCTCTGCTTTCTGTTAGCCAGCCAATTCTCGATCCATGCTAATACATTTCCTCTGACTCCGCGTACCTTTATCTTCTGCAGTGTGGCACCTTATCGAATGCCTTTTGGAAATCTAAATACACCACATCCATCGGTACACCTCTATTCACCATGCTCGTTATATCCTCAAAGAATTCTAGTAAATTAGTTAAACATGATTTCCCCTTTATGAATCCATGCTGCGTCTGCTTGATTGCACTATTCCTATCCTAGATGTCCCGCTATTTCTTCCTTAATGATAACTTCAAGCATTTTCCCCACTACAGATGTTAAACTAACCAGCCTATAGTTACCTGCCTTTTGTCTTTCCCTTTTTTTAAACAGAGGCGTTACATTAGCTGCTTTCCAATCCGCTGGTACCTCCCCCACAGTCCAGAGAATTTTGGTAGATTATAACGAATGCATCTGCTATAACTTCCGCCATCTCTTTTAATACCCTGGGATGCATTTCATCAGGACCAGGGGACTTGTCTACCTTGAGTCCCATTAGCCTGTCCAGCACTACCCCTCTAGTGATAGTGATTGTCTCAAGGTCCTCCCTTCCCAAATTCCCGTGACCAGCAATTTTTGGCATGGTTTTTGTGTCTTCCACTGTGAAGACTGAAGCAAAATAATTGTTTAAGGTCTCAGCCATTTCCACATTTCCCATTATTAAATCCCCCTTCTCATCTTCTAAGGGACCAACATTTACTTTAGTCACTCTTTTCCGTTTTATATATCGGTAAAAGCTTTTACTATCTGTTTTTATGTTTTGCGCAAGTTTACTTTCGTAATCTATCTTTCCTTTCTTTATTGCTTTCTTAGTCATTCTTTGCTGTCGTTTAAAATTTTCCCAATCTTCTAGTTTCCCACTAACCTTGGCCACCTTATATGCATTGGTTTTTAATTTGATACTCTCCTTTATTTCCTTGGTTATCCACGGCTGGTTATCCCTTCTCTTACCACCCTTCTTTTTCACTGGAATATATTTCTGTTGAGCACTATGAAAGAGCTCCTTAAAAGTCCTCCACTGTTCCTCAATTGTGCCACCATTTAGTCTGTGTTCCCAGTCTACCTTAGCCAACTCTGCCCTCATCCCACTGTAGTCCCCTTTGTTTAAGCATAGTATGCTCGTTTGAGACACTACTTCCTCACCCTCAATCTATATTACAAATTCAACCATACTGTGATCACTCATTCCGAGAGGATCTTTTACTAGGAGATCATTTATTATTCCTGTCTCATTACAAAGGACCAGATCTAAGATAGCTTGCTCCCTTGTAGGTTCTGTAACATACTGTTCTAAGAAACAATCCCATATGCATTCTATGAATTCCTCCTCAAGGCTATCCCGTGCGATTTGATTTGACCAATCGATATGTAGGTTAAAATCCCCCATGATTACTGCCATTCCTTTTTCATATGCCTCCATTATTTCCTTGATTATTGTCCGCCCCACCGTGAAGTTATTATTTTGGGGCCTATAAACTACGCCCACCAGTGACTTTTTCCCCTTACTATCTCTAATCTCCACCCACAATGATTCAACATTTTGTTCATTAGAGCCAATATCGTCTCTCACAACTGCCCTGACATCATTCTTTATTAACAGAGCTACCCCACCTCCTTTCCCTTCTTGTCTATCTTTCCGAATTGTCAGATACCCCTGTATGTTTAATTCCCAGTCTTGGCCACCCTGCAACCACGTTTCTGTAATGGCCACCAAATCATACCCATTTGTAATGATTTGTGCCGTCAACTCATTTACTTTATTTCGAATGCTGTGTGCGTTTAGGTAAAGTGTTTTAATACTAGTTTTTAAACCATGATTTTTAGTTTTGACCCCTCCTGCAGCCCCCTTGTATTCATACATATTGTCCCTTCCTATCACCTTGTGGTTTACACTTACCCCAGTGCTACTCTGCTCTGTTGCCTCCTGCCTTTTGCATCCTTTCTTGGGGTTCTGTTCATCTGAGCTCTCACCCACTCTAACTAGCTCAGAGCCCTCTCCTGGGTTCCCATCCCTCTGTCAAGCTAGTTTAAAGCCCTCCCAATCGCACTATCAAAACCACCCGCGAGAACATTGGTCCCGTCTCTGTTGAGGTGTAACCTGTCCGACTTGTACAGGTCCCACCTACCCCAGAAGCGGTCCCAATTGTTCAGGAAACTAAAGCCCTCCCTCCTACACCAATGCCCCAGCCACATATTTATCTGACTAGCCTTCCTATTTCTACCCTCACTAGTACGTGGCACTGGCAGTAATCCCGAGATTACCACCCTTGAGGTCCTGGCTTTCAATCTTACTCCTAGCTCCCTAAACTCAGCTTTCAGGACCTCACCCCTCTTTCTACCTATGTCATTGGTACCAATGTGGACCACAACCACTGGCTGTTCCCCTTCCCTCCCCAGAATGCTCTGCAGTCGCTCAGTGACATCATTGACCCTTGCACCAGGGAGGCAACACACCATCCTGATGTCACTTTTGCTGCCGCAGAAGCGCCTATCTGCTCCCCTAACTATTGAATCTCCTATCACTATAGCCCTTCCCGTCTTCTTCCTCCCCCCCTGTGCAGCTGAGCCACCCACGGTGCTGTGGACTTGGCCCTGGCTGCACTCCCCAGAGGCATCACCGCCCTCACCAGTAGTCAGAATAGAGTACTGGTTGGAGAGCGGGATAGCCTCAGGGGACTCCTGCACTACCTGCCTCACCATACTCTTGTGTGTGACGGTCACCCATTCCCTATCCTCCTGTACCCTTTTAATCTGTGGGGTCTGAAACGAGCTATCCACGTACCTCTCATTCTCTCGGATGCTCCTCAGTGCCTCCAGTCCTCGCTCAAGCTCCGAGACTCGGCGCTCGAGTTGGAGGAGCTGGAGACACTTCCTGCACATGTGGTCATCCCCGTTGCGGGAAACATCTAGGAATTCCCACATGGCACAGGTGTTGCATTCCGTTTGAACGAGCTGCCCTGCCATCCCACTAGTTACCCTTAAGTTACCCAGCAAAAACACTGACTCCCACTACACACACTAAACAGCTATTTAGTAATTTATCCTCTTATCTATTAGAACACAAAATCAAAGAGATATACTCTCCAGCCGATCAGCCAACCACTTACCAGCTTGGCTGTGACGTCACTTTTTGATTTCTTGTCCCTCCTCCCCGCACTGCTCGCTCACCGACTGCCACTGGGCCTTTGTCGGCCGCTGACCCCGGACTGCCGCTGACGCTGCTCCTCCCCGCACTCTGACGTCATCTCTCGATTTCTCACCCCTCTATCTTTGTCTGCAGCTGGTTGGGCTGGTCTCTGGGCCTCCGTCTCCTACTCTCGCACTCCTTATCAGCTGCTCTAGTGTCAGCACTGGTAGGAATAACAAGACAAAACAGCACCTGCCACCCCCGCTTGCCCAAACTCACCCACTTACCAAACTCACAAATGCCACTCTATGCTGCTGCACTCCGTGCTCTGCACAAGCTGCCTCTTTTTAAACTGTATCTAGGTCAGATGACTCACTACTGGTCAGTCGTTTACAGAACTGGTTTTAACTAGCTGCTAATTGCCTCCTACTGGAGAGTTACCTTGTTTTTCTCTGCCTGAACCTGAAAGAATCCCAACTATTTAATTTTTCCCCTTTAAATTAAACTGCTACTTACTTAGAAGCTACTGGCAATTGCCACTAACAATTTACTCCAGCCTCCAAATGGTTTAAAGAGAATAACCCTTAAAACTCACCCACTTACCAAACTCACAAATGCCACTCTATGCTGCTGCACTCCGTGTTCTGCACGAGCTGCCTCTTTCAAAATGGTGATTAGGTTTAAAACTGTTGGGAATGCTTTGTACGTATTTTTTTTTTATAGGTCTTTCATCAGCGGAAACATCTGTGGACCGCAGCTGGTCAGTAGATGCGCCCTCCGCTTGTCAGCCGCTGTCTCTTCCAGCCAGTCCTTTGTGACAAAGCTCTGCTGGAGTCTTTCCATGAAGTCGTCCCAGTCCTCACCCATACAGTAACGTTCCTCTGTGCCACCGGTGGCCATCCTCGTGGTTCGGTGATTCCCATTTCTCGTCGCCAAATGTGGTGTCCCTGCACCTTACTACAAACTCACACGAGGCATAGATATATCAGACACAATCACTCTGTGACCTTCACCTTTATTGCCAGGACCAAGGAGTGAGGACCCTGGGTGGGACCTCCCCTTTTATACCTGGAAACCCAGGTGAGGAGTGTCTCCCGCAAGTTCACCCCCTGTGGTCAGGGTGTGCATTTCTAGGGTACAGTGTACATGAGTTACAGTTACATGACTATGTCATTGCAAGATAGTTAAATACATGACAGGAGACTTGTAGGTTACCTGTACAGGTGTGCCAGGCCCAGTATAAAAGACAGGCCACCAGGTGTGATCCTCACTCTGGAGTTACATTAAATGGACTAAGGTCACTACAGTTCAAGTACAACACATTGGCTCATGGAGTCATTATTAGAGTATCTGAAGACATAACAATTACCAGTAGCATTTGATGGCAAAGGATTTGTGGTGGTGACTTGAGAGTTACCTGCCACTGATGGAGTGGATTTCTCAATTTCTGTTGCATCAAAATCACAGTTCTTCCCATCCCAGTGTACACATTTTGGTCTAGTGTAACAAGAGACGTGTTCAGTTGCTATTGCTCATATCATAACCTAATTTCCATTGCAGGTCGCATAGGGACGGAATAGCAAGTCACATAGGCCTTTGGCAATGTTTAAATCTTGTTCAAGGGGAAGTTGCATTGCAGCAACCACCACCTATGCTCTTTCATCTCTCATAATCAAAATTTCCCCAACCCCTGTGTACCTCCTAGAAACTCACTATCCTCATCCAAAATGTGTGGGATTAGGCTTGAAGTAACGGGTACTCCAGTGTGCTGTAATGCAGATTGCAGCCCCAAGGGACTAAATTGACATCATCGTCTTGCTTTCCTGTCAGACAAAAAGCAAACATGAGCAGGTATTTAAGAATTTCTTTGCAATAGCAGTACATGCTAGGGTGGATTTTTTGATCAGATGTGCTCAATAAACGGGCATTTACACAAGAAGTTAGGATTTGGAATACATTGCCTGATAGGGTGATGGATACAAATTCAACAGTTGCCTTCAAAAAAGAATTGAATAAATATTTAAAAGCGAAAAAATTGCAGAGATATGGGGAAATAGCAGACGAGTGGGACCAACTGGACTGCTCTTCGAAAGAGCCAGTGCAGACTCGATGGGCTAAATGTCCTCCTTCAGTGTTGCACTATTCTATGACAACGTTTGCATAACTGATTAGAAATCTGTTACTTTGGAATTCTATCCACATAACTCCATCTCATGTCCTGTTTGGGTTTTGTACTGTGCCTGCCAGTTTGCAGTTAATTATGTTAAATTTAGGCTTTATCCCAATTTCCCTGAACAGGTATAATACTCAGTCATCTGCCAGCTCACATTTAATAGACATCTGGGCCTACTGAGTGTGGTGTTTATAGAAGTGCATTTAAAGGTCTCTATAATAAGGGGCTCAATTTTCCCCAATGCCGTTTTTTGGTGTATTGCCAAGTTACGCCTTTTATTTGGCCCCAACTACTCAAAAAAATAAGTAGCAAGTTTCTCCGTTTTATTTTTTGAAATTGACACTGCGCAGCCTGTCCTGTAGCTTCGGGGGGGGGGGGGGGCCTAATGTTCCTGCTCCTGCGCATGCACGGAAAAAAAGGGCCGTTTTTGATGTGATTGCTATGGGCGCATGTGCCCAGTACAGCTCCCGGTCTGCATTCGGCCATTTTTAAAGAGCCAGTTGTGTGTGGGAACTTTAATTCTCATTGGAAAAATCAGAGCTGCAATACAAGAAAGAATTTCTTACAGGATGAAGTGGAGGCACTAGTTACTGTGATTGAGGGTAGATGCAGGAGCTGGACACCAGCAGAGGTCACATAAAAGTCCCACCCAAAGAAATGAAGAAACGCTGGAACCAACTTGCAGAAGATTATTTTGCAATGGTGACCACCCCGAGGTCTGGAGGCCAGTGCAAAAAGAAGTGGCAGGACCTTGGTCAAGTAGTTAGTGTAAGTAATATTTTCACTTATTCAATGGAATTGCACTTGTAAATGTGACCATCTGTATATGTCCCACCCAGCAGAAAGACACCCTCTCTAAAAAGTTATATTTTCATCTTTGCAGAGGAAGGTGGCACATAATTAAAGGGAAAGAACTCGAACAGGAGGAGGCCCGGCAAATCTGCAGCCACTGACACCCTTGGAAGAGAGGTTCGCTGCTTTGATGGGTCGTGCCTGGAGAAAAGCAACCACCATTGCACAAGCTGGGCCCACACTCGAGGGAGAGGGTAAGTCCTGCAAATTCCACAGTCTGGCTTTGCTTAATGTTAAGTACTGCGTGGGCTAGCCATGCTTCGGTTCATGGGGATGTTTCCATCAGCTACGCTTCAGTTGATGCAGTGCGCTATCATTCATCGTGGTCCTTCAAATCAGCCTGCTGCCTGTGCTGTGAGCCTACTCATGTCACCCACACTGCCCCCTCCTCTGCTGCTAACTATTTGTCTGTTCTGTTATATTTTGCAGAACTTGGGGCCGACCCTGACGATGCAGAAGAAGATTCAGATGCGGATGAGCCTGAAGAGGAGAACATCTCCCAATCTCAGCCTCCAGACCAAGAGCATGGAGGGGAGGGGGAGGTGATGGATGAAGCCCTCACTGTTGTACTCACTTTGGAGGAAGTGCAGGTTCCACCCATTGAGGTGCCAGCCCCTTTCCTGAGTGGTACGAGTTTTGCTGGGGCATTCCATGGTTTCCCACAGTCCGGGGCTGGGGATTCCAGTGGGATGCAGCGAGGGACACCCAGGCCCCCACTGTCCGAGGCTGCGGGTCCCAGTGGGATGCAGCGAGGGACACCCAGGGTGAGGAGGGGAAGGAGAGCTCTCCTGGACACCATCAGTGGGGTGGGTGATGAGGTATCGGGACTGTCAGGAGAAGTAACAATACTCTCTCGAGAAATGGGAACACTGTCCGGGAACATGAGGGAGGGAATGTCGGCGCACGTGAGGGAGGGAATGTCGCAGGTAGTTGACACACACTGTTGCTCAACATGTGGGAGGGCATGTCACAGGTAGCTGAGACACTGGCGGTGAACATGAGGGAGGGAATGTTGCAGGTAGTTGACACACTGTCAGGACACATGAGGGAGGGAATGTCGGAGTTAGCTGCTGCAATAAGGGAACACGCCCAGACCTTACGCTCATTGACAGAATCAACTGCCACTCCCACTCCAATCCCCAGATCAGCCTCTGAAAAAGGCCCAAGCCAGGCCTTCCACATTACCGCCTGCCCCTCCCTGCCCCCCCCCCCCACCCCAAGAAGTGCGCATTACCCGAGATGTTCGAAAGAATAAACTTGGTACCAACCCGAGAAATGTTGCGCCACCTCCTGCAGCGGGCGGTTTTAGAATGTGTAGGAGAGAGCGGTGTGGCCTTTCTTTGCTGTTGGTATTATTGTTGTTACTGTTGTAACTGTTCTCAAATTAAACATTTTTTTGTAAGTTATGTAAATTTACAAGTTTAAAAGTTTGTAAGTGATCTTAACTGAACTTTAAAGTTTGATTCAAGAATATTTTTATTAAAGTTAAGTACAAGCAAATGTTAAACAGTTGAATAAAATTTATTTTAAATTATAACTGAATTATTTCCATAATATTTTCCATTATTAACACAACTGAAGTAAAGAAGAATCATTTCCATTATTTGATCCATTAACGACACAACATTACGGAACGGGTTCAAACAGTAAACATGGTCCATGTGGAATAGTTGCCACTGGGCCTTCAGGCAGCAAAGCGTTCACGGATGAGCTGCTGGCACAAGGCTCAAGCAATCGTTAAAGGGGCACGACGGCCCGCCCTCCTCCGCTGTCGTGCTCCGGGTTCAGGTAGTTGCATGGCTTCCTCGTCCTCCTCCTCCTCCTTGTCATCTCCATCTTCCTCATCATTATCATCAGCCACTCTCACCTCAGGTGGGTCTTCTACTACCAGCTACTGCTATGATGGCTAAGTTATGCAACATGCAGCACACAACATGAACTGATTGACAATCTCAGGGGAGTATTACAAGTAGCCTCCGGAATAGTTCAGGCATCGGAAACGCTGTTTCAAGATACCAATGGTCCTCTCTATTATGCTGTGCGTCGCAATGTGCGACATGTTGTATTCCTGGTCAGCTTCCGTCTGGGTTAAGCGTAGGGGTGTCATGAGCCAGGTGGTGAGGCCATACTCTTTGTCTTCCAGTCGGCAGTTCTGCCCTTCTGGCTGCTGCTGAAACATCACAGATGTAGCGCTCACGCGTAGGATGAACGCATCATGTGTGCTCCCAGGGTATCTTGCATCAACTGCCATGATGCGATGCATGTCGTCACACACGAGCTGCACATTAATGGAGTGGAAGCATTTTCTGTTCCTGTACATCTCTGAATCCTCCAAAGGTGCTCGCAAGGCGATGTGGGTACAATCAATGCAGCCCTGTACCTTTGGGAAGCCAGCAATCCTGGAAAAGCCTACAGCCCTTTCACGCATTGCCTGGGCAGTCAAGGGGAACTTTATATAGTCATTCCTCCAGGCATGTAGTGCAGCAGTCACCTGCCAATTGCAGATATGTGTTGCATGTTGAGAAATGGAGCACACATCCCCAGTTGTGGCCTGGAATGATCCAGATGCATAGAATGAAAGTGCACCTGTGACCTTCACTTCAACTGACAAAGCAATCCTCCTGACACCTCTAGGTTGCAGGTCTGCTTTTACTAACTCACGGATCTCAGTTACAAGTTCTTTGCGGAAACGCAGCCTTCTCACACAGTCTGCATCACTCAGGTGCAGGTAAGAACGCCTGTCTCGATATACCCGACGTGGGTAAGGCCTCCTGCCCATCATCCTATGTGCTCTGAGCTTCCTCAAGCGATGGTATCGAATCAATTGTCTCCACTGCAGCACCATCATGCAGAAGGCTTGCACAAGGTATGGCATTGGCTGTATTGCCCCCATGCTTAAATTTTACCTTTGCAAGAAGTTCAAAACGGCAGGCAGGACAAGTTTCTTTGTTGTTTCTTGCCCCAAGGTCGAAGCCCTAGTATGGACCACATCCAGGTCTGAGCATGCGCAATAGGCTTTCTTAGATCGGGAACCCCCCCACCCGGGCTTCATTTGATGCGTGGTGTAAGGGTTCTCATCCCATCAGTTCGGCTTCCACTACCCCCCTCCCCCCTGCAAATCGGGGCTTCTTTTCAAGCTAAGCTCCTGCGTGCGGGCGTGGGACCGATTCTGCCGACCGAACCTGGAGCCCGGCTTGGAGATGTTTTTTAAATAAAAATTCCAAACTTAAAGAATTGCATGAAACTTCAACTTTCTGCAGTTTCAGTTGGAAACATTTAAGCTTGATGCATATGTGTTCTTGACTCCCTCCAAAACTTTGCCGAAAAACAATGGCGTCTTTCTGCGCCGATTTTTTTGATGCGTGCTGGTTTTTCTTAAGTGCCCAGAAGGTTTTTGGGAGTGGTCACATATGTCGTCCTAGGAGAAATGTAAGTTGGCCAAACTTGCATAAATGTGAAAAACAGCAGACATCAGGATTCGCCCCCTATGACGCAAATAAAAACTAAAACCTTTAAAAATCGTAACTAACTGAGTTACGCTGATGCTCAATCTTTGGGGAAATTTGGATTTTTAAATTTAGGCCAAAAAAAAACAATGCGTGCCAAAAAAAACGGCGCAAATCACTGGGGAAAATTGAGCCTATGATCTGTAGTACCATTGTGAACCTAATTCAAGCATAAATCTTGAAACATAGAGAAACATAGAAAATAGGTGCAGGAGTAGGCCATTCGGCCCTTCTAGCCTGCACCGCCATTCAATGAGTTCATGGCTGAACATGCAACTTCAGTACCCCATTTCTGCTTTCTCACCATACCCCTTGATCCCCCTAGTAGTAAGGACTACATCTAACTCCTTTTTGAATATATTTAGTGAATTGGCCTCAACAACTTTCTGTGGTAGAGAATTCCACAGGTTCACCACTCTCTGGGTGAAGAAGTTTCTCCTCAATTCGGTCCTAAATGGCTTACCCCTTATCCTTAGTCTGTGACCCCTGGTTCCCAACATTGGGAACATTCTTCCTGCATCTAACCTGTCTCAACCCGTCAGAATTTTAAACGTTTCTATGAGATCCCCTCTCATTCTTCTGAACTCCAGTGAATACAAGCCCAGTTGGTCCAGTCTTTCTTGATATGTCAGTCCCACCATCCCAGGAATCAGTCTGGTGAATCTTCGCTGCACTCCCTCAATAGCAAGAATGTCCTTCCTCAAGTTAGGAGAACAAAACTGTACACAATACTCCAGGTATGGCCTCACCACGGCCCTGTACAACTGTAGTAACACCTCCCTGCCCCTGTACTCAAATCCCCTCGCTATGAAGGCCAACATGCCATTTGCTTTCTTAACCGCCTGCTGTACCTGCATGCCAACCTTCAATGACTGATGTACCATGACACCCAGGTCTCGTTGCACCTCCCCTTTTCCTAATCTGTCACCATTCAGATAATAGTCTGTCTCTCTGTTTTTACCACCAAAGTGGATAACCTCACATTTATCCACATTATACTTCATCTGCCATGCATTTGCCCACTCACCTAACCTATCCAAGTCACTCTGCAGCCTCATAGCATCCTCCTCGCAGCTCACACTGCCACCCAATTTAGTGTCATCCGCAAATTTGGAGATACTATATTTAATCCCCTCGTCTAAATCATTAATGTACAATGTAAACAGCTGGGGCCCCAGCACAGAACCTTGCGGTACCCCACTAGTCACTACCTGCCATTCTGAAAAGTACCCATTTACTCCTACTCTTTGCTTCCTGTCTGCCAACCAGTTCTCAATGTTGGGGTCAATGCATCACTCAAGCCATCTGCTGTACCATACCATCATCAAGGTGTTTCATGTTTCCTGATTTTGCAACAGTTAGTTTCTGTTCATTCCTGTTGAATTCTGTTCTTCTGCAAAGAAAAATGGCATGGCAGAAGATAGAAACTTGCAGAATAATGTGATGGCTATGTGCATATATGTATAACATGTCACCACTTTGACTTGGCACATGTTTTTATTGTCTTTATTTCTGCTGTTCACTGTTTCACTGCTATTATTACCTGTCATTCTGCACTTCTATCATATTGTGCAGGTGTCCAATCTGAGGGCCAAATCCAGTCCATGGAGCTGCCACCTTTTGATCCCTTTGAACAGAAAGGGCTGATTAGGTGGGTAGAAGTGGAGGAGAAAGCAAGGAGCACAAGTGAAGGAATTGTAAATGCCATGGTTATATTACAAGGATCCAGCTCATTGCTACCAAAGGTTGGGCATTCCACTGTTAACTGATAAAATATGGTTTGTTACGTCTTTAATACTCTTATGAATGGCTCCATGAGGTCTGGTATTGTACTTGAGCTGTTGTGACCTTAGTCCCATTTATTCTAACTCCAGAGTGAGGCACAAGCATGGTGGGCAGCCTTTTATACTGGGCCCTGCACACCTATGCAGGTAACCCTCAGGTCTCCCACCGCAGTGCCCTCTGGTGACACACCTTATGTGACTATACAGTTAGTATACATGCTCTACATACATGACATGGTTAACTGTTTAGAATTGAATCATAGAATGGTTACAGCACTGAAGGAGGCCATTCGGCCCGTCTAGCCGTGTCAGCTCTCTCTGGAAGAGCACTTTGGCTAGTTCCACTCCCGTAACCCTGCAATTTTTATTCCTTTAGCTACTTATCCAATTTCCTTTTGCAAGCCACAATTGATTCTGCCTCCACCACCCTCTCAGGCCAAATCCTAACCACTCGATGCGTAAACAAGTTTTCCTCTTGCTTCCTTTGGTTCTTCTGCCAATCACCTTAAATCTGTGCCCTCTGGTTCTCGACCCTTCCGCCAATAGCAGCAGTTTCTCTCTATCTACTCTGTCCAGACCCCTCATAATTTTGAACAACTTTTATCAAATCTGCTCTCAACCTTCTCTGCTCTAAGGAAGACAACCCCAGCTTCTCCAGTCTATCCACGTAACTGAAGTCCCTCATCCCTGGAACCATTCTTGTAAATCTTTTCTGCACCCTCGCTAAGGCCTTCACATCCTTCCTAAAGTGCGGTGCCCAGAATTGCACACAATACTCCAGTTGAGGCCAAACCAGTGTTTTATAAAGTTTTGTTATAACTTCCTTGCTTTTTTACTTTATGCCTGAAGTGGGGCTTGGGAGCCCACTGTAATTAAAGGCTTGGAAATGAACTAATGAACTTATAGTTTTACTAACACGCTGATCTTGCAGTGACTTCCGCTGGGGGCAGGGGGGGACGGGGGGGGCTGCTTAGCTCCCTTGGCCTAAGACTGACACGCTGACTTTGCAATTACTTCACCGTGGGGCCACAAAGGGAAGGGAAGCAGAACAAAGGACTAGACATCAGACATGACTCCTTAACAGGATACCATCTGGCTGGAGCAAGGGTTAAGGCAACGATAACAAGTGCGCTTATTCGGCTGTGAAGGCGGTACCTTAATGTTACGCAAGCTAGGCAGAAAACAGAGGCGAGTGACGTGGACCAATCGGTCACTGCGCACGCAGGCTTTAAACTAATCAAATTGTGTTAAAGGAGATCGCACGAGGGGAATCATATATTTTAAATGTATAAAAGGCCGTTGAAAATTACTATCAGTGGAACAGAGTCTTGGCTACCCCCAGAGCAAGACCTTTTCCCCACCGGTGCGAATAAAGACTACTTGAACTTTTGAACGCAGACCTGATGTTGAATGCTTATTTCAAATACTCCAATTCAATGCCTCTATTTATAAAGCCTAGGATCCCTTGTGCTTTTTTAACCCTGCCACCTTCAACGATTTGTGCCCATATACCCCAGGTCTCTCTGTCCATGCACCCTCTTTAGAATTATACCCTTCAGTTTATATTGCCTCCCCTCGTTCTTCCTACCAAAATGTATCACTTCGCACACTTCTGTATTGAATTTCATCGCCACATGTCTGCCCATTCCACCAGCCTGTTTATGTCCTCTTGAAGTCTATCACTACCCTCCCCACTGCTCACTATACTTCCAAGTTTTGTGTCATCTGCAAATTTTGAAATTGTGCCCTGTACACTCAAGTTCAAATAATATATATCAAGAAAAGCAGTGGTCCTAGTACTGACCTAGGGGGAACAGCAGTGTATACCTTCCTCCAGTCCGTTAAACAATCACCACTACTCTGTTTCCTGTCACTTGGCCAATTTCGTATCCATTCTGCCACTGTCCCTTTCATTCCATGGGCTTCAACTTTGCTGGCAAGCCTATTATGTGCCACTTTATCAAACACCTTTTGGAAATCCATGTACACCACATCAACCTCATTGCCCTCATCAACCCTTTCTGTTACCTCATCAAAAAAACTCAAATTAAGTTAGTTAAACACAATTTGCCTTTAACAAACCCATACTGGCTTTCCTTATTTAATCCACACTTGTCAAAGTGACTGTTAATTTTGTAGCTGATTATCATTTCTAAAAGCTTCCCCCCTACTGCCGAGGTTCAACCGACTGGCCTGTAGTTGCTGGGTTTAACCTTACACCTTTTTTTTACAAGGGTGTAATATTTTCAGTTCTCCAGTCCTCTGGCACCCCAGTATCTAAGGAGGATCGGAAAATTATGACTAGTACGTCCGCAATTTCCACCTTTACTTCCCTCAGCATCTTCGGAGGTTTATCTACCTTAAAGAGCAGCCAGCCTTTCTAGTACCTCCTCTGTTAAGTTTGAGCCCATCCAGTATCTCTCATACCTCCTCTTTCACTATGATTTTAGCTGCATCATCTTCCTTGGTAAAGACAGAGGCAAAGTGCTCATTTACTTCCTCAGCCATGCCCTCTGCCTCCATGTGTAGGTCTCCATTTTGGTCCTTAATCAGCCTTACCCCTCTTCTTACTATTTGCTATTTATATACCTATAGAAGACTTTTGGATTCCTTTTTATGTTAGTTGCCAATCTATTATCATTGCCTCTCTTATTTCCTTTTTCACTTCCCCTCTGAACTGTCTCTATTCAGCCTGCTTCTCACTTGTATTCTCAATCTGACATCTGTCATATGCCCCCTTTTTCTGCTTCATCTTACTCGCTATCTCTTTCATCATCGAGGGAGATCTGGCTTGGTTACCCTACCTTTCCCCCTCGGGGGATTGTATCTCGACTACCCAAACCATCTCCTCTTTAAAGGCAGCCCATTGTTTGATTACAATTTACAGGTCCCACTTCTCCCAGAACCGGTCCCAATGTCCCAGACATCTAAACCATCCTGCACCATCTCTCCAGCATTACATTTTTCTGTACTCACCTAGCTAGTGGCACTGGGAGTAATCTGGAAAATACTACATTTGAAGTCCTACTTTTTAATGTCTTTCCTAGCTCCCTAAAATCTGCTTGCAGGACCTCATTCCCTCTACCTATGTTGTTGATACCGATATGGACCATGACCTTTGGCTGTTCACCCTACTCCCCCACTCCCATCCATACAGCTGAGCCACCCGTGGTGTCATGGACTTGGCTCTGGCTGTACTCCCCAGAGGAACCATCACCCTCACCAGTATTCAGTACTAATAGTTAACCTCGGCCTCTTACACTGTTCCAGCGAAGCTCAACGCAAGCTCGAGGAACAACACCTTATCTTTGTATTAGTGACCTTTACAGCCTTCTGGCCTCAACCTCGAGTTCAACAATTTCAGACCATAACCTCTGCCTCTATTTTTCCGATAGCAGCTGTTGATGATTCTACTGTATCCATTTACATTTACTCTTCCAGACCCATCTTTTGTTTCTTTACTTGTTCCATTACCATCTCATTTTGCTTTGTACAACCATACCTTTTGTCATTTAATCACTCCTGCATTCCACTCTATGGCAGGCCTACATTGCAGCAGTAATTACATGCCAACGGTGCTTCATTGGCTGTGTAACACTTTGGGGCATCCCGAAGGCATGAAAGACATTAATTAAATGCAAAGGTATTAAATCTTCACTTTCCTCATATTTTCCCAATGTACAGCAGGTGTGAGACACTGCATTGACCCTGGTAGTAACTGACTCCCTGAAGACACAGCTGCTGATAGTGAGCAGAAATGGAGTTGGGTGATGCACAGAGACCCAAGTCAGCACAACAGAGTGTTGGGGGTCCACAATACAGAGCCAGGCTGGGAAAATGAACCAGAAAGGGAAAGATAATAGGAGGTCAGGAAGAGGCACTGATATAAAAAAGAAAACTTGAGGCAAAGTCTAACTTTGAAACACAGGCATGCCATGCCATCAGTTTTTGCCACTGCAGGTCCCAGAAACTGTTGTTGAAATGTTCAGCCTGGAAAGTGGAGGGGTGAGAGAAGCTAAAATTCATGTCACTGCTCGTGACACTAAATGCTTTTCTTATGATTTCCTGAACATCTTAGCTTCTCTATCTTAACCGTTCAATCTTATCTAGAACTTTGCTTCAAATTATTTTAATTCTGCAATCAATAACTTGGACAGCAGACATCTGTCAAAGTCCATTTGAGCAGTCGGATACTATACATTATTAATGTAGCAGAAGAACAAGCATTCAGGGATGTGCTCATGTGTAATCGGTACACCTGGAAACAAGTAACTGGACTGTACAAACATCTCTCTAGCTTGGTAATCTTAGAATTACAAACCTAAATTAGGAAGCTATATTTAAGCATCTTTGTTAGAGATTTACAGTCTCTGACATTCCCAGGTCATACGCTCGAGAGTCCCAAGATGCTATGCTTTAAATTATTCAGATAACTCCAATGTTTGCAAAAACTAATGTTAACTAACATGCTAAATATTGGCTTGTTCAATTCTTGAAGATTATATAATATTCATAATGGCATTTCCAAATTAAAATCATAGAATCATAGAAATTTACAGCACTGGAAAAAGGCCATTTCGGCCCATCGTGTCCTTGCTGGCCGACAAGAGGCTATCCAGCCTAATCCCACTTTCCAGCTCTAGGTCCGTAACCCTGCAGGCTACGGCACTTCAAGTGCACATCCAAGTACTTTTTAAATGTGGTGAGGGTTTCTGCCTCTACCACCCTTCAGGCCGTGAGTTCCAGACCCCCACAACCCTCTGGGTAATGACATTTTTCCTCAAATCCTCTCTAAACCTTCTACCAATTGCTTTAAATTTATGCCCCCTGGTTGTTTATCCCTCTGCTCAGGGAAATAGACCCTTTCTATCCACTATATCGAGGCCCCTCATAATTTTATACACCTCAATGAGGTCTCCCCTCAGCCTCTTTTGTTTCAAGGAAAACAACCCCCCCCCCCCCCCCCCGCTCTTGTATTCTATGCCTCGACTAACAAAGGCAAGTATTCCATATGCCTTCTTAACCACCTTATCTACCTGGCCTGCTATCTTCCGATATCTGTGGACATGCATTCCAAGGTCCCTTTGTTCCTCTACACTTCTCAGTGTCGTACCATTTAATGTGTATTCCCTTTCCTTGTTAGCCCTCCCCAAATGCATTACCTCACACTTCTCTGGATTAAATTCCATTTGCCACTGTTCTGCCCACCTGACCAATTCATTGATATCTTCCTGCAGTCTGCAGCTTTCTTCTTCATTATCAACCACACAGCTGATTTTAGTATCATCTGCAAACCTTTTAATCATACTCCCTATATTCAAGTCTAGATCATTGATGTATACCACAAAAAGCAAGGGACCCAGCACGAGCCCTGCGGAACCCCACTGAAAACAGCTTTCCAGTCACAAAAACACCCATTACCCATTACCCTTTGCTTCCTGCCTCTGAGCCAATTTTGGATCCAATTTGCCACTTTGCCCTTTTCCATAACTACCTTAAATCTAACTAAATTATGGTCACTAGCACCTAAATGCTCTCCCACTCATACCCCTTCCATCTGCCCAGCTTCATTCCCTAAAACTAAATCCAGAACTGCCCCTCCCGTGTTGCGCTTGCTATATACTGGTTAAAAAGGTTCTCTTGAATGCATTTTAGGAATTCCACACCCTCTATATACCTTTCACACTAATTGTGTCCCATTTAATATTAGGATAGTTGAAATCCCCTACTATTACTGCCCTATATTTTTGGCACTTCTCAGAAATTTGTCTACATATTTGCACTACTATCTCCCTCTCACTGTTTGGGGGTCTATAGTACATTCCCAACAGTGTGATTGCCACTTTTTTGTTTTTCAGTTTGACCCATAAGGCCTCATTTGATGATCCCTCTAACATATCATCCCTCCTCACAGCTGTAATAGTTTCTTTAATCAATACTGTGACCCCCCCCTCCCCTTTTACCCCCCTCTCTATCCCGTCTGAAGATCCTGTAACCAGGAATGTTGAGCTGCCATACCTGCCCCTCTTTTAGCCGTGTCTCTCTAATAGCGACAATATCATACTCCCAAGTGTCTACCTGTGCTCAGCTCATCTGCCTTATTCGCTATACTCCTTGCATTGAAGTATACACCATTTAATACAGCCAAACCTCCTTGTTGACTTCTTGACAGAGAAAGGAGAGGGAAGAATGTGGCCCATCAGCTTTCTGTGTAGTTGGAGGATATGTACAATGGTGCCACTAAGAAACTAGCACTGCAGGAGAATGTAATATGGGAGAAATGTGAAGGTTGTGGTGAAAAGAAAGGGTCTTTCTAGCCCTTGTTTCCTCTGTCCTTCAAATTCACTTTCTACATTTTCATTTTCCAATTCCAGTTTTACTCCCCTCCCTACTGAATCTATTCTCAGATTCCCATCTCCCTGCCAAGCTAGTTTAAACCCTCCCCAAGAGCACTAGCAAACCCCCCCCCCCCCCACCCCGCCCAGCCCTCACCAGGATATTGGTCCCGGCTCTGTTGAGGTGCAACCCGTCTGGCTTGTACACCTCCCCCCAGAAGCGGTCCCAATGCCTCAGGAATCTAAAGCCCTCACTCCTGCACCATCACTCCAGCCACATATTCATCTGCTCTATCCTCCTATTTCTGTACTCACTAGCTCGTGGCACTGGGAGTAATCCAGAGATTCCTATCTTTGAGGTCCTTCACTTTAATCTCTCCCTTAGCTCCCCAAACTCTGCCTGCAGGACCTCATCTCTCTTCCTACCCTATGTCATTGGTACCGATGTGGACCACGACCTCTGGCTGTTCACCCTCTCCCCCCAGAATGCCCTGCAGCTGCTCAGTGACATCCTTGACCCTGGCACCAGGGAGGCAACATACCATCCTGGAGTCACGTCTGCAGCCGCAGAAATGCCTGTCTGCTCCCGACTATTGAATCCCCTACCACTATAGCTCTTCCATTCTTCTTCCTCCCCCCCTGTGCAGCTGAGCCACCCGTGATGCCATGGACTTGGCTCTGGCTGCACTCCCCAGAGGCACCATCGCCCCCACCGGTACTCAGAACAGAGCAGCGGTTGGAGAGTGAGATGGACACGGGGACTTACCTGCCTAGTCCTCCTCTTCTGATCAGGGGTCACCCACTTCCTCTCTACCTGCATTCTCTTAAGCTGCGGAGTGACCACCTCTAGAAACATGCTATCCACGTAGTTCTCAGTCTAACGGATGCACCATGATGATTCTAGTCAACGCTCCATAATGCGGAGTTCGAGTTAGTGCAGCTGGAGACACCTCCTGCACACGTGGTCGTCCAGGCTGCGCAATCGGCTGAAAGGTAGTAATCTCGGGATTGCTACCAGTGCCATGTGCTAGTCAGAGTAGGAATCGCAGGATAGCTCAGATGAATACGTGGCTTGAGGAGTGGTGCAGCAGGGAGGGATTCAAATTCCTGGGACATTGGAACCAGTTCTGGGGGAGGTGGGACCAGTACAAACCGGACGGTCTGCACCTGGGCAGGATCGGAACCAATGTCCTCGGGGGAGTGTTTGCTAGTGCTGTTGGGGAGGGGTTAAACTAATATGGCAGGGGGATGGGAACCTATGCAGGGAGACAGAGGGAAATAGAATGGAGGCAGAAGCAAAAGATAGAAAGAAGAAAAGTAAAAATGGAGGGCAGAGAAACCCAAGGCAAAAAGCAAAAAGGGCCATATTACAGCAAAATTCTAAAGAGACAAATTGTGTTAAAAAGACAAGCCTGGAGGCTCTGTGCCTCAATGCAAGAAGTATTCATAATAAGGTGGACGATTTAACTGTGCAAATAGCTGTAAACGGATATGATGTAATTGGCATCACGGAGACATGGTTCCAGGGTGACCAAGGCTGGGAACTCAACATCCAGGGGTATTCAACATTTAGCAAGGATAAACAGAAAGGAAAAGGAGATGGGGTGGCGTTGCTGGTTAAAGAAGAAATTAATGCAATAGTAAGGAGGGACATTAGCCTGGATGATGTGGAATCGGTATGGGTGGAGCTACGGAATACCAAAGAGCAGAAAACGCTAGTGGGAGTTGTGTACAGACCACCAAATTGTAGTAGTGAGGTTGGGGACAGCATCAAACAAGAAATTATGGAAGTGTGCGATAAAGGTACAGCAGTTATCATGGGCGACTTTAATCTACATATTGATTGGGCTAACCAAACTGGTAGCAATGCGGTGGAGGAGGATTTTCTGGACTGTATTAGGGATAGTTTTCTAGACCAATACGTCGAGGAACCAACTAGAGGTCTGGCCATCCTAGACTGGGTGATGTGTAATGTGAAAAGACTAATTAGCAATCTTGTTGTGCGAGGCCCCTTGGGGAAGAGTGACCATAATATGGTAGAATTCTTTATTAAGGTGGAGAGTGACACAGTTAATTCAGAGACGAGGGTCCTGAACTTAAGGAATGGTAACTTCGATGGTATGAGACGTGAATTGGCTAGAATAGACTGGCGAATGATACTTAAAGGGTTGACAGTGGATAGGCAATGGCAAACATTTAAAGGTCACATGGATGAACTTCAACAATTGTACATCCCTGTCTGGAGTAAAAATAAAACGGGGAAGGTGGCTCAGCCGTGGATAACAAGGGAAATTAAGGATAGTGTTAAATCCAAGGAAGAGGCATATAAATTGTTCAGAAAAAACAGCAAACCTGAAGACTTGGAGAATTTTATAATTCAGCAGAGGAGGACAAAGGGTTTAATTAGGAGGGGGAAAATAGAGTATGAGAGGAAGCTTGCTGGGAACATAAAAACTGACTGCAAAAGCTTCTATAAATATGTGAAGAGAAAAAGATTAGTGAAGACAAATGTAGGTCCCTTGCAGTCAGATTCAGGTGAATTTATAATGGGGAACAAAGAAATGGCAGACCAGTTGAACAAATACTTTGGTTCTGTCTTCACGAAGGAAGACAGAAATAACCTTCCAGAAATACTAGGGGACCGAGGGTCTAGTGAGAAGGAGGAACTGAAGGAGATCCTTATTAGGCGGAAAATTGTGTTAGGGAAATTGATGGGATTGAAGGCTGATAAATCCCCGGGGCCTGATAGTCTGCATCCCAGAGTACTTAAGAAAGTGGCCCTAGAAATAGTGGATGCATTGGTGATCATTTTCCAACAGTCTATCGACTCTGGATCAGTTCCTATGGACTGGAGGGTAGCTAATGTAACACCACTTTTTAAAAAAGGAGGGAGGGAGAAAACGGGTAATTATAGACCAGTTAGCCTGACATCAGTAGTGAGGAAAATGTTGGAATCAATTATTAAAGATGAAGTAGCAGTGCATTTGGAAAGCAGTGACAGGATCGGACTAAGTCAGCATGGATTTATGAAAGGGAAATCATGCTTGACAAATCTTCTAGAATTTTTTGAGGATGTAACTGGTAGAATGGACAAGGGAGAACCAGTGGATGTGGTGTATTTGGACTTTAAAAAGGTTTTTGACAAGGTCCCACACAAGAGATTGGTGTGCAAAGTTAAAGCACATGGTATTGGGGGTAATGTACTGATGTGGATAGGGAATTGGTTGGCAGACAAGAAGCAGAGAGTCGGGATAAACGGGTCCTTTTCAGAATGGCAGGCAGTGACTAGTGGGGTGCTGCAGGGCTCAGTGCTGGGACCCCAGCTATTTACGATATACATTAATGATTTAGATGAAGGAAATGAGTGTAATGTCTCCAAGTTTGCAGATGACACTAAGCTGGGTGGCGGTGTGAGCTGTGAGGAGGACGCTAAGAGGCTGCAGGATGACTTGGACAGGTTAGGCAAGTGGGCAAATACATGACAGATGCAGTATAATGTGGATAAATGTGAGGTTATCCACTTTGGTGGCAAAAACACGAAGGCAGAATATTATCTGAATGGCCGCAGATTAAGAAAAGGGGAGGTGCAATGAGACCTGGGTATCATGGTACATCAATCATTGAAAGTTGACATGCAGGTACAGCAGGCGGTGAAGAAGGCAAATGGTATGTTGCTGCAGTTGTACAGGGCCTTGGTGAAGCCTCACCTGGAATATTGTGTTCAGTTTTGGTCTTCTAATCTGAGAAAGGATGTTCTTGCTATTGAGGGAGTGCAGCGAAGATTCACCAGACTGATTCCAGGGATGGCAGGACTGACATATGAGGAGAGACTGTATTCACTGGAGTTTAGAAGGATGAGAGGGGATCTCATAGAAACATATAAAATTCTGACGGGACTGGACAGGTTAGATGCAGGAAGAATGTTCCCGATGTTGGGGAAGTCCAGAACCAGGGAATATAGTCTAAGGATAAGGGGTAAGCCATTTAGGACCAAGATGAGGAGAAACTTTTTCACTCAGAGAGTTGTTAACCAGTGGAATTCCCTGCCGCAGAGAGTTGTTGATGCCAGATCATTGGATATATTCAAGAGGGAGTTAGATGTGGCCCTTATGGCTAAGGGGATCAAGGGGTATGGAGAGAAAGCAGGAAGGTGGTACTGAGGGAATGATCAGCCATGATCTTATTGAATGGTGGTGCAGGCTCGAAGGGCAGAATGGCCTACTCCTGCACCTATTTTCTATGTTTCTATGAGGTTTTTTAGATTAGAAATTTCACTTCTCTATTTAGTGCGGCTCCTAACTTACTCCAATGCCCAATGTTTTAAAAAAAGAAAGAGAACTACTCACCAACCAGCCGGCAAATCACTTACCTGTTTGGCTGTGACATCACACTTCGATTTAGATTCTTTTTACTTTGTGTTTCTTACCCACGCAGGTCCGTTTGGCAGATCACTCCTCCCGACCTCCCGATCTCCGGCTCCTCCTGACCTCCGGCTCTCCCGATCTCCAGCACTCCCGATCTCCGGCTCCTCCTGACCTCTGGCTCTCCCGATCTCCGGCTCCTTCTGACCTCCGGCTCTCCCGATCTCCGGCACTCCCGATCTCCAGCTCCTCCTGACCTCCGGCTCTCCCGATCTCCGGCTCCTCCCAATCTCCGGCTCTCCCGATCTCCGGCTCCTCCCGATCTCCGGCACTCCCGATCTCTGGCTCCTCCCGAACACGGGCTCTTCCTGGCCTCCGGCTCCTCCTGACCGGCTCTCCCGATCTCCGGCTCTCCCGATCTCCGGCTCCTCCTGACCTCCGGCTCTCCCGATCTCCAGCACTCCCGATCTCCGGCTCCTCCTGACCTCTGGCTCTCCCGATCTCCGGCTCCTTCTGACCTCCGGCTCTCCCGATCTCCGGCACTCCCGATCTCCGGCTCCTCCTGACCTCCGGCTCCTCCCGATCTCCGTCTCTCCTGCTCTGTTCAGCTCCTCCCGATCTCCGACTCCTCCCAATCTCCGGCTCTCCCGCTCTGAGCCGCCTTTTGTATCTCTGCGCCCGGTCAGCTCTCGCGATACTTACTCGTGTAATGGAAATTAGTTGATCTGTGGCATTGCTCCTGAGACAACAAAGAAAGTCTCTACCTGCACCTGTGCACTCTTAATTCCTTCTCTCGCCCTAACTCTGTCTGGCTGGTTGTCTTTTTTATGATTTTTCTTTCTTCGAATGTGGGTGATATGTTACCCTGAGAAGATAATGGGCTGCCTTGAACCACTGTAGTCCTTGTAGCGATTGTGCTCCCATGATGCTGTTGGGTAGGGAATTCCAGGATTCTGAACCAGTGACTATGAAGGAACAGCAATTACAGGTCCAAGTTGGGATGGTGTGCGACTTGGAAGGGAACTTGGAGGGTGAGGTTCCCACAACATTGCAGCTCTTCTTCCCGTTTAGACATCGCAGAGGAAGATGTGCTGTCAAAATAACCTTGGTGCGTTGCTGCAGTACATGCCATGAATTGTGTATGTTACAGCCACAGTGTGCAGGTGATGGAGGAGGTGGATGTTGAACCCAGTCGCAGGGCATCTATCCAGAAATCCCCACAAGGAGAAAGTACCTGAGCAATGTCCTTAAAAGAACAGGCCTGGTTAAACCTAATTCCATCTGAGTAACTCGACCTCACAATTGTGCTGCAGTACCACTATTATTCACGAGCAACGCCTCATTAAATTAACTCGTGGATAGCTAAAACTGGTTCCATATCCGTGTGATGTGGATATTTTTGATGCTGTATTATGCACAGATCATTTTAATGAACATATAACTATTCACTGTTGGGTAGTTTCTGTATACCTGAATAGAACCAGTAATAATCCAACCCCTGGTATCCTGTGAAGAAAACATTCCAGCTGTAATTGTGCAGCCCTGTGCCAGAACATTCTTAGAAAGTGCAATTTAGAAGCCAGTCAGATGAATGTACCTTACTATGTCCATAAACTACTGCTCAGATAACACTTTATACATAGATTCAATGTTCAGTGCTGTCGACTTCTCATCTTTGCTGTTATTATGTTCTGTTACATTTCCCGCAGTTATTCCTCAATTTTTGACTGCTCAGAACTTACCATAGGATTAAACAATGTCAAAATGTGGGACAGGACAAGAAACGAGAGGTGAAAGCAGAGTTGGGAAGTAGAAAAAAAGAAAGGAGAAATAAGAGGTGCAAACATAACAGAAATAAAAAGGTGACCCTTCTTGCAACCCCAAATATTGAAAGGAACAATTCTCTTTCATGGCACTATGTGCAAGTGATGGTGTGCAGTGATTAAGGCAAAATGTAATTTATAGGTCTTCCGCATACTACATTACATAGCTTTACACTCGGTTATTTAAAGGCGGGTCACCTCTCTTAAAATGGCTTCTACCACTGCATGCTGGACTTTCTCTGGCCTTGCCTGAAGCATATCGGAAGTCAGTCAAGATTTTGATTACCAACTGATGTGGAATCTGAAGAATACAAAGACTCAAGTGCTAGAAACAATGAACAAATATCACCAGGTAATTCATTAATGTCAGGGCAACCATGGGTTAAAAAACACTTGTTTAGTCACTCCTGCCTTCCATCCTATCACAGACCAGGAGCTGGATTTTAGGTTTTTGAGGCGATAATGGCGGCGGGCGGGAAAGTTAGCTGCCGGGTATAGTTTGTGCTCTAGTAGTTAGGTTTCGGCATCTGGGCCCTGGGTCATGGGGTGCAGTGCTAAGGGAGGCGTTGTACACCTCTCTTGGTGCGAGGAAACCCCCGAGCTAAAGGGCCAGGCCGGGAGGGCTCTGAGAGACGTCTGGGAGGGTGGGGGGGACTTAAAAAAAACATCAAAACATTCCCAAAACATTGCCCACGCCACTAATTGTTTTTTCTTTACATTTTTTTTAGCAATCACACTTACCTTAGGAGCCCGTTACTCACCTCTTCGCTGATGGGATGGTAGGATTGCCCAGGCACTCATTGCGGGTGCACTTCCGGCCGGACGGGTCAAGCAGGAGCTCAAACTCACGCCGGATGCTGCTCATCCGGGCGGTGCTGCTTAGCGTCGCCACAAAACCGGACCCGCGGATCGCTGTAGGGCGCTGGAGGCTGACCGCCCATCCTGTTTACATTGTACATTAACGATTTAGACGAGGGGATTAAATGTAGTATCTCCAAATTTGCGGATGACACTAAGTTGGGTGGCAGTGTGAGCTGCGAGGAGGATGCTATGAGGCTGCAGAGTGACTTGGATAGGTTAGGTGAGTGGGCAAATGCATGGCAGATGAAGTATAATGTGGATAAATGTGAGGTTATCCACTTTGGTGGTAAAAACAGAGAGACAGACTATTATCTGAATGGTGACAGCTTAGGAAAAGGGGAGGTGCAAAGAGACCTGGGTGTCATGGTACATCAGTCATTGAAGGTTGGCATGCAGGTACAGCAGGCGGTTAAGAAAGCAAATGGCATGTTGGCCTTCATAGCGAGGGGATTTGAGTACGGGGCAGGGAGGTGTTGCTACAGTTGTACAGGGCCTTGGTGAGGCCGCACCTGGAGTATTGTGTACAGTTTTGTTCTCCTAACTTGAGGAAGGACATTCTTGCTATTGAGGGAGTGCAGCGAAGGTTCACCAGACTGATTCCCGGGATGGCGGGACTGACATATCAAGAAAGACTGGATCAACTGGGCTTGTATTCACTGGCGTTCAGAAGAATGAGAGGGGACCTCATAGAAACGTTTAAAATTCTGACGGGTTTAGACAGGTTAGATGCAGGAAGAATGTTCCCGATGTTGGGGAAGTCCAGAACCAGGGGTCACAGTCTAAGGATAAGGGGTAAGCCATTTAGGACCGAGATGAGGAGAAACTTCTTCACCCAGAGAGTGGTGAACCTGTGGAATTCTCTACCACAGAAAGTTGTTGAGGCCAATTCACTAAATATATTCAAAAGGGAGTTAGATGTAGTCCTTACTACTAGGGGGATCAAGGGGTATGGCGAGAAAGCAGGAATGGGGTACTGAAGTTGCATGTTCAGCCATGAACTCATTGTATGGCGGTGCAGGCTAGAAGGGCCGAATGGCCTACTCCTGCACCTATTTTCTATGTTTCTATGTTTCTATCCACAAAACTGGACCTGTGGATCGCTGCGGGGCGCTGGAGGCTGACCGCCCGCCCACAAACCTTCATTGCTGCCGCTCCAAGGCTGAAACCCGGAGCGCAGAAGACCGGAAAATCCAGCCCCTTAACTTTTGTTCTTTCCTCCCCCTCCCCTTTGTCTGCCTCTACTTGCTTAAATCCTGTTGCATCTGTAACATTTTCCAGTTCAGACAAAAAGTCATCGACCTGAAACATTAGCTGTTCCTCGCTCCACAGATGCTCCCTGACTTCCTTGGTATTTCCAGCATTTTGTGTTTACATTTCTTGTTTAAATCCCTGCAGGTAGTCTTTGCAGCATTCTGTAAGCCCTCATCATTAAAGGAGATTTTAAAGCAAGGCCCTATTCTGCCTGTTTAGGTGGGTGTAAAAGATCCATGGTGCTATTTGAAGAAGAGCAGGGGAATGTTCTCCCCATGCCCTCGCCAACGTTTATCCCTCAATCAAAACCACCAAAATCAGATTATTGGGTCTCCTAACTCATTTTCTGTTTGTAGCACCTTGCTATGTGCAGATTAGCTGCTGCGTTTGTATAAATTACTACACTTCAAAATGACTCATTAGCTGTGAAGCATGTGGTGGGGACATGATCAGGCACAATAGGAATTAAAGTTCTTTTGTCTCTCAGATCACTTTCTTGCTAGCAAACCTGTATTTCAAAGCGTGCAAGATATACAAGGTTTGGACAAGTCTGATATTCTAGGAGTTAACATTTTTGACCAAGCAGCAAAGGGCGAGGAGGCAAGAGGCAAACTCTGTAGGTATATGACTATAATTATTTGGGATTAGGATGCTACTAAACTGTCAAGAAAAGTCTATTATCTATTACTTGAAAAGCTCACAAGGAATGCCATGTAAAGGAACTCTACCACTTGGTTTGCCTATTTAACTGGTCCATAAACTGGTCCATAAACGGGATAGACAAGATAGAGACAGAGAGGTTGTTTCCACTGGTCGGGGAGACTAGAACTAGGGGGCACAGCCTCAAAATACGGGGGAGCCAATTTAAAACCGAGTTGAGAAGGAATTTCTTCTCCCAGAGGGTTGTGAATCTGTGGAATTCTCTGCCCAAGGAAGCAGTTGAGGCTAGCTCATTGAATGTATTCAAATCACAGATAGATAGATTTTTAACCAATAAGGGAATTAAGGGTTATGGGGAGCGGGCGGGTAAGTGGAGCTGAGTCCACGGCCAGATCAGCCATGATCTTGTTGAATGACGGAGCAGGCTCGAGGGGCTAGATGGCCTACTCCTGTTCCTAATTCTTATGTTCTTATGTTCTTATGTTCAAAACAACTGTTGTTTTGGCTGACTTTGTCAACTCTGAAACTGTAAAAGGCCCAACCATGAATAAACCTACTTTGGAATTTAGTCTGCTAAGAAAGCATCTGGCATGACTGAAAATAATCATCCTCTGAAGTTAAATTGATGCATAATGGGAGATCTATGAAATCCAGAGATGATAAATGGGTTTCTTGTTCACCCATTACACGCTTTCCCAAATTCCTTTGCACGCTAGGTCAACACACTTTTCAGCTCCTAGCGAGTGCTTGCATATGGAAGCTGACTTGTGCAGAAAATGATCTGGTGACAGCTCCAATTTGTAATAACCGTTTATTGTGTTGTACCTAATTTAAAAAATCAAATGTGGTGTGCCCAACATTTTGGAGTTTCATTTCTTCTCGTAGTACATGAGTTAATATGTTCAAGTAAAGTTCCTCCTGCTGCCGGCAGCTTCATGCAAAATGAGTTTTGCTGGGAGACATTTGAGAGGGAATATTTTGCCAAGAACTATTTGACTCATCAGCAAAAGCAGTTGCTGTATTTCTCATCCTGTTTAATAAAATAAGATTGGAACAAGTCTCTGAACCTGATCAGTACTCAACAGAGTAGAACAAAAGGGTTTAACATTTGTCTCTTTACTGGTGCATGTTTATTTCTGATGCCGGAAGGCTTGTGTCTGAATCAACCATTACCTCTGGTGTCCCCCAAGGATCTATCCTTGGCCCCCTATTTCTCATCTACATGCTGCCCCTTGGCGACATCATCCGGAAACACAGCGTCACTTTCCACATGTACGCTGATAACACCCAGACTACCACTTCTCTCGACCTCTCCACGGACTCTAAATTGTCAGGCTGCTTGTCCGACATCCAGTTCTGGATGAACAGAAATGTTCTCTCAGTTGAATATTAGAAACATAGAAACATAGAAACTAGGTGCAGGAGTAGGTCATTCGGCCCTTCTAGCCTGCACCGCCATTCAATGAGTTCATGGCTGAACATGCAACTTCAGTACCCCATTCCTGCTTTCTCACCATACCCCTTGATTCCCCTAGTAGTAAGGACTTCATCTAACTCCTTTTTGAATATATTTAGTGAATTGGCCTCAACAACTTTCTGTGGTAGAGAATTCCACAGGTTCACCACTCTCTGGGTGAAGAAATTCCTCCTCATCTCGGTCCTAAATGGCTTCCACCTTATCCTTAGACTGTGTCCCCTGGTTCTGGACTTCCTCAACATTGGGAACATTCTTCCTGCATCTAACCTGTCTAACCCCGTCAGAATTTTAAATGTTTCTATGAGGTCCCCTCTCATTCTTCTGAACTCCAGTGAATACAAGCCCAGTTGATCCAGTCTTTCTTGATAGGTCAGTCCCGCCATCCCGGGAATCAGTCTGGTGAACCTTCGCTGCACTCCCTCAATAGCAAGAATGTCCTTCCTCAGGTTAGGAGACCAAAACTGTACACAATACTCCAGGTGTGGCCTCACCAAGGCCCTGTACAATTGTAGCAACACCTCCCTGCCCTTGTACTCAAATCCCCTCGCTATGAAGGCCAACATGCCATTTGCTTTCTTAACCGCCTGCTGTACCTGCATGCCAACCTTCAATGACTGATGTACCATGACACCCAGGTCTCTTTGCACCTCCCCTTTTCCTAAGCTGTCACCATTCAGATAATAGTCTGTCTCTCTGTTTTTACCACCAAAGTGGATAACTTCACATTTATCCACATTATACTTCATCTGCCATGCATTTGCCCACTCATCTAACCTATCCAAGTCGCTCTGCAGCCTCATAGAATCCTCCTTGCAGCTCACACTGCCACCCAACTTAGTGTCATCCGCAAATTTGGAGATACTACATTTAATCCTCTCGTCTAAATCATTAATGTACAGTGTAAACAGCTGGGGCCCCAGCACAGAACCTTGCGGTACCCCACTAGTCACTGCCTGCCATTCTGAAAAGTCCCCATTTACTCCTACTCTTTGCTTCCTGTCGGAAAACCAGTTCTCAATCCATGTCAGCACACTACCCCCAATCCCATGTGCTTTAACTTTGCACATTAATCTCTTGTGTGGGACCTTGTCGAAAGCCTTCTGAAAGTCCAAATATACCACATCAACTGGTTCTCCCTTGTCCACTCTACTGGAAACATCCTCAAAAAATTCCAGAAGATTTGTCAAGCATGATTTCCCTTTCATAAATCCATGCTGACTTGGACCTATCATATTACCTCTTTCCAAATGCACTGCTATGACATCCTTAATAATTGATTCCATCATTTTACCCACTACCGATGTCAGGCTGACCGGTCTGTAATTCCCTGTTTTCTCTCTCCCTCCTTTTTTAAAAAGTGGGGTTACATTGGCTACCCTCCACTCCATAGGAACTGATCCAGAGTCAATGGAATGTTGGAAAATGACTGTCAATGCATCCACTATTTCCAAGGCCACCTCCTTAAGTACTCTGGGATGCAGTCCATCAGGCCCTGGGGATTTATCGGCCTTCAATCCCATCAATTTCCCCAACACAATTTCCCGACTAATAAGGATTTCCCTCAGTTCCTCCTCCTTACTAGACCCTCCGACCCCTTTTATATCCGGAAGGTTGTTTGTGTCCTCCTCAGTGAATACCGAACCAAAGTACTTGTTCAATTGGTCCGCCATTTCTTTGTTCCCCGTTATGACTTCCCCTGATTCTGACTGCAGGGGACCTACGTTTGTCTTCACTAACCTTTTTCTCTTTACATATCTATAGAAACTTTTGCAATCCGTCTTAATGTTCCCTGCAAGTTTCCTCTCGTACTCCATTTTCCCTGCCCTAATCAAACCCTTTGTCCTCCTCTGCTGAGTTCTAAATTTCTCCCAGTCCCCGGGTTCGCTGCTATTTCTGGCCAATTTGTATGCCACTTCCTTGGCTTTAATGCTATCCCTGATTTCCCTTGATAGCCACGGTTGAGCCACCTTCCATTTTTTATTTTTACGACAGACAGAAATGTACAATTGTTGTAGTTCATCCATGCGGTCTCTAAATGTCTGCCATTGCCCATCCACAGTCAACCCCTTCAGTATCATTCGCCAATCTATCCTAGCCAATTCACGCCTCATACCTTCAAAGTTACCCTTCTTTAAGTTCTGGGAAGTTATTGGGAAGATCGAAGCCATTGTTTTCGGTCCCCGTCACAAACTCCGTTCCCTAGCCACTGACTCCAACTTCTGTCTGAGGCTGAACCAGACTGTTCGCAACCTTGGTGTCCTATTTGACCCTGAAATGAGCTTCCAGCGACATATCCGCATCATAACTCAGACTTCCTATTTCCACCTCCGTAACATCGCCCGTCTCTGCCCTTGCCTCAGCTCATCCACTGTTGAAGCCCTCATCCATGCCTTTTGATACGTCCTTACTACACAGTATAAATGCACACGAGGCCCATGCTTGAGAGAAGGTCAGTCTGTGACCTGTCCTTTATTCCTTAGCACTCAAGTGATGAAGGTGGGTGGAGCTTCCCCTTTTATACCTGAAGATCCAGGTTAGGAGTGTCTCCCAATTAGTGGTCAGTGTTCTCACGGTGTACAACTTAGGTCAGTTTATACATGGGTTACAATGCTGGTTGAATACATGACATCACCTCCCCCCCCAAAGTCTTATTGGGATCACAGGTTAAGTCTCTCTGGTGGTTTACGCTCCCTTGTGGAGCGCCTGAGTTGGGGCTCCGGTTGTTGGACGCTGGCCTGAGTGTCTGCTGTTTGCAGTGCCTCAGGCCTGTCCGGACTGCCCACAGTGACTGGGCTCTCCTCCCTTTGGTTCCGGTGTTCGGTCACCTGTGGTGGAGTGAACTCTATATCGTGTTCTTCCTCTGCTTCTTCTATGGGGTTGCTGAACCTCCTTTTTGTTTGATCCACATGTTTGCGGCAGATTTGTCCATTGGTAAGTTTAACTACCAGAATCTTATTTCCTTCTTTGGCAACCACAGTGCCTGTGAGCCATTTGGGCCCTGCAGCATAGTTGAGGACAAAAACAGGATCATTTACATCAATATATCGCGCCCTCGCATTCCTGCCATGGTAGTGATATTGTGACTGGCGCCTGCTCTCGACAATTTCTTTCATGGTGGGGTGTATAAGGGATAATCGGGTTTTGAGCGTCCTTTTCATTAGTAGCTCTGCGGGTGGAACCCCTGTGAGCGAGTGTGGTCGGGATCTATTGGCCAACAGGAGGCGTGATAAGCGGGTTTGTAGGGAACCCCCTTGGAATCTGAGCATCCCCTGTTTGATTATCTGCACTGCTCGTTCTGCCTGGCCGTTTGAGGCCGGCTTGAACGGTGCCGTTCTAACATGGTTAATTCCATTGCCTGCCATGAAGTCCTGGAATTCAGTGCTTGTGAAGCACGGGCCATTGTCGCTGACCAAGATGTCCAGTAGACCGTGGGCGGCGAACATTGCCCGTAGACTTTCTACCGTGGCAGAGGATGTGCTTGAATTTAAAATGTCACACTCGATCCATTTGGAGTCGGCGTCTACTATAACCAAAAACATTTTCCCCATGAAAGGACCTGCGTAGTCCACATGGATACGTGACCAAGGCTTGGCGGGCCATGGCCAGGGGCTGAGGGGAGCTTCCCTGGGCGCATGGCCCAGCTGGGCACACGTGTTGCACCTGTGAACACAAAGTTCCAGATCTGCGTCTATCCCTGGCCACCAAACGTGTGACCTGGCAATTGCCTTCATCGTGACAATGCCCGGGTGCCCATTGTGGAGTTCTCTGATGAACACCTCTCTGCCCATCTGGGGCATGACTACGCGGTTTCCCCACAGTAGGCAATCGCCTGAATCGAGATTCATCCCTGCACCTGTGAAATGGTTTAAATTACTCAGGGCATTCCCTATACGTGGCTGCCCAGTCCCCATTCAAGACACATTTCTTGACTAGAGACAATAGCGGGTCTCTATTTGTCCAGACTTTAATCTGACGGGCTGTCACGGGTGAGCCTTCGCTTCCGAAAGCTTCAACAGCCATGACCTTCTCAGCAGCATGCTCGGTAGCCCCCTCAGTGGTGGCTAGTGGGAGCCTGCTGAGTGCATCGGCGCAGTTTTCGGTGCCCGGTCTGTGCCGAATTGTGTATTCATAGGCAGCTAACGTGAGTGCCCACCTCTGTATGCGGGCCGATTCGTTTGCATTAATGGCCTTGTTGTCAGCCAAAAGGGACGTTAGGGGTTTGTGATCTGTCTCCAGCTCAAATTTCCTGCCAAACAGGTACTGGTGCATTTTCTTTACCGCATATACACATGCGAGCGCCTCCTTTTCTACCATCCCGTAGCCCCTTTCTGCCAGGGACAGACTCCTGGAGGCATAAGCTACCGGCTGTAACTGACCCTTGGCATTGACATGCTGCAACACACACCCGACACCATAGAACGACACATCGCACGTTAACACAAGTTTCTTACATGGGTCATATAGCGTTAACAGATTGTTGGAACATAACAAATTGCGTGCTCTATTAAAAGCCCTTTCCCGGCTGTCCCCCCAGACCCATTCGCGACCTTTGCGTAGGAGCACGTGTAGCGGCTCTAGCAGTGTGCTCAATTTGGGAAGAAAGTTACCAAAATAGTTCAGGAGCCCAGGAACGAACGCAGCTCTGTCGTGTTACGGGGTCTGGGTGCTCTCTGGATCGCTTCCGTCTTGGATGCAGTAGGGCTGATCCCGTCTGCTGCTACCCTCATCCCCAGGAATTCTACCTCTGGAGCTAGGAAGACGCACTTCGCCTTTTTCAGTCGCAGACCTACCCGGTCCAGTCTGCGTAGCACCTCCTCCAGGTTGTGGAGGTGTTCTTCAGTATCGTAACCCGTAATGAGGATGTCGTCCTGAAAAACCACTGTCCCTTGAATCGACTTGAGGAGGCTTTCCATATTTCGTTGGAAGATCGCGGCGGCCGAGCGAATCCCGAACGGACATCTGTTGTACTCAAACAACCCCTTGTGTGTCGTGATGGTGGTCAGCTTCTTCGACTCACTCGCCAGCTCCTGGGTCATGTAAGCTGAGGTCAGGTCCAATTTTGAAAAAAGTTTGCCACCGGATAGCGTCGCAAAGAGGACCTCCGCTCTCGGTAGCGGGTACTGGTCTTGGAGTGACACCCGATTGATGGTGGCCTTGTAATCACCACATATCCTGACCGACCCATCCGCCTTGAGCACCGGCACAATCGGGCTCGCCCAGTCACTGAATTCGACTGGCGAGATGATGCCTTCCCTCAACAGGCGGTCCAATTCCCCTTCTATCTTTTCCCGCATCACGTACGGCACCGCTCTGGCATTGTGGTGTACTAGTCTGGCGTCCGGGTTTATGTGAATCACTACCTTGGCCCCCATGAAAGTGCCAATGCCGGGTTGAAATAATGAGTCAAATTTGTCCAGGACCTGTGAGCATGATACTCGCTCCACAGAGGAAATTGCATTGACATCGCCCCATTTCCAGTTCATGACAGCAAGCCAACTCCTCCCCAGTAGTGCGGGACCGTCCCCTGGGACAATCCAGAGTGGCAACCTGTTCTCCGAATCTTTGTGGGTCACGACTACCGTGGCGCTGCCTAGCACCGGAATGATCTGCTTTGTGTAAGTCCGTAGCTGTGCGTCAATCGGCGATAATTTTGGCCTCCTGGCCTTGGATGCCCACAACTTTTTGAACTGTTTGATGCCCATCAGGGACTGGCTGGCACCAGTGTCTAACTCCATTGATACTGGGATGCCATTGAGGAGCACTTTCATCATTATCGGTGGCGTCCTGGTGTATGAACTGTATATGTGCTCCACATGAACTCGCTGAACTTCAGCTTTCAGCGCTTTCCCCCAGTGTCCATTTCTGCAATTTCTGCAGGTATTTCGCTCATCTCTGCAAACTCCGGCTGAATGTATGCCTCCACGCCTCCAGCATGAGTTGCAGTTTGAAACAAAAGGTCCCTTGCCAGTCGATCGTCCCTGACTGCCCCTGTTATTGTCCTTGAGTGCACCATTAACAGGTGTTGATGGCCCCATTACTGGCCGCATTGTCCCTTGCAATGGCATGAATCACTGTTCAGCTTGCCATTGTCTCTGTTGAACTCCCCCTCTGGGTTCGACTACATGTTGGGGCATGCCTGACTGCCCTTGTCTGCCTGGAGAACTGTGTGCTGCTTTAACAATGTTGAATCTCTGTCCCAACCATTCTTTAACACAGTAGCTCTCGTCTGTTCTGCTAGTGGCTATGCTCGCGTGGTTTAAATCCCAGTTTCTTGTCGCCATTGATACGTCCATACTACACAGTATAAATGCACACGAGGCCCACGCTTGAGAGAAGGTCAGTCTGTGACCTGTCCTTTATTCCTTAGCACTCAAGTGATGAAGGTGGGTGGAGCTTCCCCTTTTATACCTGAAGGTCCAGGTTAGGAGTGTCTCCCACCTAGTGGTCAGTGTTCTCACGGTGTACAACTTAGGTCAGTTTATACATGGGTTACAATGTTGGTTGAATACATGACATCTTTGTTACCTTTAGACGACTTTTCCAACGTACTCCTGGCTGGCCGCCCATATTCTACCCTATGTAAAATAGAGGTGATCTAAAACTTGGCAAGTCCCACTCACCCATCACCCCTGTCCTCGCTGACCTACATTGGCTCCCAGTTTTCAGATCCCTCCTCCGCCCTCCCTATCTCTGTAATCTCCTTCAGCCCCACAATCCCTGAGATATCTGCGCTCCTCAAATTCTGTCCTCTTGAGCATCCCTGATTATAATCGTGCTACCATCCGTGACCATGCCATCAGCTGCCTGGGTCCTAAGCTCTGGAACACCCTTCCTAAACCTCTCCACCTCTCTTACCTCTCTTTCCTCCATTTAAGACGCTCCTTAAAACCTATCTCTTTGACCAAGCTTTTGGTCATCTGCTGTAATTTCTTCTTATGTGGGCCAGTGTCAATTTTTTGTCTTATAACACCCCTGAGAAGCGCCTTGGGACATTTTACTTTGTTAAAGTTGTTTACTGTTTCCTTAAAAGATGCAGTGGCCTCTGCCTCAGCTATTCCGCCCTTTGGGAAACTGGCAGCTTTCATCCGGGGATGCCACCATCGAAACATAGAAATATAGAAAATAGGTGCAGGAGTAGGCCATTCGGCCCTTGGAGCCTACACCGACATTCAATAAGATCATGGCTGATCATTCCATCAGTACCTCTTTCCTGCTTTCTCTCCATACCCCTTGATCCCCTTAGCCATAAGGGGCATATCTAACTCCCTCTTGAATATATCCAATGAACTGGCATCTACAATTCTCTGCGGCAGGGAATTCCACAGGCTAACAACTCTCTGAGTGAAGAAGTTCCTCCTCATCTCAGTCTTAAATGGCTTACCCCTTATCCTTAGACTATATCCCCTGGTTCTGGACTTCCCCAACATCGGGAACAATCTACCCGCATCTAACCTGTCCAGACAAGTCAGAATTTTATATGTTTCTATGAGATCCCCTCTCATCCTTCTAAACTCCAGTGAATACAGGCCCAGTTGATCCAGTCTCTCCTCATATGTCAGTCCTGCCATCCCAGGAATCAGTCTGGTGAACCTTCGCTGCACTCCCTCAATAGCAAGAATGTCCTTAATGTACCAACTGTATCAAACCCTCGCAATGGAAACTGGAAGTCCTAGAACCCTGCTAAGTGCAATATTTAATATATATACAACCTAGTTTTTCATGGTCTGCGATTTTTGTCACCCAGATAAATTGGCTGAATTTAGCTGTGTAAACAGAGGAAGTTGATTCTTCAACACCAGTAAAATACACAGACGGCAGTAGAAAAGCAGCTATTTACTAGAAAACCCAAAGCTTAGCAGAAGTGTTTATGTTGTGGGTTTCGTCGGGATTTAAATTTGGCAATGCGTGCACTCACTGAGCCAACAAGTAAGTAAGACCAGGCTCTGCACATTTTGTACCATTGCTTCCGATTTGGATGGAATGTCTCCCTACGTGAAGCAATCCAGCAGGATCCTGTGAAGCACCTTGGGACATTTTACTCCGTTAAAGGCGCTATATAAATACAAGTTGTTGTTATTGGCGTGCAGTTGAGGATATATGAAAAATGGTCAGCAAAGACGGGCAAACTACACCGTCATAACAAATAGAGAAGTTTCTGGGCGAGAAATTGTGTGTTGCGGTAATTCTGGTGGAAAATAAAGGCCTGATTTCCTGTTTCCACTCATGAATAAAGGTGGAACAAAATTGCCTGTCCCAGTCATGTCCAGTCAGCACTTTGTGGGAAAGTCTGAGGGGGCTGTTGGGCTACTCCTAACATCTTGCCAGCTGTGCCCCCAGTACATCTGCTGAAGGCCCCAAAGTTGGTACAGCAAATGGGAATACCAGAAGGATCAACATAAGAACATAAGAAATAGGACCAGGAGTAGGCCATTTGGCCCCTCGAGCAGTTGGATTTGCAGTTGGGACAAAACCTGCCAGTGTCGGCCTGTATTTTTAATTAAAGCCCAGAATGGCACACTATGAGTTTCTGTAGGCATGGTCGCAATCCTCTATGATTGTAATCACCCGTCCCCAGGATTTAGGATGGGGTTTGTTATGCTCATAATAAAGTAAAGCAACTGAATACTGTAGACAATGAGTAAGTGTGACCTTAGCTCCTTTATTCAGACTCCAGAGTGCTGGTACAGCGTGGGAGGCCTGCTTATATACAGTGCTCCCAAGGGATGCTGGGATCCCTTGGGACTCCAACAGGTAGGCCCTCTGGTGATGGTATTATACGGGTTGCCTGGGGTTGCATACATAACAGGGTTGCTGCCAGGTAAAAATTGTGCCTCGCTGTAATCCTAACGACATAACGGTAACACAGAATTTGTACCCTACTGCCTTTATTTTATATATTTTAATAGCTAAAAGAAAAACTTGGATTTATATAGCGCCTTTCACAACCACCGAATGTCTTAAAGCGCTTTACAGCCAATGAAGTACTTTTTGGAGTGTAGTCACTGTTGTAATGTGGGAAACACAGCAGTCAAATTGTGCACAGCAAGCTCCCACAAACAGCAATGTGATAATGACCAGATATTCTGTTACTGTTATGCTGATTGAGGGATAAATATTGGCTAGGACACTGGGGATAACTCCCCTGCTTTTCTTAGAAATAGTGCCATGGGATCTTTTACATCCACCTGAGGAGCAGACGGGGCCTCGGTTTAACGTCTCGTCCGAAAGACAGCATCTCCGACAGTGCAGCTGGAGTGTCAGCCTAGATTTATGTGCTCAAGTCCCTGGAGTGGGAGTTGAACCCACAACCTTTTGTCTCAGGCGAGGGTCCTTTTGTCACTGAGCCACAGCTCATGGGACAGGAGCTAAGGTTGAAACAGAAGCAACTTTCTCTTCCGTATGTTCAAAAATGCATTGTACGTGGCAAGATTGCTTTATCATAAAAGAAGCTGAGATTTTTTTAAATTCTCTCCAGGCACAAACGGAATATCATGTTGCCAGGACCTTAGCAGGTGTTTTGAGACCCAGACGTGTGATTAATTACTCATTAGCATTGCATTAAACAATTCTCATTATTGTGCGTTTTATCATGAGTGTTTGTTAGTACTATCTTCAAAGGCTTTTAAACTGTGGAAGGCAGAGCAATTCTCTTTTGGTCTTTTGTTCAGAAGGTTTACAAAAGAGAACACCCAACTGTTTCATCAAAAAGACCCGTTGCTTGTCAATCTGTGAGAGAAGTTATATTGATCCCTTGTGGTCTGATTCCAGTTCTATTTTTAAGAAATCTGCTGATATAGTACCGTGCGGTGTCTTTCTGCTTCTATATGTTTTTATCTGTACATAAATCCAAACAAGTTTTTTAAGTATATTTGTTCCTGGGATCACTGGCAAGACCAGCATTTATTGCCCATATATTCCTAATTACCTTTGAGAAGGTGGAGAGCCGCCGCCTTCAACCGCTGCAGACCGTGTGGTGAAGGTGCTCCCACAGTGCTGTTAGGGAGGGAGTTCCAGGATTATGACCCAGCGACAATGAAGGAACGGCGATATATTTCCAAGTCAAGGTGGTGTGTGACGTGAGAGAAACATGGAGGTGATGGTGCTCCCAAGCGCCTGCTGCCCTTGTCCTTCTAGGTGGCAGAGGTCATGGGTTTGGGAGGTGCTGTCGAAGACACTGTGGCGAGTTGCTGCAGTGCATCTTGTAGATGGTACACACTGCAGCCACAGTGCGCCGGTGGTGGAGGGAGTGAATGTTTAAGGTGCTGGATGGGGTGCCAATCAAGCAGGTTGCTTTGTCCTGGATGGTGTCGAGCTACTTGTGTTGTTGGAGCTGCACTCATCCAGGCAAGTGGAGAGTATTCCATCACACTCCTGACTTGTGCCTTGTAGATGGTGGAAAGGCTTTGGGGAGTCAGGAGGTGAGACACTCGCCGCAGAATACCCAGCTTCTGACCTGCTCTTGTTGTCACAGTATTTATGTGGCTGGTCCAGTTAAGTTTCTGGTCAATGGTGACCCCCAGAATAATGTTGCTGGGGGATTCTGCGATGGAAATGCTGTTGAATGTCAAGGGATGGTGGTTAGTCGCTCTTTTAGAATCATAGAATCATTGAAATTTACAGCATGGAAGGAGGCCATTTCGGCCCATAGTGTCTGCAAGAGCTATCCAGCCTAATCCCACTTTCCAGCTCTTGGACTGTAGCCCTCTAAGTTACGGGACTTTGGGCTCAATTTTGCCCAACGCCGTTTTTTGGCATATTGCCAGAGTTACTAGGCCACAGCTGCTTCAAAAACTGATGTGTCAAGTTTCCCCGCTCCATTTTTTAAATGGTGCCGCGCGGCCTGTCCTGTAGCCTGAGGGGTGGCTAAACGTCTGCGCCCAGAAAATGATGCCGTCCCTTCTGCGCGTGCGCAAAAAAAAAGGATGTTTTTGACGTGATTGCTATGGGCGCGTATGCGCAGTACAGCTCCCGGTCTGCAATCGGCCATTTTTAAAGAGCCAATGTGCGTGAGAACTTTAATTCTCATTGGAAAAATCAGAGCTGCAATACAAGATGCAAAACAGCGCAAGGACCAATAATTTCTTACAGGATGAAATGGGGGCACTAGTTACTGTGATTGAGACCAGATGGCAGGAGCTGGACACCAGCAGAGGTCACATAAAAGTCCCACCAAAAGAAATGAAGAAACGCTGGAACCACGTTGCAGAAGATTACTGAGCAATGGTGACCATCCTGAGGCCTGGAGGCCAGTGCAAAAAGAAGTGGTAGGACCTTGGTCAAGTAGCTAGTGTAAGTAATATTTTCATTTATTCAATGGAATTGCAATTGCAAGTGTTACCAGCTGTATATGTCCCACCCAGCAGAAAGACACTCTCTCTAAAAAGTTATATTTTCATCTTTGCAGAGGAAAATGGTGCACAACAAATGAGAAATAACTCGCAGGAGGAGGCCCGGCAAATCTGACACCCTTGGAAGAGAGGGTCGCTGCTTTGATGGGTCCTGCCTGGAGAAAAGCAACCACCACTGCACAAGCTGGGCCCACACTCGAGGGAGAGGGTAAGTCCTGCAAATTCCACAGTCTGGCTTTGCTAAATGTTAAGTACTGCGCGGGCTAGCCATACTCCGGTTCATGGGGATGTCTCCATCAGCTACGCTTCGGTTGATGCAATGTGCGATCATTCATCGTGGTCCTTCAAATCAGCCTGCTGCCTGTGCTGTGAGCCTACTTATGTCACCCACACTGCCCCCTCCTCTGCTGCTAACCATTTGTCTGTTCTGTTATATTTTGCAGAACTTGGGGCCGACCCTGACGATGCAGAAGAAGATTCAGATGAGGACGAGCCTGAAGAGGAGAACATCTCCCAATCTCACCCTCCAGACCAAGAGCATGAGGGGGAGAGGGGGAGGTGATGGATGAATCCCCCACTGTTGTACTCACTCTGGAGGAGATGCTGGTGCCGCCCATTGAGATGCCAGCCCCTTCCCGGAGTGGTTTGAGAGTTGGTGGAACATTCCATGGTTTCGCACCGTCCGAGGCTGGGGATTCCAGTGGGGTGCAGTGAGACACACCCAGGGTCCCACCGTCCCAGGCTGCGGGTCCCAGTGGGGTGCAGCAAGGCACATCCAGGGCCCCACTGTCCCAGGCTGCGGGTCCCAGTGGGGTGCAGCAAGGTACATCCAGGGCCCCACTGTCCCAGGCTGCGGGTCCCAGTGGGGTGCAGCGAGGCACATCCAGGGTCCCACTGTCCCAGGCTGCGGGTCCCAGTGGGGTGCAGCGAGGCACATCCAGGGTCCCACTGTCCCAGGCTGCGGGTCCCAGTGGGGTGCAGCGAGGCACATCCAGGGTGAGGAGGGGAAGGAGAGCTCGACAGCGCTCTCCTGAGGTGCAGGATCCAACAGATGTGGTTCACATGATGCAAATGAATGCAGAGAGCATTGACCTTATCCGATCGCTCCTGGACACCATCAGGTTTCGGGACTGTCGGGAAAAGTAACAACACTCTCACAAGAAATGGGAACGCTGTCAGGGAACATGAGGGAGGAAATGTCGCAGATAGCTGATGCACTGTCAGTGAACATGAGGGAAGGACATGAGGGAGGGCATGTCACAGGTAGGTGAGACACTGTCGGTGAACATGAGGGAGGGAATGTTGGAGGTAGTTGAGACGCTATCAGGGCACATGAGGTGGGAAATTTCGGAGATAGCTGCTGCAATAAGGAACACGTCCAGACTCCACGCCCATTGATAGAATCAACTGCCACTCCCACTCCAATCCCCAGGCCCAAGTCGGGTCTTGCACATCAACGGCTGTCCCAAACCCCCCCACCCCCCCCCTCCAATCAAGAGGTGCGCATTACCCGAGATGTTCGAAAGAATACCTGAGAAACGTTGTATCACCGCCTGCAGGCAGGGGTGGAGTCAACAAGACCAAGTGCAGTGGGTGGTCTTAGAATAAGGTGGAGGAGAGATGGGTGTGGCCTTTCTTTGCTGCTGCTGCTGTTGTTATTATTATTGTTGTTGCTGTTGTAACTGTTGTTCTCAAATTAAAAGTTTTTTGTAAGCTATGTAAATTTACAAGTTAGTAAAAGTTAGTAAGTGATCTTAAAGTTTTTAAGTGATCTTAGAGTTTGTAAGTGATTTGAAGTGAAAACTTTAAAGTTTGATGCAAGAATATGTTTATTAAAGTTAAGTTACGTACAAACAAATGTTTGTTAAACTTGAATAAAATATATTTTAAATTATAACTGAATCATTTACATTATTTGTTGCATTGTTAACACAACTTTTGGAACTCGAAGAATCATTTCCATTATTTGTTCCGTTAACACAACACAATATTACGGAACAGGTTCAAACAGTAAACATGGTCCATGTGGAATAGTTGCCGCTGGGCCTTCAGGCAGCAAAGCGTTCACGGATGAGCTGCTGGTGCAAGGCTCAAGCAATCGTTAAAGGGACACAACGGCCCGCCCTCCTCCGCTGTCGTTCTCCGGGTTCAGGTAGTTGCATGGCTTCCTCATCCTCGTCCGCCTCGTCCTCCTCATCATCTGCATCTTCCTCATTATCATCAGCCACTCTCACCTCAGGTGGGTCTTCAACTACCAGCTGCTGCTGCCTCGTGATGGCTAAGTTATGCAGCATGCAGCACACAACAGTGAACTGACCGACAATCTCAGGGGAGTATAGCAAGTAGCCTCCGGAATGGTCCAGGCATCGGAAACGCTGTTTCAAGATGCCAAAGATCCTCCCTATTATGCTGCGCATCGCAATGTGCGACATGTTATATTCCCGATCAGCTTCCATCCGGATTATGCGTAAGAGTCATGAGTCAGGTGGCGAGGCCGTACCCTTTGTCTCCCAGTAGCCAGCTCTGCCCTTCTGGCTGCTGCTGCTGAAACATGGCAGATATAATGCTCACACGTAGGATGAACACATCATGGTTGCTCCCAGCGTATCTCGCATCAACTGACACGATGCGATGCATGTCGTCGCACACGAGCTGCACATTAATGGAGTGGAAGCCTTTTCTGTTCCTGTACCCCTCTGAATCCTTCAAAGGTGCTCGCAAGGCGATGTGGGTACAATCAATGCAGCCCTGTACCTTTGGGAAGTCAGCAATCCTGGAGAAGCCCACAGCCCTGTCACTTGTCTCCTCCGCAGCACCATCATGCAAAAGGCTTACACAAGGTATGGCGCTGTCAGTATTGTCCCCATGCTTAAATTTTTATCTTTGTAAGAAGCTCAAAATGGCAGGCAGGCAGGACAAGTTATTTGTTCTCTCTTCCCACAAGGTTTGCATGGACCACATCCAGGACTGAGCAGGCGCAGTGATCGGGAACCCCCAACCCCCTGGGCTTGATTTGATGCCTTCCGTATACATTACACAGCATCCCCACCGCCTCCCGGACTTCTTTTATAGCCGAGCCCCTGTGTCCGGGCGAGGGACCGATTCTACCGGCCTACGTTCCGACCCTCTAGCCCTGTTTGCAGACATTTGGTGGTGGTGTGTCAGTTGAAAAAAATTAAAACTTACAGAATTCCATCAAACTTCCACTTACTGCATTATAAGGTAAAAAAGTGTCATCTTCATTGTACATATTTAAGTGTTCTTGACTCTCTCCAAAACTTCGCTGAAAAATAATGGCGTCTTTCTGCGGCGATTTTTCAATGCATGCTGTTTTTTCTTAACTCACCAGAAGGTTTGTCGGGAGTGGTTACATACACCAACCTAGCAGAAAGATTTTGGGGGCAAACTTACATAATTGACAAAAACTGGCGCAAACATTATGTCGAAAATAAAAATGAACCTAAAAAAATCATATCTAACTGAGCTATGCTGGCACACATTCCTTGGGGAAACTTTAATCTTTCAACTTACGGCAAAAAAAGTAGCGCGCGCCAAAAAAAACAACGCATATCACTGGGGAAAATTGAGCCCAAAAAGTGCACATCCAAGTATTTATTAAATGTGGTGAGGGTTTCTGCTGCTAGCACTTTTTCAGGTAGTGAGTTCCATACCTCCACTACCCTCTGGGTGAAGACATTTTCCCTCACATCTCCTCTAAACCTCTCCCCAATTACTTTAAATCTATGTCCCCTGGTTGTTGACCCCTCTGCCAAGAGAAACAGATCCTTCCTATTCACTCTATCCAGGCCCCTCATAATTTTATACACCTCAATCAGGTCTCCCCTCTGTTCCAAAGAAAACAGACCCAGCATCTCCAATTTTTCCTAATAGCCAAAATTCTCCAGTCCAAACAACATTCTTGTAAATCTCTGCACCCTTTCCAGTGCAGTCACATCTTTCCTGTAATGTGGTGACCAGAACTGCACACAGTACTCCAGCTGCGGCCTAACCAGTGTTTTATACAGTTCAAGCATAACCTCCTTGCTCTTGTATTCCATGCCTCCATTAATAAAGGCAAATATTCCATATGCCTTCTTAACCACCTTATCTACCTGGCCTGCTTCCTTTAGGGATCTGTGGACATGCACTCCCAAGGTCCCTTTGTTCCTCTACACTTTTCAGTGTCCTTCCATTTAATGTGTATTCCCTTGCCTTGCATTACCTCACACTTATCCGGATTAAATTCAATTTACCACTGTTCTGCCCACCTGACCAGTACATTGCTATCTTCCTGCAATCCACAGTTTTCTTCTTCATTATCAACCACACAGCCTATTTTAGTGTAATCTGCAAACTTCTTAATCATACCACCAACATTCAAGTCCAAGTCATTAATATATACCACAAAAAGCAAGGCACCCTACACTGAGCCCTTCGGAACCCCACTAGATACAGCCTTCCAGTCACAAAAACACCCATCAACCATTACCCTTTGCTTCCTGCCTCTGAGCCAATTTTGATCCAATTTGCCACTTTGCCCTGGATCTCATGGGCTTTTACTTTCATGACCAGTCTGCCATGTGGGACCTTATCAAAAGCTTTGCTAAAATCCATATACACTACATCATACGCACTGCCCTCATTGACCCTCCTGCTTAGCTCCTCAAAAAATTCAATCAAGTTAGCCAGACACGACCTTCCCTTAACAAATCCATGCTGACTGTCCTTGATTAATCCATGTCTTTCCAAATGAAGATGTATCCCTCAGGATTTTTTCCAATAATTTTCCCACCACTGAGGTTAGGCTGACTGGTCTGTAATTACTCAGTCTATCCCTTTCTCCCTTTTTTTTACAAAGCTACAACAGCCCTCTGGCAGAGAGGGCTGGAAAATGATGGTCAGAGCCTCTGCTAGTTCCTCTTTTGCTTCTCTTAACAGTCTGGGATACATTTCATCCGAGCCTGGGGATTTATCCACTTTCAAAGCTGCTAAGCCCCTTAATACTTCCTCTCTCACTATGTTTATCTCATCTAATATTTCACACTCCTCCTCCCTCATTGCAAAGTCTGCATCGCCCCTGTCTTTTGTGAAAACAGATGCAAATTATTCATTAAGAATCATACCCACATCTTCTGCCTCCACACACAGATTTCCTTTGTGGTCTCTAATAGGGCCTACTCTTTCTTTAATTATCCTCTTGCTCTTAATGCATCTTTGGGTTTTCCCTGATTTTACTTGCCAACATTCTTTCATGCTCTCTCTTTGCTTTCCTGATATCTTTTTTTATTGCACCCCTTCACTTGTTATACCCCTAGAGTTCTCGGTATCTGTCATAAGCTTCCCTTTGTTTCTTTCTCTTACCCTGTATGTCCCTTGACACCCTGGTGCTCTAAATTTGTTAACCCCACCCTTTTTTTTAAGGGAACATATTTGATCTGTACCTTCAGGATCTCCTCCTTGAATGCCTCCCACTGCTCTGACACTGATTTACCATCAAGTAGCTGTTTCCAGTCCACTTTGGCCAAATCCCATCTCAGCTCGACAAAATTGGCTTTACCCCAATTGGGAACATTGCTTCGTGGTCCACCTTGGTCCTTTTCTATAACTACCCTAAATCTTACTGAATTATGATCATTAGCACCAAAATGCTCTCCCACTGATACCCCTTCCACCTGCCCCTCTTCATTCCCCAAAACCAAGTCCAGAACTGCCCCCTCCCTTATTAGGCTTGTTACATACTGGCTAAAGAAGTTCTGAATGCATTTTAGGGGTTCCGCACCCTCTATACCATTCACACTGCTTTTTTCCCAATTAATATTAGGGTAGTTGAAATCTCCCACTATTACAGCTCTATAGTTTTTGCACTTTGCAGCAATTTGCCCATATATTTGTTCTTCGATCTCCCTCTGATTGTTTGGGGTCTATAATACACTCCCAGTAGTGTGATCGCCCTTTTTTTGTTCTTCAATTCAACCCATATGACCTCGTTTGATGACCCCTCGAATATATCATCTCTTCTCACAGCTGTAATTGTTTCTTTAATTAATACTGCGACCCCCCCCGCTTCCTTTTTTACCCCCCTCTTTATCTCGTCTGAAAACCCTGTAACCAGGAATGTTGAGCTGCCATACCGGCCCTCTCAGCCATGTCTCTGTAAAAGCTATAATATCATAGTCCCAAGTGTCCATCTGTGCTCTCAGCTCATCTGCCTTATTCCCTAGACTCCTTGCATTGAAGTATATACCATTTAGTGGTGCCAAATTCCCTTGTTGTCTGTTTTGCAGCCCTTGTTTCCTCTGTCTTCCAAATTCATGTTCTACTTTTCTGCTGCCTAATTCCAGCTTTGCTTCTCTCCCCACCGAGTCGATTCTCCGGTTCCCATCCCCCTGCCAAGCTGGCTTAAACCCTCCACAGCAGCACTAGCAAACTCTCCCGCGAGGATACTGGTCCTGGCTCTGTTGGAGATAATTATTGTCTGACACTTGTGTGGTGTGAATGTTACTTGCCACCTTATCAGCCCAAGCCTGAATGTTGTCCAGGTCTTTCTGCATGTGGGCATGGACTGCTTCATTATCTGAGGAGTTGCGATGGAGGGAAGGTCATTGATGAAGCAGCTGAAAATGGTTGGACTTAGGACACTGCCCTGAGGAACTCCTGCAACGATGTCCTGGGACTGAGATGATTGGCCTCCAACAACCACAACCATCTTCCTTTGTGCTAGGTATGACTCCAGCCAGTGAAGAGTTTTCCCCCTGATTCCCATTGACTTCAATTTTACTAGGGGTCCTTGATGCCACACTCAGTCAAATGCTGCCTTGATGTCAAGGGCAGTCACTCTCCCCTCACCTCTGGAATTCAGCTCTTTTGTCCATATTTGGACCAAGGCTGTAATGAGGTCTGGAGCTGAGTGTTCCTGGCGGAACCCAAACTGAGCATCGGTGAGCAGGTTATTGGTGAGTAAGTGCCACTTGTCGACAACACTTGCCATCACTTTGCTGATGATTGAGAATAGACTGATGGGGCAGTAATTGGCCGAATTGGATTTGTCCTGTTTTTTGTGGGCAGGACGTATCTGGGCAGTTTTTCACATTGTCAGGTAGATGCCAGTGTTGTAGCTGTATTGGAACAGCTTGGCTAGAGGTACGGCTAGTTCTGGAGCACAAGTCTTCACCACGACAGCCGGGATGTTATCAGGGCCCATAGCCTTTGCTCTCTCCAGTGCATTCAGCCATTTCTTGATATCACGTGGAGTGAATCGAATTGGCTGAAGTCTGGCTTCTGTGATGGTGGGGACCATAGGAGGAGGCCGAGATGGATCATCCACTCAGCACTTCTGGTTGAAGATAGTTGTAAACGCTTCAGCTTTGTCTTTTGCACTCGCCTGCTGGGCTCTGCCATCATTGAGGATGGGATGTTCATGGAGCCTGCTCCCGTCAGTTGATTAATGGTCCACCACCATTCACAACTGGATGTGGCAGGGCTGCAGAGCTTTGATGTGATCCATTGTTTGTGGGGTCGCTTAACTCTCTGCTTCCGCTGTGTAGCATGCACGTAGTCCTGTGTTGCAGCTTCCCCAGGTTGGCACCTCATTTTTAGATACGCCTGGTGCTGCTCCTGGCATGCTCTTCTACACTCCTCATTGAACCAGGGTTGGTCGTCAGGCTTGATGGTACTGGTAGAGTGAGGGATATGCTGGGCCATGTTACATTTTGTGGTGGGATACAATTCTGCTGCTGAGGCCCACAGCACCTCATGGATGCCCAGTTTTTGAGCTGCTAGATCTGTTCTGAATCTATCCCATTGAGCACAATGGTAGTGCCACACAACGCGATGGAGGGTGTCCCCAGTGTGAAGACGGGAATTTGCAGTGGTCGCTGCTACAAATGCTGTCATGGACAGGTGCATCTGCGACAGGTAGATTGGTGAGGATGAGGTCAAGTAGGTTTTTCCCTCGTGTCGGTTCTCTCACCACCTGCCACAGGCCCAGTCTGGCGGCTGTGTCCCTCATGGCTCAGCCAGCTCGGTCAGTAGTGATGCTACCGAGCCACTCTTGGCGATGGACATTGAAGTCACCCATCCAGAGTACATTCTGTGCCCTTGCTACCCTCAGTGTTGATTTAACTAGTATATATTGCGCTCGGCTCGTGAGTAACGGACACGGGGAGAAGTGAGAGCCATCAATACCATCAGGCCGGGGACATTAGAGGGAGCAGTGTGCGGCAGCACACCACTTCAGGGAGCAGTGCGTGCTGTTGCAGGAGGGCGACGGCTCATTGAAGTGCGGGCAGGCGCAGCAGGAGCAGCGAGATCGGGACGAAGGGGCAGCAAGAGTTCGTAGAGGGATGTGATCGGGGCCCAGGAGAGGCGAAATTTCGGGGCCCAGAAGAGGCAAGGGCCCAGGGGCAGCACGGACCAGCCCACACTGCGATATGTGTGCGCGCTAGGTCCGTGCAGCAGAGCAGGTCTCCAGTCGTCTTGGGTAATCCTTGCCACTGGACCAAGACCTAGCTCTGTCAAGCCCGTGTGGTGGCTGGTGTGCAACGGCCACCACACGTTAAAAAAATCCACGCACAGGCATCTTCCACCCTTCAGCATATAGTTCGGGATCCGGAATATCATTGAAACACCTGTGAACTTATCCGTTTTCGGCGTGGAAGCAAGTCATCCTTGTTTCGAGGGACTGCCTATGATGGTGATTGCTCTGGTGCCGTGTTACTTTCCACCTTTTATGGTAACAGGAGAATGTGTTGAACACCCCCATATTCTCCAGCAAGTGATTTACTGCAATTCAAGGTTGATTGTTAAACTTGGGCTACCCAAACCCATTCACAGCAGAGAATAAAGATCCAGATTTCAGTTCATAAAGACTCTGCTGTTGGAAACTGGCCATAAACGTGAATAAAGGGGAAATAGCTCAAGCCATAAGAGTGGTTTTACATTACAGGAGTTCAACTAATGACAAATGTGCAGTTCCTCCATCATCAACTGCAGTCATGATTATAAATGACACAACCCTTATGCCAGGAAAAGGGTCTAACTTTATTTCTTAACAGTTTTTAAACGTGATACAATTGAAATAGAAGTTGTCCTCCCTTGAGATTCAAATTCACTGCTTGCCCAGAGATATTGTATTGTGAGAAAGTAAGTGAACACTCTGTTCAGAAACCTATTGTTATGTATTAATGCTTGGAGTCACCAGACACCAGGGGGCACCACGATCGGAGGTCATCGGGCTATATGCACGTGGCATGTGTGCTTGGTCCCCTGTATATAAGCTGGGTGTCTTTGTCATGCTGGCACTCTTGGGCTGGAATAAAGATGGATCAGATTGCACCTGAGTGAGTTTACAGTAACCAGACTCTTGTGTCATTACAATTGGCGACGGAGTAATTTAAGAACCTTCGCATGCACAATGGAATCCTGAAAAAAATAGTACATGATTTGTACATCTGAGCATCACACTGACTACATGTAAACTTCTATGTTAGACTTCCTACCTGGCTCAAAGCTACAAATCCTAATTGAACAGATGGGGAAACAATCGAATCAGTAAGGAGCATGCAGGAATGAAGTTCAAAAAGACAATGATTCGACGATGGGTGGGAAGCAACAGATACCAATACAAAGGACATTCAGAATATTTTTGAAAATCTTTTTGGTAAACGACTTGGCTTCTCCACTGAGCTGAGGACTGATGATTGGAAATTAAGGTTTTTTAACCTAATAAATTTGAGAAAATAATTAAACTTGCATGTACAAAGTATTTTTGTGTTAGAGATGCCCACAACAATGCTTTCTCAAAGTTGCCTCAGTCGTTGCCCAAGAGTCTATCCTTGGACCCCTTCTATTCCTCATCGAAATGCTGCCCTTCGGCAACAACATCTGCAGACATGGGATTCGCTTCCACATGAACGCTGACAACACCCAGCTCTACCTCTCCACCACCTCTTGGTCCCTTTCACTTCCTGCCCGATTTTCCATTCATTTAAATTAATACAGAAAATTGCAGTGTATGCTTCTCTCCACCTGATTTCCTGTATTTCTTGTGCCCAGGTAATCCATATCTGAGACAAAGTCATGGAGAATGATGTGTTGAGGGCAATTATATACTAAACTAAGTGTATATGATTGTTACGATTTGAGTCCCTTAGGCCCAAGATAACAAGCCTGGCCAGGTAAGGTTGGAACTGATAACCTTTTATGGCAGACATAGAAACATAGAAAATAGGTGCAGGAGTAGGCCATTTGACTCTTCAATATGATCATGGCTGATCATGCAACTTCAGTCCCCCATTCCTGCTTTCTCTCCATATCCCCTTGATCTCTTTAGCCGTAAGGGCCACATCTAACTTATTTTTGAATATATATAACGAACTGGCCTCAACAACTTTCTGTGGTAGAGAATTCCACAGGTTCACAATTCTCTGAGTGAAGAAGTTTCTCCTCATCTCGGTCCTAAATGGCTTACCCCTTATCCTTAGACTGTGACCCCTGGTTCTGGACTTCCCCAAAATCGGGAACATTCTTCCGGCATCTACCCTGTCCAATCCCATCAGAATTTTATATGTTTCTATGAGATCCCCTCTCATTCTTCTAAACTCCAGTGAATATAAGCCTAGTTAATCCAGTCTTTCTTCATATGTTAGTCCTGCCATCCCGGGAATCAGTCTGGTGAACCTTCGTTGCACTCCCTCAATAGCAAGAATGGCCTTCCTCAGATTAGGAGACCAAAACTGTACAAAATATTCAAGGTGTGGCCTCACCAAGGCCTTGTACAACTGCACTAAGACCTCTCTGCTCCTATTCTCAAATCCTCTCGCTATGAAGGCCAACATGCCATTTGCTTTCTTCACCGCCTGCTGTCCCTGCATGACTACTTTTAATGACTGATGTATCATGACACCCAGGTCTCGTTGCACCTCCCCTTTTCCTAATCAGTCACCATTCAGATAATATTCTGCCTTCCTGTTTTCGCCACCAAAGTGGATAACCTCACATTTTCTACATTATACTGCATCTGCATTTGACCAATCACCTAACCTGCAGCCTCTTAGCATCCTCCTCACAGCTCATACTGCCACCCAGCTTAGTGTCATCTGCAAACTTGGAGATATTACATTCAATTCCTTCGTCTAAATCATTAATGTATATTGTAAATAGTGGGGTCCCAGCACTGAACCTTGCGGTACCCCACTTGTCACTGCCTGCCATTCTGAAATTGACCTGTTTATTCCTACTCTTTGCTTCCTGTCTGCCAACCAGTTCTCTATTCACATCAAAACATTACCCCCAATACCATGTGCTTTAATTTTGCTCACTAATCTCTTGTGTGGGACAAGGTAATAGAATACCCAAGTCTAGAAGGTCTCCGTTGCACGATTGATGATTGACCAGCCAGACTCATTATCAGGATCTGCATAGGTGGGTAGACCTATCACTTGGAGCTGGGCTTCTTCCCTTCTGGCTGGAGGAAATCCTGCAATCAGTGTGCTAGTGGATGGGGTAGACCTAGCTGGTAGAGCAAGAAGAAGCTTACCGGTGTAGATTTAACTAGTTATGTGCCAGCAGTGCTATCATAATGACTTTCTGTATGATGGTGTATACAAAGACATTAGATTGAAAAGTAAATCTAGCATCTTGATACATAAGGATACTTCAAGCTAGTCAATCCTAAATTAACATGGTTAAATACAAATCTTTATGACATGTACAATAGATAAGATAATGATTAAAAAACAACTTATTAAAGTACACATGATTTTGAGAAATAATAGTAAAACTTCACAACTGAGAATGGTGGTCATGTTTGCCTCAGTAAAAATTGAACCGTGGCCAGGGTTTATGTCTCAAAAATGCATTTTTATTGGGCAGCATGGGTACCCTGAAACTGCTCTGATGCCATGTAAGTGCCCCAAAACACCAGTGGAATGGGAGAACAGCTTCTGAAACTTCTGTGTATAATATGTGGCCCCATTATATCTGGTTCTTGTATGTCTTTATTTTCCCTTGGCTTGGAAGGACTGATAATAGCAGAGCTTAACTTACCCTTATTTTGAGGACAATACCCTCACTTTTTAATATACATACCGTTGTTACTTTATTGGTATGTTTTGTATCAGACAGAATACATGAATGGTTTGTGACCATACCAAATTCTTTGGGCTTAAATATTCTTGTAATTCTCAGAAAAATCCTCATAATTTTATTTATATATTTTTTTCTTGAGATGTGCACAACAGTGACAAGCCAGTATTTATTGCCTATTCCTAGTTGCCTGGAGTTAACCACATATAGACCAGATCAGGGAGGGGTGAGAGGTTCATTCCTTGAAGGATACTAGTGAACCAATTGAGTTTTTAATGAAAAGCTAGCAGCTTTTCATGGTTAATTTCTTATTAGCCTATAAATTACCAGATTTATTGAATTCAATTTCACAAGTTTGGAATTATGAACTCATGACCTATGGGTTGCTAGTCAAGTACCATAACCACTAGCCCACCATACTCACTTTCCTGTGTTTCAAGGTCTCCAATATAATATTGAATTCTGATGCTCAATGTTTGTCAAAAACAGCCATCAATTTAGACCAACAGATTACAATGCTTTCCAGATCATTTCTGGCCCACTACATTTTAGGACCGTTTATGTTTGCCGCAGTGATGTCATGGAGTACGTTACTGTGAAAGTTGTCACCTAAGGTTATTTGCGCTTATTCCCAACTGGTTTTTACTACACATTCTCCTACTTCAACTTTCTCCTTCACATGTTTCACTCTTCCCAGCACAACCATGAAAGGGCTTTGTTTTGAAATGCTAGAATTGAAGGCAAGTGGGTGACGTAGTGGTCAGTGCATCATCGTGGGTTCAAATGCAGCGCCAACTTCTGGGATGAAAGCCTTTACTGGGTGCCCGAGTCCTGGGTGGTCTCAATCCAGCTTCTGGTGAAGGGCTCACAACATGGCACGAGCTGACAATCTCACTCAGAGGGGACACAAAGACAGCTAATGTGGGACAGGGAAATGTAATGTAGGCACATAAGAACAGAAGAACATAAGAATTAGGAACAGGAGTAGGCCATCTAGCCCCTCGAGCCTGCTCCGCCATTCAACAAGATCATGGCTGATCTGGTCGTGGACTCAGCTCCACTTACCCGCCCGCTCCCCGTAACCCTTAATTCCCTTATTGGTTAAAAATCTATCTATCTGTGACTTGAATACATTCAATGAGCTAGCCTCAACTGCTTCCTTGGGCAGAGAATTCCACAGATTCACAACCCTCTGGGAGAAGAAATTCCTTCTCCACTCGGTTTTAAATTGGCTCCCCTGTATTTTGAGGCTGTGCCCCTTAGTTCTAGTCTCCCCAACCAGTGGAAACAAACTCTCTGCCTCTATCTTGTCTATCTCTTTCATTATTTTAAATGTTTCTATAAGATCACCCCTCATCCTTCTGAACTCCAACAAGTAAAGACCCAGTCTACTCAATCTATCATCATAAGGTAACTCTCTCATCTCCGGAATCAGCCTAGTGAATCGTCTCTGTATCCCCTCCAAAGCTAGTATATCCTTCCTTAAGTAAGGTGACCAAAACTGCACGCAGTACTCCAGGTGCGGCCTCACCAATACCCTGTACAGTTGCAGCAGGACCTCCCTGCTTTTGTACTCCATCTCTCTCGCAATGAAGGCCAACATTCCATTCGCCTTCCTGATTACCTGCTGCACCTGCAAACTAACTTTTTGGGATTCATGCACAAGGACCCCTAGGTCCCTCTGCACCGCAGCATGTTGTAATTTCTCCCCATTCAAATAATATTCCCTTTTACTGTTTTTTTTCCCCAAGGTGGATGACCTCACACTTTCCGACATTGTATTCCATCTGCCAAACCTTAGCCCATTCGCTTAACCTATCTAAATCTCTTTGCAGCCTCTCTGTGTCCTCTACACAATCCGCTTTCCCACTAATTTTTGTGTCATCTGCAAATTTTGTTACACTACACTCTGTCTCCTCTTCCAGGTCATCTATGTATATCGTAAACAATAGGGTGTCGCTCCCTAAGCTAAGGGCTGAGGCTCATTGTTGGGTCTTACTCTGCAGCTCGCTGGCTGGTTGAAAGTGGATGCCTGAAATGAGAAACTGTTCCATTTTTTTGTGTTAATATCCCTAGTGTTTCTGAGCATAACAATCTCGAATTATTTTCACAGCACATATCCAACAGCTGAACACTACACCTTTGATGTACATTCCAAACACTTTAACAGTTTCAGTGCATAAAGGGCACAGTTGATTAGGTAGGAAACTGCAGTAAATGATATCCTGTGTGCATTATCAAAGAATGAAAGTCTTCCGGCCTACTTTCTTTTATACTTTTTTTTTCTTATTTTTGTGACCTACTTTCTGCTCCACTGTTTTTTTTTAAACTCAGCAATTGTGCGACAAAAACACTTTGTAACAAGCATTTCAGAACAGCAATGTTTCATGTAATATGTCGGGGTGACTGGCTGGCTTCGATCAGCAGTGATTTCTGTGCCGTCTTTACTGTGGTACATGAGGGCTGGAAGCAAAACATGGTGATAACTGTCACTTATTTGACAGGCCGTTGTTATACATGAGTATTTTTAAGTAATTCAGTAATACTGAACAAGATAAGTAATTGTAGCAAAATCTATTTCTATTATGAGATTACTAAAATGAATCCCCCTTCCCCCAGTAATATGATGTATGTGTATCCTTTGTACAGAACTACGATACATGTACAACGTCTGAAATCCGGAATCCTCGGGACTGGCTCCGTGCCGGATTTCGGGTTTTGCCGGATTTCGGACCTCGCTGCCCACTGCTCCTCGCTGCTCGCCGAAATGTCCGGTTTTCGGACAATTACGATTTTTTTGGGGGGATTTCCGTATTCGGGACGTTGCGCCTGTATTAATAAACAAATTACATAGATGCTGCAAATTATGGAGGGTTTTCTGTTCGATCTGCTTTCCTGCACTCACTGTACATCTGGTTTTAATCTATTTCTCTGTGTATTTAAACAAAGCATATTGATTACATAATAAAGACTTGTATTTGCATAGTGCCTTTCACAACTTCAGGATGTCCCAAAGCGCTTTACAGCCAATGCAGTGCTTTTTGAAGTGTAATCTCTTTTAATATAGGAAATGCGTTACCAATTTGGCCAAAACAATGTCCCCCAAACAGCAATGTGATAATGACCAGATAATCTGTTTCACTGATTTTTTTTTTGAGGGATACATGTTGGCCAGGATACCAGGGAGAACACCCCTGCCCTTCGAAATAGTACCATGGCCATGCAGAACTGACTACCTAGGCTCTGGATCAGTAAACAGCCACTTACTGAGCTATGCAGCTAACATGCACCAAGGGGTTGGCACAACTATGGGATCTTTCACCTGAGCAGCTCAATAGAATGTAATGATCCCAGAGCAGTTTAAAGCAACAGGAATATACTGAGCATTACTTCTCCTAGGACAGTAAGGTACCAGTGGGAGCCTCACCTGCTGAGAATAAATATCATAAATTCAGATGTGTGCTGCTCACAGCATTCTGATCATTATTTTAACTGGTCAGAAAATCATGCACCGTGTGCAGTCAAATTTCCAATATGCTCTCACAGTGGTCAAGAATCCCCACCAGATGCTTGATGACAAGAAAATTATCTGTAGTGACGCGTGTTGGCTGCCAGCAGCCTTGTTTGTTATTTATAAATGAGCCCAGGCAGTGAGTGTTGATGGGGCTCTTGGCCTTTGTGGGCTGGGGGTGAGCATCGTGCTGAAACCAATCCTGCCCTCCCTCAACAGTCAAACACATGCACATTTATTTCTAGGCTTCTTGAGCTCTAGCCTGACAATCTTGGCATCTTCACAATGCATTAAAAAAAAAACGAAATACAAGTTTCACGTTACGTATTATTATGATCCCTGTGGATAGAACAGTGAAAATTTCAGAAATTACTGAAAATCCATCAGAAAAACCTACCTCTTGGATGGGTTGGATTTTTCTATTAAAAAGTGTTTGGCAACCACAGAAGAAACAAATATGTGCCAAATAGTGTAGCATAATTCCCATTGAAACACCTCACCCTCTCCCAAAAATATAATTGCGTAGCTTGGCTGTGATACCACTGTGCTGAATGTGACACTCAGCTGTCCCCCCCCCCCCTCCCCAGTAACAAAGACTTTCCAATAATAGTCTTTGCACATATACTGTACAGGTCCTTTGTCATCACACAGTACAGAATGCAGCCTCAGTTCTTATGGGGCTCAATTTTCCCCAATCCCGTTTTTTGGCATATTGCCAGAGCTATGCTCGTTTTTCTTGGCCCCAACTACTCCCCAAAAAAAGTAGCAAGTTTTCCCGTTCTATTATTTTGAAATTGGTGCCGCGCAGTCTGTCCTGTAGCCTCGAAGGGGATGGACCCGAATGTCTGCGCCGAAAAAAACAATGCTGCCCCTTCTGCGCGTGCCCAAAAAAAAAGGTCGTTTTTGACGTGATTGCTATGGGCGCACATGCCCAGTACAGCTCTCGCTCTGCATTCGGCCATTTTTAAAGAGCCAGTAGTGTGTGAGAACTTTAATTATCATTGGAAAAATCGGAGCTGCAATACAAGATGCAACGCGGCGCAAGGACCAAGAATTCCTTGCAGGATGAAGTGGGGGCACTAGTTACTGTGATTGAGACCAGATGGCAGGAGCTGGACACCAGCAGCGGTCACATAAAAGTCCCACCCAAAGAAATGAAGAAATGCTGGAAACAACTTGCAGAAGATTACTGAGCAATGGTGACCATCCTGAGGTCTGGAGGCCAGTGCAAGAAGAAGTGGCAGGACCTTGGTCAAGTAGTTAGTGTAAGTAATATTTTCACTTATTCAATGGAATTGCAATTTTAAATGTGACCATCTGTATATGTCCCACCCAGCAGAAAGACACCCTTTCTCTAAAAAGTTATATTTTCATCTTTGCAGAGGAAAGTGGTACACAACAAACGGGAAAGAACTCGAACAGGAGGAGGCCCAGCAAATCTGCAGCCACTGACACATTTGGAAGAGAGGATCGCTGCTTTAATGGGTCCTGCCTGGAGAAAACCACTGCACAAGCTGGGCCCACACTCGAGGGAAAGGGTAAATCCTGCAAATTCCACAGTCTAGCTTTGCTAAATGTTAAGTACTGCGCGGGCTAGCCATGCTTTGGTTCCTGGGGATGTCTCCATCAGCTACGCTTCAGTTGATGCAATGTGCTATCATTCATCGTGGTCCTTCAAATCAGCCTGCTGCCTGTGCTGTGAGCCTACTCATGTCACCCACACTGCCCCCTCCTCTGCTGCTAACTATTTGTCTGTTCTGTTATATTTTGCAGAACTTGGGGCCGACCCTGACGATGCAGAAGAAGATTCAGACGCGGATGAGCCTGAAGAGGAGAACATCTCCCAATCCCAGCCTCCAGACCAAGAGCATGGGGGAGAGGGGGAGGGGGAGGGGATGGATGAATCCCCCACTGTTGTACTCATTCTGGAGGAGGTGCAGGTTCCGCCTATTGAGGTGCCAGCCCCTTCCCGGAGTGGTTTGAGAGTTGGTTGGACATTCCATGGTTTCCCACCGTCCGAGGCTGCGGGTCCCAGTGGGATGCAGCGAGCCACACCCAGGGTGAGGAGGTGCAGGATCTAACAGATGTGGTTCAGATGATGGCAATGAGTGCGGAGAGCATTGACCTGACACGATCACTCCTGGACACCATCAGTGGGGTGGGTGATGAAGTATCGGCTGTCGGGAAAAGTAACAACACTGTCACGAGAAATGGGAACACTGTGAGGGAACATGAGGGAGGGAATGTCTCAGTCAGAGGAAACAATGTCGTGCACATGAGGGAGGGAATGTCGCAGGTAGTTGACACACTGTTGCTCAACATGACAGACGGCATGTCACAGGTAGCTGAGACACTGGCGGTGAACATGAGGGAGGGAATGTTGCAGGTAGTTGACACACTGTCAGGACACATGAGGGAGGGAATGTCGGAGTTAGCTGCTGCAAAAAGGGAACACGCCCAGACCTTACGCTCATTGACAGAATCAACTGCCACTCCCACTCCAATCCCCAGACCAGACTCTGAAGAGGCCCAAACTGGGCCTTCCACATTACCCCACTGCTCCCTACCCACCACCCCCCCCCCGAGAAGTGCGCATTACCCGAGATGTTCGAAAGAATAAGCTTGGTACCAACCCGAGAAATGTTGCGCCACCTCCTGCGGGCAGGGGTGGAGTCACCAAGGCCAAGTACAGCGGGCGGTTTTAGAATGTGTAGGAGAGAGGGGTGTGGCCTTTCTTTGCTGTTGGTATTATTGTTGTTACTGTTGTAACTGTTCTCAAATTAGAAGTTTATTGTAAGTTATGTAAATTTACAAGTTTAAAAGTTTGTAAGTGATCTTAGAGTTTGTAAGTAATCTTAACTGAAAACTTTAAAGTTTGATACCAGATAAATTTTATTAAAGTTAAGTTTGTTAAAGTTTTGAATAATTTAAATTTATTTTAAATTATAACTGAATCATTTACATTATTTGTTCCATTATTAACAATTTTTTGGGCTAAAGAAGAATCATTTCCATTATTTGTTCCGTTAACACAACACAATATTACGGAACGGGTTCAAACAGTAAACATGGTCCATGTGGAATAGTTGCCGCTGAGCCTTCAGGCAGCAAAATGTTCACGGATGAGCTGCTGGCACAAGGCTCAAGCAATCGTTAAATGGGCACGTCGGCCCTCCTGCCTCCGCTGTCGTGCTCCGGCTTCAGGTAGTTGCATGGCTTCCTCGTCCTCCTCATCATCTGCATCTTCCTTCTCATCATCAGCCACTCTCACCTCAGGTGGGTCTTCTACTACCATCTGCTGCTGCCTCATGATGGCTAAGTTATGCAGCATACAACACACAACAGTGAACTGACCGACAATCTCAGGGGAGTATTGCAAGTAGCCTCCGGAATGGTCCAGGCTTTGGAAATGCTGTTTTAAGATGCCAATAGTTCTCTATTATGCTACGTGTCGCAATGTGCGACATGTTGTATTCCTGGTCAGCTTCCGTCCGGGTTACGCGTAGGCACATCATGAGCCAGGTGGCGAGGCCGTACCCTTTGTCTCCCAGTAGCCAGCTCTGCCCTTCCGGCTGCTGCTGAAACGTGGCAGATATAACGCTCTCATGTAGGATGAACGCATCATGGGTGCTCCCAGGGTATCTTGCATCAACTGACACGATGCAATGCATGTCGTCACACACGAGCTACACATTAATGGAGTGGAAGCCTTTTCTGTTCCTGTACATCTCAGAATCCTCCAAAGGTGCTCGCAAGGCGATGTGGTTACAATCAATGCAGCCCTGTACCTTTGGGAAGCCAGCAATCCTGGAGAAGTCCACAGCCTTTTCACGCATTGCCTGGGCGGCCAAGGGGGATTTTATGTAGTCATTCCTCCGGGCATATAGTGCAGCAGTCACCTGCCGAATTTAGATATGTGTTGCATGTTGAGAAAGGGCTCACACATCCCCAGTTGTAGCCTGGAATGATCCAGATGCATAGAATCAAAGTGCAGCTGTAACCTTCACTTCAACTGACAAAGCAGTCCACCTGATTCTTCTAGATTGCTAGTCTGCTTTGGCCAACTCACAGATCTCAGTTACAAGTTCTTTGCGGAAACGTAGCCTTCTGACACAGTCTGCATCACTCAGGTGCAGGTACGAACGCCTGTCTCGATATACCCGACATGGGTAAGGCCCTCCTGCCCATCACCCTACAGGCTCTGAGTTTCCTCATGCGATGAAGTCGAAATAATTGTCTCCTCTGCAGCACCATCATGCAGAAGGTTTGCACAAGGTATGGCATGGTCAGTATTGCCACCTGATTGAATTCTATCTTTGCAAGAAGCTCAAAACAGCAGGCAGGACTAGGTTCTTTGTTCTCTCTCCCCAAGGTCGATGCCCTAGTATGGACCACACCCAGGTCTGAGCAGGCACAATGATCGGGAACACCCCCCGGGCTTCATTTGATGTGTGTTATTGGCTTCTCATGCCTTCCATTTGCCTTCCACAGGCCCTCACCCCACCCCCTCGGGTTTCTTTTCAAGCCGAGCCACTGTGTCCGGGCGAGGGACCGATTCTGCCGGCCGACACTCCAACCCTCGAGCCCGGTTTAGAGATGTTCGGTGGTGGCGTGTCAGTTTAAAAAAAATGAAAACTTAAAGAATGCCTTTAAACTTCCATTTCCTGCGTTTTAAGTTTTAAAAATTTAAGGCTGATTATGGATATTTATGTGTTCTTGACTCCCTCCAAAACTTTGCATAAAAATGGTGTCTTTCAGCGCCGACTTTTTAATCTGCGCTGGTTTCTCTTCAGTGCCCAGAAGTTCTGAAGTTCAGGAGTGGTCATATATGCCGTCCTAGGAGAATTTAAATTGGACAGAATTGTGAAAAACTGGCACAGACATCAGGTTACAAAAAGGAAAACTAACCTAAAAGAATCGTAACTAACTGAGTTACGCTGGTGCTCAAAGATTGGGGAAACTTGGATTTTTAAATTTAGGCCAAAATAAGCAGCGCACGGAAGGAGGCCATTTCGGCCCATCGTGTTCGCGCCAGCTGACAGAGCTATCCAGCCTAATCCCACTTTCCAGCTCTAGGTCTGTAGCCCTGTAGGTTACGGCACTTCAGGTGCACATCCAAGTAATTTTTAAATGTGGTGAGGGTTTCTGCCTCTACCACCCTTTCAGTCCGTGAGTTCCAGACCCCCACCATCCTCTGGGTGAAGATATTTCCCCTCAAATCCCCTCTAAACCTCCTACTAATTACTTTAAATCTCTGCCCACTGGTTGTTAACACCTCTGCTAAAGGAAATAGGTCCTTCCTATCCACTTTATCTAGGCCCCTCATAATTTTATACACCTCAATAAGATCTCCCCTCAGCCTCCTCTGTTTCAAACAAAACAACCCCAGCCTATCCAATCTTTCCTCATAGCTAAAATTCTTCAGTCCAGGCTGATACGTCCTTACTATACAGTATAAATGCACACGAGGCCCAGGCTTGAGAGAAGGTCAGTCTGTGGCCTGTCCTTTATTCCTTAGCACTCAAGTGCAGGAAGTGGGTGGAGCTTCCCCTTTTATATCTGAAGGTCTAGGTTAGGAGTGTCTCCCACAAGTTCACCACCTAGTGGTCAGTGTTCTCACGGTGTACAACTTAGGTCAGTTTATACATGGTACATGACACCACCTCTCCCCCCCCCCCAAAGTCTTATTGGGATCACAGGTTGAGTCTCTCTGGTGGTTTACGCTCCCTTGTAGAGCGCCTGAGTTGGGGCTCCAGTTGTTGGGCGCTGGCCTGAGTGTCTGCTGTTTGCGGTGCCTCAGGCCTGTCCGGACTGCCCACAGTGACTGAGCTCTGCTCCCTTTGGTTCCTGTGTTTGGTCACCTGTGGTGGAGTGAACTCTACATCGTGTTCTTCCTCTGCTTCTTCTATGGGGTTGCTGAACCTCTTTTTTGTTTGATCCACGTGTTTGCAGCAGATTTGTCCATTGGTAAGTTTAACTACCAGAATCCTATTTCCCTCTTTGGCAACCACAGTGCCTGCGAGCCATTTGGGCCCTGCAGCGTAGTTGAGGACCAAAACAGGATCATTTACATCAATACATTGCGCCCTGGCATTCCTGTCATGGTAGTCATATTGTGATTGGCGCCTGCTCTCGACAATTTCTTTCATGGTGGGGTGTATAAGGGATAACCGGGTTTTGAGCGTCCTTTTCATTAGCAGCTCTGCGGGTGGAACCCCTGTGAGCGAGTGTGGTCGGGATCTATAGGCCAACAGGAGGCGTGATAAGCGGGTTTGTAGGGAACCCCCTTGGATTCTGAGCATCCCCGTTTGAGGCCGGCTTGAACGGTGCCGTTCTAACATGGTTAATTCCATTGCCTGCCATGAAGTCCTGGAATTCAGTGCTTGTGAAGCACGGGCCATTGTCGCTGACCAAGATGTCCGGTAGACCATGGGTGGCGAACATTGCCCGTAGACTTTCTACCGTGGCAGAGGATGTGCTTTAATTTAAAATGTCACACTCGATCCATTTGGAGTAGGCGTCTACTACAACCAAAAACATTTTCCCCATGGAAGGACCTGCGTAGTCCACATGGATGCGTGACCAAGGCTTGGCGGGCCATGGCCAGGGGCTAAGGGGGGCTTCCCTGGGTGCATTGCCCAGCTGGGCACACGTATTGCACCTGCGAACACAAAGTTCCAGATCTGCGTCTATCCCTGGCCACCAAACGTGTGACCTGGCAATTGCCTTCATCGTGACAATGCCCGGGTGCCCATTGTGGAGTTCTCTGATGAACACCTCTCTGCCCATCTGGGGCATGACTACGCGGTTTCCCCACAGTAGGCAATCGGCCTGAATCGAGAGTTCATCCCTGCGCCTGTGAAATGGTTTAAATTCCTCAGGGCATGCCCTGTACGTGGCTGCCCAGTCCCCATTCAGGACACATTTCTTGACTAGAGACAATAGCGGGTCTCTATTTGTCCAGACTTTAATCTGACGGGCTGTTACGGGTGAGCCTTCGCTTCCAAAAGCTTCAACAGCCATGACCATCTCATAGAAACATAGAAACATAGAAAATAGGTGCAGGAGCAGGCCATTCAGCCCTTCTAGCCTGCACCGCCATTCAACGAGTTCATGGCTGAACATGAAACTTCAGTACCCACTTCCTGCTTTCACGCCATACCCCTTGATCCCCCGAGTAGTAAGGACTTCATCTAACTCCCTTTTGAATATATTTAGTGAATTGGCCTCAACTACTTCCCGTGGTAGAGAATTCCACAGGTTCACCACTCTCTGGGTGAAGAAGTTTCTCCTTATCTCGGTCCTAAATGGCTTACCCCTTATCCTTAGACTGTGACCCCTGGTTCTGGACTTCCCCAACATTGGGAACATTCTTCCTGCATCCAACCTGTCCAAACCCGTCAGAATTTTAAACGTTTCTATGAGGTCCCCTCTCACTCTTCTGAACTCCAGTGAATACAAGCCCAGTTGATTCAGTCTTTCTTGATAGGTCAGTCCCACCATCCCGGGAATCAGTCTGGTGAATCTTCGCTGCACTCCCTCAACAGCAAGTATGTCCTTCCTCAAGTTAGGAGACCAAAACTGTACACAATACTCCAGGTGTGGCCTCACCAAGGCCCTGTACAACTGTAGCAACACCTCCCTGCCCCTGTACTCAAATCCCCTCGCTATGAAGGCCAACATGCCATTTGCTTTCTTAACCGCCTGCTGTACCTGCATGCCAACCTTCAATGACTGATGTACCATGACACCCAGGTCTCGTTGCACCTTCCCTTTTCCTAATCTGTCACCATTCAGATAATAGTCTGTCTCTCTGTTTTTACCACCAAAGTGGATAACCTCACATTTATCCACATTATACTTCATCTGCCACGCATTTGCCCACTCACCTAACCTATCCAAGTCACTCTGTAGCCTCATAGCATCCTCCTCGCAGCTCACACTGCCACCCAACTTAGTGTCATCCGCAAATTTGGAGATACTACATTTAATCCCTTCGTCTAAATCATTAATGTATAATGTAAACAGCTGGGGCCCCAGCACAGAACCCTGCGGTACCCCACTAGTCACTGCCTGCCATTCCGAAAAGTACCCATTTACTCCTACTATTTGCTTCCTGTCTGACAACCAGTTCTCAATCCACGTCAGCACACTACCCCCAATCCCATGTGCTTTAACTTTGCACATTAATCTCCTGTGTGGGACCTTGTCGAAAGCCTTCTGAAAGTCCAAATATACCACATCAACTGGTACTCCTTTGTCCACTTTATTGGAAACATCCTCAAAAAATTCCAGAAGATTTGTCAAGCATGATCTCCCTTTTACAAATCCATGCTGACTTGGACCTATCATGTCACCATTTTCCAAATGCGCTGCTATGACATCCTTAATAATTGATTCCATCATTTTACCCACTACTGAGGTCAGGCTGACCGGTCTATAATTCCCTGCTTTCTCTCTCCCTCCTTTTTTAAAAAGTGGGGTTACATTGGCTACCCTCCACTCGATAGGAACTGATCCAGAGTCAATGGAATGTTGGAAAATGACTGTCAATGCATCCGCTATTTCCAAGGCCACCTCCTTAAGTACTCTGGGATGCAGTCCATCAGGCCCTGGGGATTTATCGGCCTTCAATCCCATCAATTTCCCCAACACAATTTCCCGACTAATAAAGATTTCCCTCAGTTCCTCCTCCTTAATAGACCCTCTGACCACTTTTATATCCGGAAGATTGTTTGTGTCCTCTTTAGTGAATACTGAACCAAAGTACTTGTTCAATTGGTCTGCCATTTCTTTGTTCCCCGTTATGACTTCCCCTGATTCTGACTGCAGGGGACCTACGTTTGTCTTTACTAACCTCTTTCTCTTTACATACCTATAGAAACTTTTGCAATCCGCCTTAATGTTCCCTGCAAGCTTCTTCTCGTACTCCATTTTCCCTACCCTAATCAAACCCTTTGTCCTCCTCTGCTGAGTTCTAAATTTCTCCCAGTCCCCAGGTTCGCTGCTATTTCTGGCCAATTTGTATGCCACTTCCTTGGCTTTAATACTATCCCTGATTTCCCTAGATAGCCACGGTTGAGTCACCTTCCCTTTGGTGGCTAGTGGGAGCCTGCTGAGTGCATCGGCGCAGTTTTCGGTGCCCGGTCTGTGCCGAATTGTGTAGTCATAGGCGAATAACGTGAGTACCCACCTCTGTATGAGGGCCGATGCGTTTGCATTTATGGCCTTGTTGTCGGCCAAAAGGGACGTTAGAGGTTTGTGATCTGTCTCCAGCTCAAATTTCCTGCCAAACAGGTACTGGTGCATTTTCTTTACCGCATATACACATGTGAGCGCCTCCTTCTCTACCATCCCGTAGCCCCTTTCTGCCTGGGATAGACTTCTGGAGGCATAAGCTACCGGCTGTAACTAACCCTTGGCATTGACATGCTGCAACACACACCCGACACCATAGGACAACGCATCGCACGTTAACACAAGTTTCTTACATGGGTCATATAACGTTAAAAAATTGTTGCAACATAACAAATTGCGTTCTCTATTAAAAGCCCTTTCCTGGCTATCCCCCCAGACCCATTCGCGACCTTTGCGTAGGAGCACGTGTAGCGGCTCTAGCAGCATGCTCAATTTGGGAAGAAAGTTACCAAAATAGTTCAGGAGCCCCAGGAATGAACGCAGCTCCGTCGTGTTACGGGGTTTGGGTGCTCTCTGGATCGCTTCCGTCTTGGACGCAGTGGGGCTGATCCCGTCTGCTGCTACCCTCATCCCCAGGAATTCTACCTCTGGAGCTAGGAAGACGCACTTCGCCTTTTTCAGTCGCAGCCCTACCCGGTCCAGTCTGCGTAGCACCTCCTCCAGGTTGTGGAGGTGTTCTTCAGTATTGTAACCCGTAATGAGGATGTCGTCCTGAAAAACCACCGACCCTGGAATTGACTTGAGGAGGCTTTCCATATTTCGTTGGAAGATTGCGGCGGCCGAGCGAATCCCAAACGGACATCTGTTGTACTCAAACAACCCCTTGTGTGTCGTGATGGTGGTCAGCTTCTTCGACTCACTCGC